>NC_056735.1:1049542038-1049729538 GCF_019279795.1 Protopterus annectens
TTAACCAGTTAGTATACTTCTCCTTTCCCATGGTTGTGTGGCTGTGCATATGCTGTCTTTAACCAGTTAGTATGATTCTCCTTTCCATGGTCATGCGGCTGTGTATATGTTGTCTTTAACCAGTTAGTATGATTCTCCTTTCCCATGGTCGTGCGGCTGTGTATATGATGTCTTTAACCAGTTAGTATGCTTCTCCTTTCCATGGTCATGCGGCTGTGTATATGTTGTCTTTAACCAGTTAGTATGCTTCTCCTTTCCCATGGTTGTGTGGCTGTGCATATGCTGTCTTTAACCAGTTAGTATGATTCTCCTTTCCCATGGTCCTGCAGCTGTGTATATGCTGTCTTTAACCAGTTAGTATGATTCTCCTTTCCCATGGTCATGCGGCTGTGTATATGTTGTCTTTAACCAGTTAGTATGCTTCTCCTTTCCCATGGTTGTGTGGCTGTGCATATGCTGTCTTTAACCATTTAGTATGGTTTGCCTTTCCCATGGTTGTGTGGCTGTGTATATGCTGTCTTTAACCAGTTAGTATGCTTTACCTTTCCCATGGTCATGCAGTTGTGTATATGCTGTCTTTAACCAGTTAGTATGCTTTTCCCATCTCATGGTCATGAAGCTGTGTATATGCCATCTTTAACCAGTTAGTATGCTTCTCCTTTCCCATGGTCATACAGCTGTGGAGTAATTATATAGAAATAAGGTAAGAGGGAGACATCCCCATCATAGGGGTGCAGGGGGGTGGCTTGCTACCTGCACTCTACAATATTTTACATTTTATTTTTAAGGAGATGTTGCTTATTCAGTTTTTTGGACTTGGCAGTCTATATTCTGTGGATTTCTAGTGATCCTTTTGTAGTGGAGCTAAGTAAACCTGAAAAAAAAGGAGTAACGTAGCTGATGATTTTAACACCAAAGGACTTTTAGCCCACTGCATTTCTTGGTTAAAGCTGAGAGTTGTAAGCCCTTGGTGGCAAGCCCACTCTTTAAAAGCAGGACTTGGACCATCTTTTTACCAGCCTTTCTGGTCTAAACCAGTATTATTGTCACTGCCCTCATTCTGCTGACTCAGCAGTCGCTGGACACGGTCAGTGCTGATTACAGTGTCACATATTCCTAGACAATGTTTGAAATGCATATAATATTTATACTGCACACGCTTAAACATATGATATAAATTCAGACCTTCTGACTGCATGTCATTTCTCAGTAATTACTCAGGTATGTGTAGTTATTAGTACAGTTTAGCTACTGTCTGCAGCCATTACTGTGTAAAGCTAATCTTTAATCCATTTCCTTATTCCCAAATTTGCTGAATGCATTCAAAGAGTACAGCCAAAAAGTTTTCTTGCTAACTCTGATCACGTAAGTAACAACAGAAGCATTCAATTAAAGTTTAAAACAACTATCCTAAAAAAAAAAAAAAAAAAAAAAAAAATCTGAAATCCGGAGATGAACTGGAAGCTACTTTGGTCCATTTACTATAAATGCATACATTTAAAAAACTACTGAGGAGCTCAGTCATTACCTGGTGTGGGAATTAGTCATGCTGCTGTCTACAGTTAATTGACCAAAGGAACTTTAACATACTCTCACTGTCTCTTTTCAGCTAAGGTTGAAGGCAGACCTACAGTACATAAGAAAACCTCTGCATCGCCTAAAATTAACATATTAACTGTTTCTCTTTTTTGTTTTAAAGTTGCTGAGAGTGGCCACAAGTTACAGTTCACCAGATTGCTCAGTCAGTGAACCTCAGGCAACTATTCCATTCTGCTACGAACTGTGGCCTCTTTCTTACCTAGGCAACCACTCAAAATGCATGTATCATTAAAATTTCACTGTCCTTATGTAGTCAGAGTATGATCATAGCTGATGGATGCACCTTAATCTACAATGGACAGTCAGGGGTACAAAATTAAGGAATTCCCACAGCTGTTGAGTATAGTTACTTAAAAGTACAGCGGTAGCGTTGTTACCTCACAGCAAGAGGTTCTCCCGTTCGATTCTCGGCTGGGCTTGGGAGTGCCTTCTGTGTGGAGTCTGCATGTCCTCCCCGCGTTTGGGTAGTGTTCGAAAGACATGCGTGCGTAAACGGGCGTGCCTTCGTTGAAGGTTGGGCATCGAGCTGGCACCTCGGCATTTTGTAAAAATCTACTGCCAATCATTAGCGGACCGGAGTTCCACTGTGGCGACCCCTTACTGGGAGCATAAAGCCAGCAAATGCACCTCGAGAAGAAAATATCAGCATAAACCTGCCAGCTGTAGCAACCAAAATTTTTTTCCTGAGACCACCTCAATTATTACCGACAAACAGAAGCATATTTAGAAGATTTGTGCTGCCACTGGCTACTACTTATTATGTACCAAAACAGCATTAGCTCTCTCACTTCACTGGCTAATGCCACTGACCACAGTCCCAGAACACATTCTTTTCTGAAACAAAATGTACTGTTTCTTTTTATTTCTCCTTTTTGTCTTCTCAGCATACTATACTGTTTCTGAAGAAGCATTAGTCACTGGATATATCCTACCTGAATGTGGCCTCTTGCTTCTCTGTGAAATGTCCCCAAATGTAGTGAATTTATTACTACTATTACTAATACTAATAATAATAATAATAACAGTAATAAAAATTATCATTATTATTGTTATATAACTTTTATGTCATAATCTTGCATGTCAGCAGAATTATTTTTCATGGTATTTCACTCATGACTAAGTTATTTTTATCATTCCATAAGTCAACTCCTTTCCTGAGAATGATGTTTCTTCTAAGACTGGCAGATGTTTTTTTTTTTTTTTTTGCTAATCTTATGTTTCCACCCATCATGCTGACAGGTGTTACTTCCGTACATCCATATGTATTTCAAAGCTCATTAAGGCATGTTTTTAGGATGATGGCAGTGGAATGCAAAACATTTTGTGTGGATGCTGTATGACAGATCTCTAACTGGCAGAAGCTAGTGACGCATTTCTTTATCTGCTCAATAATTTATAAGAATTGTAGAGTGTTAAGCACTTGTACTGAATTTAATTATCTTGAAAGATAAATATTTTAAAAAAGAGACTGTTATGGATGCATGCATTCACTAATCCCAAAGGATGCTCTGGATATGAAAACAGCATATAAGAATACAAAAAAAAACATGAAACAGGCATAAAGCATCCATGGTGGGATATAAGAAGAGTAAGACATTGGAATTTGCCAGTCAAGGAACTGCACCTTATTTATAAGAAAGAAAACTGGACAAGTGTGCCATGAGGTCCTTCTTCTGATAATTTCTGTAATTTTAAAGAAAATACCATCCTCTTCAGTTTTTCCCTTCATGAAATGTCACAATATCTTCAGTTTACTGCAAACATCTCATTAGGTACAAGTAATATTTCTTTTGGAGAAGAGGGGAATAAGGTGTATTTGGATTATAATATAGTTCTACAAGGCAGGTAACTGGAAATATGACTAAAAATATTTTAACTAAGTTAGATAAAATGCTTTTAAATGCAAGGATACTACTGAATACTGTGTGCAGCACAAAAATATTAGAAAAGCTTTTAAGTGCAGTACAGAATTTGTTAAATTGTTGCAGAAGGAAAACTTGTGGATCTTCTTTTTTTTTCTCCCTGCAACATGCCTGATAACCAAGACTGTGTTTCACCAGCAGATGTCATCAGTTCATTAATTTTAACATGTTTTATCCCTTTGCTGTGAATATGAAATTTCCAAGGGATTCAGTTTTGATTGTTCAACTTGCTTTTCAAAACATTAAACTAAAATATAAAATGTTTCCATAAAAGAAATGCAGGATATGAAAGAATGCATTACAATAAAAAAAAATCAGAAATATCTAGTTTATAATGAGCTATGCAGAGACATCACTGATTTGAAACAATTCACAGATTCATACTAGATGATTGAGCACATTATTTATAGGCTGACCACTATAATTTACTTATTTCCAAATTTACAAGGAATTTGAGGGTCTTGACCAGGGGTGAATTTCTGTTTACTCATCCAATCCCTTAAATTAGATTTAAAGAGTCACTCAGGTAAAAAATGCACTCTCCAAAGCCAAGAATACAGCATCCATGGGACCAGACGACATCCCGGGCTGTGTACTGCATGAACTACAAAATTAACTGGCACTTCATCTATGTGTCATGTTTAATCATAGCCTCACCTCAGGCTTTGTGCCCAAGGAGTGGTGCACAGCTATAGCCATCCCACTCCACAAGGGGGGATCCACTTTGGATCCCAGGAACTACTGTCCCATCAGTCTGATGAGCCTGATCTGCAAGGCCATGAAACATATTGTCATGGAACTTATAAACAAAGACATTGGCAACCTTTGAACACTGGACCCCACCCAGTTTGGGTTCGTGAAGGGCTGATCTTGCCTCCTGAACCTGATCGACTTCTTTGAATCGGTCTCCAGAGCCATGGACGAGGGTAAGGTGGTTCACACAGCCTACTTGGACCTCGCCAAGGCTTTTGACACTATCCCCCACTCTGGAATAATAGATAAACTTACTAAGCTGGGCATTAATCCCTATGTCACTCGATGGGTTGCAAACTGACTTACTGACAGAACACACACTGTAAAAGTAGCTGACTCCAAATCCATCTCCAGACAAGTGACAAGTGGTGTACCGCAGGGTTCTGTCCTGGGACCACTCTTGTTTGGCATCTACTTCTCTGAAGTACAAGCCAACACTAAGGGCTTACAAAGTTCGCAGATGACTGCAAGCTGGGAGCCATTATTGAATCCCCAAATGATGTGGATATACTACAGAAGCGCCTTTCCGAAACAGATGCCTGGTGCCAGAGCCATGGGCTCAGGCTAAATGCCAAAAAATGTATAGATGTTCCCTTTGGGAAAAACCACGTACCTATGAACTACCACATAGGTGGCAGTACACTAAACACTGAAAGTGTGATAAGAGACCTAGGGACACAGGTGGTCAGTGGTCTCACCTTTGATAACCACTTAGCCACAACAGTTAGAAAATCCTTCTACATGGCAATCCCTCTGTACTCATCCCTCATTAGATCTATTATAGAATACAATGCCCCATTTGGTATGTACCTCAGAAGACATCTGCAACAACTAGAAAGGTTGCAGAAATTCCTCACAAAAAAAATCACAGGCCTAAAGCAGATGCCTTATGCTGACCGTCTAAAGAAACTCCAGCTATACTTTGTCGCATATCGCCTACTCAGAGGCAATCTCTGCCTAACATACAAGGCCATGTCAAGCATAGAGTTGTTGGACATGCTACACTTAAAGAAATCCCAATCCCTCTGAGCCACATGCTCCAGGGATCTTAACCTTGTCATCACGATGAATAGAACATGCTGGAGGGATAGGTTCCTGGCCCAGAGACTCCCCATACTCTAGAATAGGGTGCCCATACATGTCAGTCAGAGCACCTCAATGGCTTCTTCAAGAGGAACCTTGACGATTGGATGGGAGATAGGAAATTCACCCCGAGGATCACATCAGTAGCCCTGCTAGACAGGGGTCCAGGAAAGTAAATATTTGTGGGAACCAATAGCCAGGGAATTGTTATGGCTAGACATATATAGGCCCTAGGGCTGATAGCCTAGTACCTGCCTATAAACCTACGAGTGCAAAGTATTTGATTTGTTTGATGTGGGGAGGGAGCTTAACCCAGAGGTAGGAAACCTTTGGTAGAGCTACAGGTCTTGACAATAGGTCCTGTTTATACTGTAATGTAAATTTGGGTCCCTACAGCTGGTATTCATTATGTTTATAGTTTTACAGACATGTAGAAAATCAAGCAGCTCCACACTCACTTATAGCCTTGTAAGCCACCTCTCAACTTTACAGATTTTTGCAGAATGTCTGGATTTTTGCCTCATATTTTTCATCTGTTCCTCATAAAATTTTTGGGTTTCTGCCAAATTACAGAGGACTGATGTCAATAAATAATGACATACATTTGAGTTTCAGATTTCATATCCTTCAGAAAATGCATGCTAACATAAACTCTGTTATTCTAGCAGATTTCTAAATGTTTAAGAGCAATATTTAAAATCCATCCCTATTTTTCGGTCTTTGTCCTCCAGTTATTTTAGGCTTTGATCAGATTTCTTGCATTAAGAGGTTGAGAACTATGACAGAGGCAAAATTAGCAAATTCACCTGCAACCTCCCAAACCATTCCCACCACTGCACTGCACTGCACTCAGTACCCTCAAATGGCTTGAACTTCCTCATCATATTACCCTCTACCAGCTACTGACAGCACACAAAATACTTCATCATCCACATAAAACACCCTCGCTGACAAATCTCAACCAACCATAAGATTCTCTGAACTTAAACTAAATGTAGCTAATAAATCAAATAATTATTATGGTGACTCACTATTCTTTGTCTCCATCTCCATGGCATGGAACAAACTCCCGTACCATATCAGGCTTTTAAATAACCTGCAGCAATTCAAAGTTGCCCTAAATTATCACCTGGAAATTAATAAACTATGCAACCCTACCACACCTACAGTTTGAAGTTTGCAATCCTAACTCTGTCCGCTTTGGATGATATACAAGTGTATTAATATAGTATTTTTGATTTTGCTCACAACATCTTGAAAACATGTATTTCCTTAATGTGATATACATTGTAAATAATGTTTGCTGACTGATTGATTTGAAATAATTTGCAAATAATTATGCTGACTGTTTTTCTTTGAATTATCAAAAATGTATTTCTGTCCTTGTTTTGGAGCTTTTCTCACCGGGCATCCTCTGAAAATGGGCATTTAATTTCCCAGATGAATTTTCCTAGTAAACAAAAGGAAATAAATAGATGTCAAAGTCAATAACAGAGAACTTTCAGATGTTCTACACGACTTAAGGGAGCTCTTACATGAGATTCTTTTGTTGAGTTAAGTGTGGTTTCTCTATTTGAATGTGCCAAATGGGGCATTGTATTCAATTTTGGGTCTGATAAGGGTGAAGCAGAAGGGGAATATTAATTCCTTAGACCAGAAGACTATTCCTTTATTAATTAGGTGAATTGGGACAAAGGTGTGATGACTGGGGAGAGATGGGCGAAGGCTGCCAGCCTAGTCAAATAGAATTTGATACATAATTCTATCAACTGGATAAATAAATGTAAAATAAAGGCTTGTGTTTTTAAATGTAAGAAAACACTGTAAAATGTGAACTTCAAGATTGTTGCAACATTGCCATCTGCTGTAAGGAAAACCAAGCCAAGTATTTCAAATGTGTCTTTTTAAGATGAAAAGATCTTATGAATCTCTTTAATGTTTTACAATTCGGCTCCAGTGCGGCTGGATGAAGGTTTCATGCCCATTGTTTTAAGGCTAAAGTTTATTACCAGAATTTAGATGTGGAAGGTGCTTTATTGCTCTAGTTTCTGCTAGAATGTATATGTGAAATGCCTTTTATTGTTGTAAGTTTCTGTGCAGGTTTTAGATTGCTAAATAATGCAGTTTGTTTGCCTGGGAAAACCTAAGTGTCAAAAAATGATGTAATTTGAGGAGGGACCCAGCAAACATGTTTGTTAGCAATGTTTAAATACTATTTCTCACAAGCGACTGGAAGCATTTTGACTTTGGACATCTAACTCAGCACTCTGCCTTATGCTCACATGTAAGTTTTAGCACTGTGATTTCTCGTAGGAATAGTTAAAATTAATAAAGATTAATTAGGCATTTTTCTTTGAAATCAGACCTGTCCTACTGTATTATTTTAAGTTTCTGTGTGATCTCTGAACTCTTGGATATCTCTGTGGTGTAGTAGTTTTGTCTTGTGTTTTAATTATTTATTATTAAATGTTTTTAAACCCTTCTACCTGTGGCTGATTTGTGTAGAGATAAGCTCTAGAGTACATTGCATATTTATAGAGGTTATTGTAATAGGCCACTCTAAAGTAAGCCTTGACTGTTAGTCATACTACCATTGGATATTAATATTTCACAGTAATAATTGGACACCCTTTTAAGGGCCTTTTATTAGCTGATATTATTAACTGGGTGATGGCAGTAATTACTACTGTATAGTCTGGGTAAAGAGGCATAGTTGGAGAATCTGTCAGCCTTTCCCAGGAGTGTCTGTGAAGTTGTATAAATACTTATCTTAAAGTGTGTGTGTGTTGTGTCAGCTACTTGGCAGAGACACGAAGCACTGGTTGGACAGAGAGGCTACTGGAAGTTTTAGCTTGCCCAGTTAGGCTGTGACCTGGACCTTATAGCTGTGCCAGTGGGGAGTCTTATTGGGGACCTGGTGAGCAAGGGAGCAACCAGCCCCAGGCTGACTGTGATCTCTGTGTGCACTTAAGGGAAATTGTACTTTACTGTGTACTAGTTATCCTTTTCTCTTCTATGAGACAACCTCCCTGGTGTTAGTGGTGAGGATTGAGGCTCACTGATTGCTGGGCCAGGGCACGGTCATCACAGAAGGGTTTTCTAACTATGGTTGATACATGGTGGTAAACGAAAGATCACTGTTATGAGCAAGCCCAGGTTTATAATGGCAGTATCCATTTTGAGGAGGGTGTCATTTATGTGACAGCTGCAGGGTGTTCTTTTTTCCTAAAGAGAACAATGCTACATTTTTTAGAGGTGAGCTTCAGTCCATAGATCAGACACCTTGAAGTTTTATGGGTACCTCTTGGAGGATTTTGCTGCCATTTAGAGGATTTATGACAGCTGTGAGTTTACAATCAGTAAACCTGCTTTTGCAGAATCCCTTGATGTCAGCAAAGTACAAATTGAAGAGTACTGATACTGGTAGATGCCAATGGTGATGAATCTTTTGGAGGAAGGTGTGCCACCAATGGCAAAGGAGAGGGTGCTTTCTATGCTTTTTGGGTTATCACCACCCTAAAAAAATGTGGCATTCCATACATTAACCAAGAAAACATACAGACAGGCCAATATTACAAATATCCTGATAAGTGGCTTGATCAAAATCTGAACTTTCAGCATCATGTGGAAGTTACTACAGCAAAGCTCATCAAACTCCTACTCTAATACATAAAAAATCCCGACTTGAGAGGTACCTCTCTGGACTACATGAAAAGAGACATGGAGGAGCTTGTGGATAATGTGGCCCAGGCAGGTATGACCCTAGCCCTGAGTAGCATCCTGCCTTCGCCCAGAATGATATCACAGTATAAGGACAAAAATGATTGACTTCAACAATTGGCTAAGCTTCTGGTGTCATTCAAAGGGTATAGAGTATCTGTCTGCCTGGGACGACATGATCGACAAACCACATTGCTTTGCCAGGAATGGTCTGCACCTGTTGCCCCGGGATTCAGATTACTGACTAAGGCTCTTGCCACCCTTATAGTGCCTTTTTTAGGCAAGGCTCAAAGGACAAAACCACCACCATAACAGGTACAAATATGCAAAATCTGATGGTAATTCTACTCAATGCTAGAAGTCTAAACCTCAAAATGCACTCTCTCAAGGCACTCCTAAAAATGGAGAACATCGATTTCTGTGCAGTTAACTGAGACCTGGTTCATGGCTCCAGAGAGCACCCCTGCAATACCAGGCTACAACTCTTACCACACTTTGCTGCCACCAAACCAGGACCAAAACCCTAAAGATAGAGGAGTGTCCATATTCACCAAGGATATTCACACCTCCAGGCTAGTTGCCCAACGCAATGCATCCGAAATTCTCCAGGTGCAACTAACACTAGGTAAGACTGCAATCCAAACTGTACTGCTACAGGTCCCCCACCATGCCCCAAGATTCTCACTACACCTACCTAAACATACTGGAAAATATTAAGATACAACCAAACATTCTAATACTGGGTGATTTAAACTACCCTGCCATTAACTGGGAAAACTACTTGTGTACCAACACATTTGCCCAACGGTTCTTGGAATTCATAAATTCCAACGACCCTGGATCAACTAATCCATAGTCCCACCAGGGGTCCAATATCCTGGACCTGGTCATTACCAACATGGGTAATCGATGCTCCACACCAGTGGTCACCCCCTCGCTGTTTAGGTCTGACCATAAGCTAATCACCTTTGACATCCACATCCCTCCCCCACCCCCCAGTAAGGAAACATCCGTAAAAAACTTCTCCAAGGTCAACTTCATGCTACTCAAGTCAGAAGTGACAAACTTCATGACACCCTTGCAGACGGGAACTGAAAGTTCGACTGCCGAATCCTACACTAAAGCACTGTACGAGCACATCTGCTCATGCATGAATCGTGCCATCCCAAATAGAACCAAGATGCTCTCCTCCAAAAAAAGGAAGCCAATCTGGTGGTCCCCTGTCATAAACAAACTATACAACAGAAGGAAGAAACTGTTGCAGAAAAGAGAAAAATCCCAAGATGCAAAAAACTCCCTTACCAGCCTCAGTAAGAAGCTGAGATCACTCATAAAATCCTCCAAAGCTAGTTACGAAAATAAAATTGCCAAAGATTCCAAAGACAACCACAGGGCATTCTATAGCTATGTCAAGAATCTAAATGGCAATGCTCAGATCTGCTCTGAGCTACAGCAGAATGACATTAAATATACTGACCCCAAGGACATTGCCAATATCCTGGTAGATGGATTCAGTGCCAACTTCACCCCCCTCTCACCACCTAAAGAGCCCATCTCAATACCGAAAGATTGCCAAATTCCAGTAATCACGGCCACACAGGTAAAAACTGCACTCTCCAAAGCTAAGAATACAGCATCCATAAGACCAGATGACATCCCGGGCTGTGTACTGCATGAACGACAAAATGAACTGGCACCTCACCTAAGTGTCATGTTTAATCATAGCCTCACCTCAGGCTTCGAGATACAATTATCCCACTCCACAAGGGAGCATCCACCTTGGATCCTGGGAACTACCGTCCCATCAGTCTGATGAGCCTGATCTGCAAGGCCATGGAACGTATTATCATGGAACTTATAAACAAAGACATTGGCAACCTTCAAACACTGGACCCCACCCAGTTTGGGTTCGTGAAGGGCCGATCGTGTCTCCTGAACCTGATTGATTTCTTCAAATCAGTCTCCAGAGCTGTGGATGAGGGTAAGGCAGTCCACACAGCCTATCTGGACTTCGCCAAGGCCTTCGACACCATCCCCCACTCTGGAATCATAGATAAACTTACTAAGCCGGGCATAAATCCCTACATCACTCGATGGGTTGCCAACTGGATTACTGACAGAACCCACACTGTAAAAGTAGCCAACTCCAAATCCAGCTCCAGACAAGTGATAACTGGAGTACCTCAGGGTTCAGTCCTGGGACTGCTCTTGTTTGGCATCTACTTCTCTGAACTACAGGCCAACACTAAGGGACTCTGGCCAACAAAGTTCACAGATGACTGAAAAGTGGGAGCCATTATTGAATCCGCAAATGATGTGGATATTTTACAAAAGGGCCTTACAGAAGCAAATGCTTGTTGCCAGAGCCATGGGCTCAAGCTCAATGCCAAGAAGTGCATAGTTATCCCCTTTGGAAAAAAAACATGTACCCATGAATTACCACATAGGTGGCAGTACAACTAAACACTGAAAGTGTGATGAGACTTAGGAACACAGGTGGACAATGGTCTCAACTTCGATAACCACATCGCCACAACAGTCATGAAATACTTCTATGTGGCACACCTCATCGCTAAGGGCTTTTCATCCAGAAAAAAGGAGGTCATTGTCCCACTGTACTCTTCCCTCATTAAACCCATCACAGAGTGCAACACCTCATTTGGTATGTACCTCACAAGACATCTGCAACAACTGGAAAGGCTGCAGAAACACCTCACTAAAAGAATCATAGGCCTAAAGCAGATGCCCTGTGCTGACCGACTAAAAAAACTCCAGCTATACTCTGTCACATATTGTCTACTCAAAGGCGATCTCTGCTTAACATACAAGGCCATGTCAAACCTAGAGCTGTTGGACATGCTACACTTAAAGAAATTCCAATCCATCAGAGCCACATGCTCCAGGGACCAAAACCTTGTCATCACAATGAACAAAACATGCTGGAGGGATAGGTTCCTGACCCAGAGACTCCCCATACTCTGGAATAGACTGCCCATACAAGTCAAACAGAGTGCCTCCTTGGCCCTCTTCAAAAGAAACCTTGATGACTGGATGGGAGATAGGAAATTTACCCCGGGGATCACGTTAGTTGCCCCTCTAGACAGGGGTCTAGGGAAGTAAATATTGTGGGAAGAAATAGCCAGGGAATTGTTATGGCTAGGCTTGTATAGGCCCTAGGGCCGATAGCCTAGCACCAGCCTATGAACCACTTTCTCTCCCCTCTTGGCAGATTTGCAGTACACAAAGGAGTTCTCATCCCACAAACTGAGTATGGACTACCTCTGATTTCAGCAACCTTCATAAAGGATGAGATCTGCCCTCAATCCTCTTTAAATAATATCTGCAGATTCATAACCTTCTCCTCTTGTAGAGAACGCCACTGTTCCACACTCAGTAAGACAAACAAATACCAATTCTTCCTCTGCCGCTTTTCTCTTTAAACTTATTTTAGAATCATTTTCCTTTTTTGGCAGCAGACTGACCAAAAGCACCTTCACATACAAAGTTAGATCATGACCCTTATCCACCTCAAACCTCCTCATACCCTATAAATAATTGACTGCACTGATCATGTTTTTTTCCAAACTAGCCTCTGGAATCTGAAAATTCCTGACCCCAATCATAAAGCCCATTTATTTCCTTCTACAAATTTAGGCAGCAACTTAAAAAATACTTTTAAAGGTGTTAAATTAAAATGCTTATTTAGCAGCAATGTGACCTAAACCTTATTTCAAACCATTACTCTTTCAAAAGACATACTTTTATTTATTTATTTATTTATGTATTTATTTGCTGACAGGGAAAGTCTGAGTTGGCAAAAACACATTTTCTGCAGAGGAATGTGGAAAAAAACTCAAAAGTTAAATTGTATGTACTACATAAAAGTACAATGATTTTTATACATGCACTACAATTTTCATGAATAGTATATATTTTTGCATGAAAATAAAAGAAGTACATGCACTGAATAAGTGTCACTGAAGAATGAAATACAATGAGAAACAGTGTATATACCTGTTCAATATATGGAAGTAATGAAACAGAACCAAGAGTGCTTTCTTTGATTGTAGTATCTGCGTATTCAATGATTTTTTTCTCCTTTCTTCTGTCACTATACCTAAATCATTTGAATTCATCCTCTCTAGGAGCTCCTCTTTCCCTCTGCATTATGCTCTTCTCTCACTACTACTGTACACAAACATCTGTTCAATTTTTATTGGCTTTTTTCTGTGCATCTCTATACATATGCCTAACACCAGTGTGCTTATTTCCAGGTTTAGTGAACTGTTAACTGACTTACTTTGCAAAACAAATCTGCTTGCATGTTATTAAGCTTTGTATATAAAAGCTAATAGTATATGTACTTTATTTCATGCTGCAATTTTGTGGTTTCTTTCTCTTCACCTCTGGAACCTGAAATCGGTCAAGAGAGACTAATTTTCTGCACCAGCTGACTAACCATGTCTAGGTAGGTTATATGTACCACCGTTAGGGTTACCACCTGTCCCACTTTGCGAGGGACAGTCCCTCTTTGGGCAGTTGTGTCCTGACAAAAAATTGTAAAAATGGCAAATGTCCTGAGATTTTAGGACAAAATTATTTCCTATATTTTATGTAATAGTTGCATAAAACAGTTATTCTGTATCTAAAATACCTAAATGTTATAAGAAACAGAATAAGCAACTAAAATGCTACAAGAATAAGCTTTTATTTAGGCAAGAAATTTAAGTTCTAACTTTTGTACTGACCATGGGTATGTGTCGGCCTGTGAAATCTGATGTTTGTACCAAAAATGTCCCATTTGCCCATTTGAAAAGGTGGCAACCCTAACCACCGTGCCTTCTTCTAACACCTCTGTGACTCTGTCAAACAAGTCATACAGGTTAACTAGGCTGGATTGATTTGAGTCTAGGGAATAAAGGCTGTCAAAATCATTATTTACAAAATCCATTATGATAGTTTTATTACCTTGCATGTGTGGATGGTGAGGTTAATTGGTCTGCGTTCCCCTGGCCAGTGTTTGAGCCACCCTTGTGGAGAGGAGCCACTACAGCGCTTTAACAGAAACAGAGTCAGTGGGCAGGCTGAAGCGAAATAGGTCAAAGGTTGTAGTGAGGTGCTGTTTCATATTAGCAAGAAAATAGCTAGTTTGTTGTCTGGACTAATAAAGCTTGTGTTCATTGTTTTTGAGAGGGCAACTTATTCTATGGGAATGGGATTCTGACTGGGTGGTGGAGGAGGGGAAGCATGAAAGAGACACAGGGAAAGTATGTGATAAATTTGTCCACAAGTACTTTCATGATGACCTCTGGGCCAGAGCAGATGGTACCATTAATATCAATTGAATGTGGTGCTAAATATTGCTCCTGAAATTTCTGAGATAATTGAAGAAGGATTTGTGGTTATATTTGGAGGTGGTAGCAACATTTGACTCTTTCTTGGCCTTGCTGTTTTTCACCTTTTGTCTTGGTTTCTTGTTTATTCTTCTAAGGAGTGGGGAATCCAAGCATATTTTTAAGCCCAGGAGTTTGTTTTCTTTTCTTGCAAACTTGGTTAATGCTGGGGTTTCACCAAAGGACTTTTCTTCTGAACTTGGCATTGTATTTACAATGAATGTGGACAAATTCCTCAAGGCATGAGTTTAGATGATAGCAAAAATTAGTATGGTCAGAGACTAATGCTAGGAAATTTGCCTTGGAGAATCCCCTGAAGACAATGGGATTTGAAGATACCTTTGGCTAATATTTTATGAAAAATACATTATGGTGGTCAGATTTTGCCACTGGTTGGTATAACTATGAGTGTGCTGAATAATGGTGCTATATTTGTGAGAACCTTGTCTAAAAGATTTGAGTTCCTTATAATGATACACAAGCTACTTTAAAGATTAGGCCTTGAAGATATCTAGGAACCATTGAGCACATTTGTTATTTATGGTGTAGGAAAGCCAGTTTAAAGATGGATAGTAGAAGTCCCCCAGAATGATTGAGTTTGGTTCAATGTTTAGGGCTTCTAATTTGTTAATGTAGTCATCATGGGTTGTGAGCTTCAAGGTAAGGGTTCTGCAGTTGGCCATAATATGAAAGGTGGATTTACCTGTTGTTATCAAAGTATGTAGGGGTACTAGGTCTTTATCATGCTGAAGTAAGTGTAAGGTAATTAGATTATGCATAAAGGCTGATACACCCCCACCATATACTGGGCCATCCTCATTGGAGGGTCTAAAGGAGGGGTAGACATTAAAACCAGGTAGAGAAGGAGTGCTGTATGACTATGCCAAAGTTCTTGTTTGCAACTATTAGGAAAGCCTTTAGGTCAGGCATGTTTTTGTTTAGGTTAGTAGCATTGAACAGGGTCATGTTAAAATAGGTTTGATTTGAATTTGCTAGGTTGGCAGATGTGGACTGACTTTGCCTAAAGTGCATTATGAGGGTAGAAAATGTCTTGGCTAATATGCAAAGTCCTTATGGAGAGAAGTGCAGACCATTCCTCATGAAGCAGATAGAACTATCATCATATCCATTCAAGCTGAAATATACTGGATCCTCTTTGGATAACATAGTATCTGAGACAATTGTTAAAATAGGTTATCGTTTCTTTGTTTTGTGACATCATTCACATACTTGACAATGTTTTTCTCAAGAGTAGTTGCCTGTTAGTATCACAAAACACTCAGAAAGCTTAGCATGTCCCAATACATATATTCTAAGGAGGAGTGATGTAGATTGTTCATATCCATGAGAAGAGAGACCATCATAATATTCAAACTCTTAGCACAAAAAATATCTGGACAAAGCCAAAAATAATGGAGGGACAAAAGCTCAGAAATAGGGACAGATTTTAAATATCGATCTTATAAACTTAGAACATTACTACAATAGCAGATTTTGCATCAGCATTCATTTTCCGAAAGATATTAAAGATATTAAGTCTGAAACTCAAAGTCGGTCATTATGTACTACCTTACATACTCACAACTCAAGACAGACCACAACTTAACTCATTTCCCTGAAAATGCCCATCACTGAAAAATATGCTCCAACTGTACTCCAGTTCAACACTACTATGGTCAAGTAACAAATCTCTCTTCTCCATACCCAAAACAAGCAACTCAGATGGGGATTCTCTGTACTTCCACTAAGTCACTAAAAACTGGAACTCTATCCCTCTGCAAATAAGACAGAGAGACAAAACACACACCTTCAAGTTACTACTAAAATGATATCTAAGCAAAAATCGTCTCTGCTACTAATCAGGTCCTGGCTAGAATAATATTTTTTGGACACATCTGCTACCTTTTCTCCAAATACTTGTTTTTTTCCACTTCCCGCTTTTTTGCATTTTGCTAAAAAGGTACTCATTAAACCACATGAAGTAACATTGTTTACATAAATTGTATCAATAAAGGCTAAATCTCTTCTAATTTTAATTAGAGCAACCACTGTCTCACTATTTCCCCCATCACAGTTTCATCATGCTTTCTCCTCATCAATCGAAAATGTACTCTCCTTATAAGAATTATTGTCCAAGAAGCCCCAACCATTTTTGCTGCCTTAATTACTTTACTTCTCAATCTTAAATGTAATGATACTTTCATAATTGCTCTATTACTAGCATTTCATAGTATATTTCATTATTAACCGCCTTCTCCCTTTCTAGTATTTCCATTGTTAAGCTCCCTCTTCCTTTCATTGTTTTAAATGCTAGAATTCACAGGTAATATTACAGTTTATTTTGCAGTGTCATATCTTTCATTGCTATGTATAAGCCTATGTCTATTTCTAATGAATGTTCAACACTATAGATACCTATGCAAACTATGTACATGCTTTCTTGCTAAATGATGTTTATGTAAGCTATTGTAAAGTTTTTTTTCTCTCATGTATATACACTTACCTCTATTTTGCATTCCTTCTGATATCATATAACTGCATTTTATATATGTGTCAAAACTGGTGTCAGATGTGGAGTTCTCCCTGGGTCTTTGCTGAAAAAGCATTTTATGCTAGTCAGACTTTCATAGTACACAAAGATAAATAAATAAATACATAATTTAATGACTTCAATCCACAGTGATTTGCCAGAAAACCACAAATTGTTTGACAAACAGATGAAAAATAAGGCAAAAATCTTGTCATTCTGCAAAAATCTGGTCAGTTGAGAGGTATGGAGACTGTGCTTATATATGCTTGTGTAAAGGGAATGCGGTGCCTTAGTGATGTAAATAATTTTTTGCTTCAAAGTGGCAGCTTGCTTTCACGCCATCAGCAAGTGGGTCAGTATTCCTTACATTGGAGTTATCCGTGACTAAGACACTGTTATCTGGGATATCAGAGGGCTTGGGCATCCCACGTGGTTGACCAGTGTTGATTGTGTTGCTTTCAGATACTATCACGTGAGCAGCAGGTGAGGTGCTTGTAGGCTGCTGATGTTTCAGGGTATTCATTTAGTGCTTAGGAAGTCCATGAAGCTTTGGTAGAGATTTCTTAATACATCAACATAGGTGCTGTGTTGCTGTGGAGCTATTGATGTGTGGCATTTAGGTATTTATACCCTTCTCTTACATTGTAACCACAGTGGGTTACTAATAAACATAAGCCAGTTGCTACAGTGCCACAGGGCATCTAGTGCCAGTAGGCTGTTAGCAGATGAGAGAAGGGATGACTATGGTCTCATGCTATGCAAATGTCAGATAGGCACAATGTAGTTTAAAGTCAGATATTCAGGTGCAGTGAGTTTAGTGGTGGTTATGGGACTGATAGTTATTGGGTCTCCAGTATTTTGCTAATTTTGCAAACACTGACTTAATTTATGGAATAGTCTGTTTTCCTGTCCTTTTTAACAGTAAAAACATAATGACATTAAGTAACTAAAATTCTGTAACTTAGAACTGTAGGCAATATATGCAAATCAGCAAACGTAGTATAGCTTAGGCCATAACAGCAGAAGCGGAACATAGCACTTTTAAGGGGAGATTTTAATCTATGTGCTCACTGGCTACTGTCAAGTGTGGGTTACAGCAGTACTAGAAGAAGTAGAAACAAAAGTGGTGAACCAACCACCTGGAACGTTCAGCAAAACTATTCCTGAAACTGCAGAAACTTCAGTTGAATAAGAAAATGATGCTCCGTTGTAAAATCCAAACAATCTTTTATTGAAAACAGAGAATAAGCGCTTTCACGTGGTAAATCCACGCTTCTTCAGATTTCATTTAACCAGTGTAAAAACGCTGTTATTTATCCTGCCAAAGGCGGGAAATCAATCAATTAACTAAACAATTTCAGAATTAATTCAATTAAATATGCGTTGCTAGGCATTAAAAGATTCCATTGTGCTGCAAACACCTCATTACTATATACATATATAAAACATGGAAAAACAAAATCAACATTATCTATGTACGCTAAAACTGCATCATGTTTCTTCCGATCATGTCAAATACTAATGTTCCCTTTATGAACACATAACGATAACTTTCGTTACCAGACAATTAAAATGCAGAGCTTTCCCTATACTAAATCTCCCACGAAATACATGATATAATGGTATTGGGTAGAGAGATCATCAACACAAGCCCAACTGTCAAAAGACACAGTGGTCAAAACGACTGTACAAGTCATAACTAAAAAACTTCTTGCACAGATGATAATGGACCCTCAGTATATATATAATAACTGCGAGGACCGCAATCACACATTATTTTATCTAAATATGTATTTTTTATATTTTTTTATTCTTTACATACATATTTGGCTCAATCTCAGGAAGTGATGAATAACAAAAGCCATAACTGACTTAAAAGTAGACATTTTCTTTAACTAAAGAAGAAAACAGAGAAACTAAACGGAAAAGTTATCACATTTCCTTGAACGGCATCTTTGAGTCAGTGCTTCGAAATGCATGAATGGATCACTAGCATGTTAAAACATTGAAACGAGGCACTGAGCTTAGATTACCATTACAAGACAAAGCTCATATCTTCAAGCATACCTAAATCTTAGCTATTCAAGGTATATGTGTATGTTATTAAGCATATTACATAACTCAGATGTCATGATCAGTAGATATCCATATACAAACTTATTCATTCCATAGCTATAACTCAGGTGCAAAAGTGCACAGGCCAGAGTACACTGAATAGATAAATAGATAAATAAATAAATCACATTACCAAAAATAAATTCGCAAAGGGCACACTGTGAAGAATGCCCTAATGAAAACCTGTGGTGAAAACCAAACACTGTCAGTTCTCAATTCATGATGAGGCTTGGGAAGAACTAAAAAACTAAAACACTAAATAATTACATGAATATATTTATGTCTAAAATATGTATACTACATACTGAATCAAAAAGCAGATCAAATTTTTAAAAAATAAAATCAAAATTATAACAAGCCCTATGCTTCATACATAGCATTTTGTCTATCTTTCTCAACTGTATATCTAATGGTAAAGATTAATTTTCTATCTAGATAGCAAGACTGGCTTTATGGATATAGAACTGTTGATCCCTGGTGTTAAGTGGGCTCCTAATTTCAAAATCCAGTGTAGTTCACTAATAGCTAAATTATTTTCCTTATTACCTTCCCTGGCATTGATAGTTACTATTTGCAACACTCTAAAAGTGAAGGAGTGTGATGGAAAATCCATAACATGCTTCGCTAATGCATTAACTTCTACCTTCTTCCTAATGTCATATAAATGATTATATATGCGCTCCTGCAGTTTCCTTTTCGTTAGGCCTACATAAAACGCCTGACATTTGATGCAAGTAGCAAGATATATGACATTGCTAGTGTTGCAGTTGGCAAAGAAGTGTGGTGTAAACACATAATCCATAGTGGGATGTTCAAATGATTGTTCCTTGGTAATGTAACTGCATCTGTTACAGCTGTAACATGGAAACGTACCTCGTTTATAGGAAATAGAGTTAGAAGAAGTCATTCTATTGCCTTCAATTATGGTATGTATATCACCACACAAAATCCTCTTTAAGTTTTTGCTGTTCTTATAAAGAAAAACTGGATTCCTACCTACCAAGTCTCTTGTGGTGGCATCTATAGTTAATATATGCCAATTATCTCGGATGACCTGGTGTATCTTATTAATATCACTAGTATATGTAGTCACATATCTAACAGAATTATTAGGAGAAGGTCTCATTTTATTATGGCTCCAGACCACGTGACTTTTTGATTCTATTCTGGGTGGTTCCAAGGATATTCTATGTCTCAATGTATCATATTTAATATCCCTGACCATTACAGGGTCATAGCCTCTATTTATAAACAATTCTTCTATTACTTGGGCCTCCCTAATAATATCAACCTCTTTACTACAAAGTTTCATTATCCTAAGAAACTGACTTTTAATTATCCCCTGAAACACATGTCTAGGGTGCATGCTGTCGAAGTTAAGTAGCGAGTTGCGCCACAAGGGTTTCCTATATAGCGATGAAATAATTCCTCCCTCAGGTGTAAAACTAAGTGTCACATCTAAGAAATTAATGTGAGTAGTGGAGGACTCCTGAGTAAATCTTAGAAAGCTGCTGGTAGTTTCTAGGTAATTCAAGAAGGCTTCAAACAATGTCTGGGTGCCTTCCCATATGATAATGATATCGTCTACAAAACGCCTGTAGAGTTTAATATGCTTGAAGCTTTCATGGGTAAAAAGAAACTGCTTCTCCCACCACAAGACAACCAAGTTAGCATAGGTATTAGCACAGGGGGTGCCCATGGCTACCCCCCATTTCTGTAAATAATACCTATCTCCAAATAAGAACACATTATTGTACAAAATGAGTTCTAGTAGTTGGCATACCAAAATGTTTCTGTCATTACTGTAGATGGTCTCTTTACTCAAAAGCTGTCTGATACACTCCATCCCTTCTATGTTAGGTATTGATGTAAACAAGCTTTTGACATCTAAAGCAATAAACACATATTGTTGACTACTATCTAACTTGATGTCCTTGATGGTATCTAAGAGATCGTAAGTATCTTTTAATATGGTGGGAAACTGACTTACAACTGGTCTCAGTATATCCTCCACAAACTCAGATATATGGGCTGTCACCCAGTTATCACCTGACACGATGGGTCTATAGGGAATCGGGGTAACCTCCTTGTGGATCTTGGGAAGGCCCTTAATGATGGGTATAGTAGGAAACTCTATATATAGGAAATTGTATATTTCCTGACTGACTTGACGACACATGACTAGATCATATACAGTATCTTGGACCCTACTAATAATTTGTAACACTTCCTTATGAGTAATAGTTGTATACGTATCTTCTTCCGAAAGCATGCTTTGCATGCCTCTTAGGTATTCATCCCTATCTAGCACAACAACCCCCCCTCCCTTATCAGCTGGTTTTATTACTATCCGTGAGTCTTGCTTAAGATAGTTCAAGCTGCTTACTTCCAAGGAACTAAGATTGTAGTATCTCCCTTTCTTACTATTATTACTAAAAATTTTATAATATTGATGTTCACAAGCCTTCAGGAAGCATTCAACATGCGGGGGCATGCTAGGTGTAAAGGTGCTGTTAACTTTGTAGCGTAATGCATCTTGAGCAACCTCTTTATCATTCATGTCAGTTTTAAAATACAACTTCAAACACAAATTCCTACAAAACACTCTTAAATCAATCAAGGTCTCTGTTAATTTCGCATTGGTAGCTGGTATATAATTAAGGCCTTTGTTCAAGACCTTAACACTAGAAGAGTCCAGAGAGACACTAGAAAGATTAAATAGAATACTATGTGTCAGTTCTTTCTCCTTCTGTTTAAGGGATATTGTTCCATCGAATTCTTCCGTTTGCGAGAGTCTCTGCTGCGAGATCTCCCTCTGTCGTGATGGTTGACTTGCTTCTTTAGATAAGGTAAAAAAGCCCCAGAAGAAGAGGTCATGGTAGTTGTGTTCTTAGGGATAGCTCCAGTCGGATGTGATGAGGCACGGTTATTAAGAGCTTCCTGATTCGGGGGAGGCGTACCAGTCAAATCAACAGCAGTTTGTAAATCACTTAATGAAGTCGATGTCAATGCCTCTGCCTGAAATGAATGGGGAGGTAAAAGAGGCAAAGGTTGAACAACATTGGCTGACGTGGAATTGGAAGGCGGAATCCTGTCTTGATGCTCAGTGGTAACTTCAGTATTAACTGTATGTGTGGCTTGATATCGCGGCCAAATAAAGACTTGACCCCTTCTAAAATCATTAAAGTCCCGTACCAATTTCTTCTGCTTAGTAGCTTTCAGTCTTTCGCTAAACATGTTGATTTGTATAAACAGATGATTAACTTTATCTATGCAGAAACTAGAGGTAAAGCGTTCAGTCAATTGCTGGTATAATAAATCAGTCTTATCCCTCAGTTCCTTTTCCAAGGGTAGAAAATAATCTAGCATTAATTTAGCGTAACTGAACCCTAGTTCTATATTCAAGTCTTGCCAGCGTTTTAAAAGTAGAGGATGCGAGTCCCCATAGGTGGGCATACAAAATACCCTCATACCCCTGGGGACTATTTTAAAATGTATGCATGCTTCCAAATGAAGCCACTGCCAAGCATACCTTTGGAGCTGGTAAAGATTATCCCCTAACAATTTAAGCATAGGAAAAAATTCCGTAAGATTCTCACCATTAGCTTGAGGCTGTACAGTGTTGGTATCCTTCGACAAGTCCAGAGACAATAAAGGGTTATCATTTGCATGTAACAATCCCTTCCACAAAGATGATGTTTCCCTCGGCTCCGGTTCTGAATGGATGACGGATTCCATGGTGTACGGAGTGTACCGACCAAGAAAAGATAAAGCTGAATGAAAAGCCGGTAACACTGTTAAATGGTTCACTCACCAAAAAACCAACAGTAGTAGAAACAAAAGTGGTGAACCAACCACCTGGAACGTTCAGCAAAACTATTCCTGAAACTGCAGAAACTTCAGTTGAATAAGAAAATGATGCTCCGTTGTAAAATCCAAACAATCTTTTATTGAAAACAGAGAATAAGCGCTTTCACGTGGTAAATCCACGCTTCTTCAGATTTCATTTAACCAGTGTAAAAACGCTGTTATTTATCCTGCCAAAGGCGGGAAATCAATCAATTAACTAAACAATTTCAGAATTAATTCAATTACAGCAGTACTGTGCAAAGCACAGCGTAATACAGCTCTGCACAGATGAACAAAATGTTTCACATCACATCTGGAAACTGAACACACAGTAAGGTCTGAACAGCCAATCAGAACTTTTAGTATTAGCAAGCTACCACCATATGCATGATAGTAACTGCAGATTTCCATTTTCTCTAAAGATTGAACCACTGAAAACTGTTCTAAACATAGTTTTGAACATCCGAAAGTTTCTACAAAATGGCTCTGATTTTTAGTGTTATGCAAAGAATAAATATATTTCAGTATTATAATGATTTTAACATTTTTGTTGAAACATAAAATAGAGGTATTTGGAGGACTGCACGTGTGCTTACATAGATCTCATGTTTGAACTCTAAGGCTGTCATTACTGCAAATTGTATGAAAAACAGAGCACTGAAATCTTTCTGGATGCTATAGATTTGACTTAAATAATACATTTTATGAAAGGCAGTGGTTTTCTCAGAAATAATTACTGAACATGGTGGTCCTCTAGATTACTGCATACAAGATTTTTTAACATAAAATTGTCTGTAGGGGTAATGGATGAGATCAAAAATAGCTACATGCTAAAATACTGAAATTTGCTTCTCTATTTAAATCTAACTTCCAGAATCAGAATCTAGCCATCATTGCTTTGGAATACGTCACAACTAGAGCAATAATTCATTGTTATTTTTAAAAGGAGGAAGGAATATAATTAACTACAAATGCAAAACAATAACTTTTAAATTATTATATGATAGAGACAGTGCTACCGTTGTAATTAAGATAATATTAAAGAGACATGTTGAAAGTTCTGATGTGATTCCAAAAGAGATCCCAGTTTTAGTTGGTATAAAACCCAGTACACTGTCCTAAAATGGAGAAAGTAGTGCTAGTCATAGCTCTTGATGGTTAAAATTTCCAAGTTTTGTAGTTTTAGTAAATCACTTATAGAAGTATCACTCAAAATACTACTGCAAAACATTTTCATTGCCGTCTGCTGCACGGTAACTCAAAGAGAATACATTCAGAGTAGGCTTGGTAAGTCTCTTACAATGAACAAAAAGCATGGAAACAGCTGGATCTCATTTTCCCATCTTGTTCTGTAGCTTTAAAAAGCATGAGTTTGAAAATGTTGTTAAAACATTTAGCTAGGACATATGTTTGAGGCTGCTATATTTCACGTAACAATCTTGTCTTGAAGAATTCTACAACTAGACAATAGCAGCATTTCTTTCACTATAGCCTTAGTGCTTACTCATTTTGTAGGAACTGCTTCTGGAAACTTTATAGCATACTCAGTGATTGCTGGTATGTACT
Source organism: Protopterus annectens (assembly GCF_019279795.1). NCBI lineage: Eukaryota > Metazoa > Chordata > Ceratodontiformes > Protopteridae > Protopterus > Protopterus annectens. The sequence goes on from NC_056735.1 coordinate 1,049,566,569, forward strand.
AGTAAGATTTACTTGACTTCAAAAGGGGATCTCAAGTTCTATAGCTAGCTGCTCAAATGGGACTTCTACTATAGATAAGGGCAGTGTGAATATTGACTCTCTAGGTGATGGTCTCTATTGATGTGACACCCTGATCCCATGCACAAAATGGGGAAAAATGAGTTTTATGTTGATGCTGGTATCAAAGGGCTCTTAAATCCTGCATTAGGTGCTTTATTAGGTGAAATTCTGGGCAAGCTGCACAGATTTTCTTTTTATTTTATTCATAATACATGGCCAGTAAAACGTAGCTAAAGTCCTAGTATTTGTTTTATCAGTGCCTAAATATGCACACAAAACATGGCTGTAGGCCAACTTTATTACAATCAGACTAAACGGTTTTGATACCAGTGCCTGGCTTAGCTCTTGTCCTGTCTCTTTAATTGCTCTGTAAAGCAGGTCATGAGTAGCTCAAAACAGGAGTATGACATAAGACTGTTCTGATCAGTGATCCCCCTTTGTTTAAAGTGTCACCTTCCATGAGCTATTTTTTTTAAACTAATGCAATTTACATGAATATCAGCTAGATCGGCATTACACTAATTCTTATACTGACATGGTCTAGATGGTGCAGGTTTTTCTACAAAGATAAGTGCTACGTTTTCTTCTTCACTTAATTTCCTCCCTAGAAAGAGCAGTTCTTGAAAGTACTTATCTTTGATCTGGGATTCTGGTAGGTTTTCCTTTTTAGCAGTTTATTTCTATTTCTATTTATTCTAAGATTACAGTCCTGCCTAGTACTTGTCTAGCTTTCCATTTAAGGTTCTGTCTGGCTGCTGTCCCGTCTTTTTGGTAATTGTAGGGCTCATCTGTCTTCTTTTTAGTTTCTACATTTGTTCCCCTTTTTGTAACTATTGGTTCCCTTTCATCAGTCTCTGATATTCAGGTTCAGTGAGTTTAGAGGTGATTATAGGACTGATGAATATCGTGTCTCCAGTATTTTGTTATTTTTGCAGCCACTGACTTAATTTCTATTTTTATGTCCCTTTTAGCAGGAAAAACACAATGGCATTGAGTAGCAAATGTCCGAGTATCTACTAACTCTTTTTGTAGGTTTACCCACTGGGGTCTTTTGATCAGATTCAGTTTTAGATTTATATTCCAATGAGCTACAAACATTACTGCCTTTGTAAACATATTCTCCAGCTGTGTCTTTATTAGGGCTGTGTATCTCTGTCAATATATGTGGATTCACTATCCGCAACATTTTCCACAACTCTTTGTAACTGGGAAATGACCAGTCATTGCATAGTGTGTTAGAATAAGCACTAATGTTACTGGATGTACTACTTTGCCTAGAATCTATAACGTATTTTACTTAAACAGAAATAAAACAGCGTTTTCGCTTCTGCAACACAGAAGCTTCTTCAGCATGTCAACAATTAAAAATTCACAGGTTTTAAAAACCGTATAAAGCATGTGACTGATACAACAAGTTGCAGGTTTAAAGGAAACCCACACTTTTAATCAACGATTCCATTTAAAAATGATTCCATTTAAAAATGATGGTAAATGCAAGAACTCAAATGCAAGCCATAGTTGCCCTCACAAATACATCAAAAACATATAAAAGGATATAAATTCAATAAATTCAATAAAAATGGTTATATAAGATATATGATATATGATACTGCAAGACATATTCAAGCAACTTAACAGAATTAAAAAGATGTAAATTCAATAATTTACTTTTTAGTCTTATAATAAAGAATGTTTAGTAACCAATTTATAAAAACTTGGAAATGACAAGTAAACAATGAATGATAGGGCACATTAATTATTGGGACCTTAAAAGAGACCCCCTAACTACAATCTATGTGCGATGCAATAAAAGGAGGGATGTGCTATCATATGCATAATGACCATGGGGTTGATAATTAATCCCCTCACCTTAAATATCTCCTATACTTTAAGATGGAGGCTATGTTACAGTTATCATTGAGGCCCGGGAAGGAGAAAGCATCCAACTGTAGTTGCCACTCTAGTTCCCGGGTCTCTAGTAATAATGACTGTGGTCCACCTCTTTTATCACACAATACTTGGTCAATGCCCATAAATTTAAAGCTATGACCGCCATTGTTCGGTATGTGTTTAGAGAGGGCATTATCACTCCTCTGATTCCTGATGGCATATAAATGTTGGTAGATATGGTCCTTGAAACGACGGTCCATCTTACCAACATAGAATGCGTTACAGCATTCACAAAAAGCTATGTACACAATAGATTTGGTGTTGCAGTTGATCTTATAATTAATGGCAAACTTCCTTTTGCCGATAGTGAAGGTATTTCCTACCCGCAGGTGTAAGCACCATTTGCAACACCCACAGGTAGTAGTACCCTTGTGTTTAATCATAAGGTCAGTGAAACTGTTTCTCTGCAACATTTCCTTAAGGTTGAAACCTCTTTTGAAAATGAATAACGGGGTGTTACCTAGCTTCTCATGTAAGCCGGTATTAGTAATGAAATACCAATTCTTACGTATGATTGAGCATAACAAACCTGAATGTAAGCTGAATGGAGAAGTGAAAGCTATAGAAAAGTTAGGTTTACTATGAGGCTCCACAACCTCGAAGTTGTTATCAGCAGCCATGAAAGAACTCACTGGTGACTGTAAGAGGTTGTCACCCAACCCTTCTTGTTCCCTACATAACAGCAGTGGTAAATAGAAACCATCCCTACGTTTTGATGAGACTTCACCAATTAAGTCAAGTACAAGCTCCTCAGGGTACCCCCGGCTACCAAACATGCCCGCAAGTAGGGAGCATTCCTGTTCAAATGCATCCAAGGTGGTACACATACGGGCAGCCCTTACCAGTTGCCCTTTAACAATAGATCGCTTCTGCCTCCAAGGATGACAACTGGTGAAATGTAAAAAAGAATTACAATAGGTTGCCTTCCTATGGATGGATGAGCAAAATCTATTGTTATCGTTGTCCTTAAGTAGGTTGACATCAAGATAGTCAATGTTAGATGTTGAGAATTGATGGGTAAATTTCAAAAACTCAGTTGTAGAGTTCATGTGTGTTATTAAATTTATGGCATCAATCTCACTGCCCTGAAATAACACAAACGCATCGTCAAGAAAACGGGTGTAAATCCTTGATCTCTGGACAAAAGGTGGGTAATTGAACAAGAAATGTTTCTCCCAATAAGACACAAACATGTTGGCAATGCTGCTGCCACATGGGGAACCCATCGCTATACCTTTCTTTTGCAGAAAGTATTGTCCATCAAACATGAAGAAATTTGAAGACAGAACAATATCTAGCAGTACTGTGACCAAGTAAATATCATTGTCAGTTGCTCCACAGTCCCTCATCATAAGATCAATCCATTCGACAGCCACATCGTGTGGTATTGATGTGTACAAGTCAACCACGTCAATGGTTAAGAAATTGTAACTGCTGTCGAAGGTGATGTCATTGATTGACTTGAGGAAGGACAAATTTGAGGGATATTCTTTAAATATTTACTGACAATGTTGTCTATAAGACGGGCACAAGGGTGGGTGATAGAGTTTCTGCCATCCACTAGGGCTCTCATTGGGGGATCAGTGAGGCTTTTATGCATTTTAGGGATCCCGAACATTACAGGTACCCTTGGGTATGAGATGTCAATAAAATTGTACATGTCTATGGTAATTCTACCCTCAAGGTAGAGATCCCTAAAATATCCTTTGATCCTATTGTAACACCCGTTCAATTCATTTAAAGAAGAGTTAGCATAAGCAGGTGTGTCTAGTACTAGCAACATACGCCTAGTGTATTCAACATAATCAAAAACCACTAGGCCCCCACCCTTATCTGGCTTGATAACTCTTACTGCTGAGTTACAAATCTTATTCAATGCTAACAATTGATCAGGAGAGATATTCCTACAATGTTTTTATTTACCACTGCTGTTATGTAGGGAACAAGAAGGGTTGGGTGACAACCTCTTACAGTCACCAGTGAGTTCTTTCATGGCTGCTGATAACAACTTTGAGGTTGTGGAGCCTCATAGTAAACCTAACTTTTCTATAGCTTTCACTTCTCCATTCAGCTTACATTCAGGTTTGTTATGCTCAATCATACGTAAGAATTGGTATTTCATTACTAATACCGGCTTACATGAGAAGCTAGGTAACACCCCGTTATTCATTTTCAAAAGAGGTTTCAACCTTAAGGAAATGTTGCAGAGAAACAGTTTCACTGACCTTATGATTAAACACAAGGGTACTACTACCTGTGGGTGTTGCAAATGGTGCTTACACCTGCGGGTAGGAAATACCTTCACTATCGGCAAAAGGAAGTTTGCCATTAATTATAAGATCAACTGCAACACCAAATCTATTGTGTACATAGCTTTTTGTGAATGCTGTAACGCATTCTATGTTGGTAAGACGGACCGTCGTTTCAAGGACCGTATCTACCAACATTTATATGCCATCAGGAATCAGAGGAGTGATAATGCCCTCTCTAAACACATACCGAACAATGGCGGTCATAGCTTTAAATTTATGGGCATTGACCAAGTATTGTGTGATAAAAGAGGTGGACCACAGTCATTATTACTAGAGACCCGGGAACTAGAGTGGCAACTACAGTTGGATGCTTTCTCCTTCCCGGGCCTCAATGATAACTGTAACATAGCCTCCATCTTAAAGTATAGGAGCTATTTAAGGTGAGGGGATTAATTTTCAACCCCATGGTCATTATGCATATAATAGCACATCCCTCCTTTTATTGCATCGCACATAGATTGTAGTTAGGGGGTCTCTTTTAAGGTCCCAATAATTAATGTGCCCTATCATTCATTGTTTACTTGTCATTTCCAAGTTTTTATAAATTGGTTACTAAACATTCTTTATTATAAGACTAAAAAGTAAATTATTGAATTTACATCTTTTTAATTCTGTTAAGTTGCTTGAATATGTCTTGCAGTATCATATATCATATATCTTATATAACCATTTTTATTGAATTTATTGAATTTATATCCTTTTATATGTTTTTGATGTATTTGTGAGGGCAACTATGGCTTGCATTTGAGTTCTTGCATTTACCATCATTTTTAAATGGAATCATTTTTAAATGGAATCGTTGATTAAAAGTGTGGGTTTCCTTTAAACCTGCAACTTGTTGTATCAGTCACATGCTTTATACGGTTTTTAAAACCTGTGAATTTTTAATTGTTGACATGCTGAAGAAGCTTCTGTGTTACAGAAGTGAAAACGCTGTTTTATTTCTGTTTAAATAAAATACGTTACAGTTCTTTTAGCGAACCTAGTCTCGTTTGAGCACCTTTTGTTTACTTTGCCTAGAATAGTTTGTATTTCTCCTTGAGTTGTAGCTCACACTTTCATTTTTGTATGTATACATATTACCTCAGTTGTCTGGTTGTTAGTAGTTTTATACATATAGAAATATTGTTTTACAACTAAAGTAACCATTCTTCCTGAATCTCACAATTTTTGTAATTTTTATCTATAAAAATACTACATTTAATACACGTGTTAATATCACAATAGCAAAAAGCAGATTCTGTACTTTTACAGGCTAAGAACTCAGCCTAATCACATTTCATTGGTTCACCTTCATGCACATCTTGATTATTACGAACGGATTTTATGGGTACAGTGGCATTGTTACAAGCTGTCCAATATTTCATTAGGTGTCCCTTCTTAAAACATTCAATGTAAATTAGTACAAATAATAGTGCTTTTTCTTTACTCACAGGCAGATGTGTTACTGTGTTTGCTTGCAGGCACAGGCACATACTCGGGTGAATGTTTATTAGTAACCCTTGCATCTTTCAAGACTGACTTAAGGTCTGCACTTTCAAATGGTACCAAACCTTCTTCTAAGGATAGTAGCTGTTCAGACTTTGCACAGCAATTTGAAATGTGCATTTTTGTTTATTTTAGTACATTTTTGCATAGTGCCCTTTTAAATCTTAAATATGTCTAAAATCTTTACTACATCACTCACATCAGGTTCTAACCACAGTCTCCATGTGTGTTTCTGATTAGCCAATTAGGACCTTGGCAATTTGTTCATGGTGAATGTCCAGTTATGAAGCTTATATGTATGTGCCTCCAGTAAAGGCACTTCTCTAGCTAAAAGGGTTTACCTTTACAAAGGCGAAACACACTCGTGCAATTGCTTATATGAGTGAATTTTAACCATGAAAATCAAAACAGTGACAGTTTTCAGTGTTCGAAAATCAGCAAATTGAAAAGCAGATTTGCTGATTTTCTAACGTAAATGTCACCCCCACACCCCCCTACTTTAATATACTAACTCCGAGATCGCACTACAGTGGGGAAAGGGACCATTTTCCGATCCCCACTATAGTGCAATCCGCCCAAAAATGCCAAATCTTCAATGAGCGAATGTCACTGCATTTGCTCATTGCACATTCGAACCTTTTTGCGTTCAATGTTTTCAAACTTTGCAAATGTCCTTTTGCACATCTGCTGTTTGCCCATGTGCAAAATGCACACATGAAGATGTTTTTTTTTTTCTTTTCTTTTTTTTTTTTCAATTTTTGTTAATCAAAGGCATTGGTATCTTCTATACTCATACTGTCAGGGATGTGCAGATAAAATTATTTGCCTACATGAGGACAAGCTCTCAGTTGTTGAATAAATATAAAAAGCAGCAGGATAGGCCTCAGTACCACTGCCTGCTCCTAGTAGACTGATTCTTGGGCTGTGGGTAGTTTACTAATTATGGAATCCAGCTGGTGAGCTGTTGCAAATTAATCAAACGTTGCTCAGTGCTGTGTACATGTCATCACTATTTTCCTGGATACTAAGTAACTGCTGAGTGGTAATGGCCGACACATTTTACAGGAATTGATCAGTGGCTTGCAGTTGCTGATTGGTAGCTGCAGTCCCAGCTGTATCATTTTCTGCCATTTGTCAGATTGTCCCAAGTACCTGTGGTGGCCTTCAGTAAGGCTTTATTAACCTCCTCAATTGTTGGAGGCCAAAAACAGCAACTGCAATCCACATACAGATACAAGAGGCAATACACTGCAAGGGACTGAATTTCATAAACTGTGTGTTCACACTGGGTTTTATATTACAGCAGGGATTTTCCAAATAACTTCTTAGTCACTGGAGGAATTAATACTCTCCCCAAGTTCAAAGCACAAAGTAAGCATTGTTTTTATCTTTCTGTAGTACACATTGTAATACTTTTACTGATAATTAATACTAGAGATCAAAAGTTACTTATTGCATTTGTCCACTAAATGCCATGTTACAATTCAGTTATTGTCACAGAAATATTCTTAAAAATGTTTTCGGGAATTTATCTTAGGCTTATTTGTAAGGGAAGTGAACAAAAATGTGCTCTTTTTGGCAAAATAGGTAAGATAGAAAGCTTAAATAAAATACAATCCTTAAAACAACACTTAAAAGCTTTGTGGAAAATAACAGTTCAGAAAGGCATCTTTCCTATTTGACAACCTACATAAAGAAAACCTCTCAAAGCTAGCCTGTAAATTTCCAAAACTCACAGGCATTTCACTTTGGCACCTCCACAGCAATAGTAATGGTTCCAAAGGTAAAGAAGACACACAACAGCTTTCCACTAAGGCCAGGTAAAATCCACAGGTACAACAGCTTTTATTCACCTTTGTTCACAGGATAAAAACTCTTTTCTTTCAAAACCATCTGCTGGGTACTCCTTCTCAGAAACCTCTCTAGAATTAGTCAATGGTTCAACCAGTAGTACTGTTGCCCTTGGTGCTGGATGATCAGAAGGCTGTGGGTTCTATTCTCAGTTCAGGTAATTGGATTACTTTTCAAATTGCTAACACTGTAGTATAGCACTAGGGTGATGCTGCACTCCTGAGTGTGCCATCCTTCAAATGAAGCATTAAATCAAGGTCCTGTCTGCATGAGTTGGTGGTAGCTTAGATGAATGTCAAACACTCCATAGCACTTACATTAAAAGAGTAGGGGATGTTCCCCTTTGTCCTGGATAAATTTCTCCTATTAGTATAAATATGACTTTTGATCTCCCCTGAAAAGAGGCCACTGGCTTAATGGGACAACCTGGAAAGTAAATAAATTACAGGCAAGTCTCTCTGACATGCCTACTCAGTTATTTAGATGAATGTATTACATACTTTAGTGTAGTAATATATTTAATAAAATGGATAATATTAGTAGGTGTCAGTTATTAGGAAACTGCTAAAAAGTAACTGAGGACATACATATAGAAAAAAAACTCAGAAGTGGTACAGTTAAAAATACAAATACAATGTACTTAACTGTTTTACCTGTGCAACCCACCACACCTAGTGTGCTCTTTATACTCTTAGATTTACATTAAGTGCACAATATAGTACAGTACATTATCATACTAGGCAACATTAAAATCTACCTTCAGTTATGGAAAATGCTCAGAGCATAGCAAAAAGAGGTTAGAGGAAGTACATAAATAGGCTTATCTGTGCACATCTCCAGTGTGAGTGTATCTGTAATGTTCTTCACACTGGTCGGTGGAGTACAAACAGCTGGGACTACTCAGTTCCTGCCTCTTGAAATACCCCATCCAGCAAAACAGCCTTACAAGAAATAATAACAATCAATATCAGCAGGGAAATGGGATAAACTCTTTGTCTTTATCTGCAAGATTAGATTTGGCCCAGAAAGTTACTTCTTTGTATCTTTGTCTTCAGGTCTATCCTATTGTATGGAAATGACAGCATGGTGAGCAGTCCATTGGACTTTTCCTTCTTTCTCTGCCAGAATTTCTCTTAAGCTTTGCACTGTCCACTGCTCTACTCAATGTAGCACAGAGAGCTAAGACTCCTCTTTCAATGCTTTAACAAGTTGGCTAATTGATTAGGAAACAAGTCTTGCAGGAAGTAGTCACAGTCAGTTGGTAGCTAGGAAATTGGTGAACTATGCTTTTTTTTCTGATGTCAAAAGCCAAGTCCAATCTTGCCCTAAAAGTATCCTCCTTTGTTTTTTCAGGCCCCTCCTGTAGAAAAAGCGGTATTATAGCAATTATCGCTAGGATTAGTGGATCAGAATTCTCCTTTTTCTTATGTGCCTCAAGTATTGTGAAGCTCTGCATTATCCAGCACTTAGCTCAACAATAATAATGATTATTTAGCCCAGATTATTGATAAAATAAATGTATAAAAATTATGGAGAAAAAGAGATTTGGGACCATGTGCAAATATGATTACTAAAAACAGAATGGACTAAAGAGAAAACACAAATTAAAACGAAGCCTTCACCTCTTGTTTAATTAACATGTAATAAACACAGCTAATGTTTCATAATAAATGAGACATTTGATAGAAGTACTTATTTCTTTAGTAACAAACAAGTTTGGTTTAGTGTGTGTACAGCAATTGCATATTTGACAAGTTAGCAGGCAATAGGTCCATGCAGCAGAACGTGTTGCAGAGTCCTTTTTTTTCCTTAGAGCTGAGTCTAGTAAACATAAATGACTTGAGCAAGTACTGATTTTATAATCAGGAGAGGAAAAATTATATCTGCATAACCCTATGTAACTTGTTTCTTCAACAGAGTGTATAAAGTCTTACAAGCTTAGCTTTATGCGACTGTGCCACATTTGCCATGGTGATCATGGGTACACCATGTGCACTGCTAGAAACAAACTAGCAATACAAATAAACCATTACCCCAAAATAAATAATTAAAGAGACTTTCCCTGAAAGTTCAAATCCTTAGGTAGTCACCAAAGCACACCACATGTCTAGATAAGTGCATAAGCAGCATATTAATTTTTATTTTTAAGTAAATAACCAACCTGTCATTCTTTGTGAGTAGGTTCCAATATTTCCTATATGTTGGTATTTGATCCTGGGGGTCTATAATGTACAAGTTCATCCAGACCATATTATGAACAAACTCCATGTTATTCTAATGCTACAGACTGCTATCAATTTCCTCTTGCCAAATTTTATGATGCTGTAGTGCTGCAGTCCAGTGCAAACCTTTCAAATGTTTTAGTGTTTAGTACTGCAGGCCTTTCTGGCACATGACCTCACCACAGTTGGTCTTTTGCTAAAAATTTCTCTGGTGCATAGCATCAGTCCTCATCTGTTTAGTAGTAGACAGCGGCTGGTTGGCTGGCTGACTGGTTGCAAAAGTAAAAAAAATCTTCACTATTCCTGTCCTGCTGCTCCCTGCTCATATGATCATGGTATAAACTGTGAATTTTAAACATGCTATTTGGCTTGTAATTTTAAGTATTCAACAAGATCAAATTCAGAAGTATCATAAATCTGCTATTTTAGTCGACAGGCTTGACTTAATCAGATGGGCTGTTAGCTCGGCTGGTTCAAATCTTTTTAGAAAAAAAAAACACACACACACACTGCTCCAGACATTCTTAGGCAGATTTTTTCTACATATGCAGGATGTGCTTAAAAGTAAAAAAAAAGATTTTGGGATAAGGATGCAATGGAAATATTATAAAAACATTATTACTTTTGCCTTTCTAATGTGTTGCTCCAGAACCATTCTGCCCAGCTCTACATTAAGTCTGTGAAACATGGGAAAAGACTACATTTCCATTTACTTTACAGCTGCTCACTTGACTTACACTTCAAACTATTAATTTTCATTTCCAAACCATTCACATTACCCATTAAAAAACTATATGACTGTTGAAGTAAGGTTTGCTGTTATATCTCCAAAATCAGAGAGCCTACTCCAAAGTTCACTTTGTGGACTGGTATATTACTCAAATCCCTTTCTGAGTAGGTAATGACTTGGAAGGGGCATGGCTTACCTGCAGTTCTATAAGGCATCTTCAACTTTAGTGGATTTCATCATAAGAGTGGACTAGCTGTAGAAATGATTAGAATTGGTGGTGACAGTTTTACTGAAGGCAAATGGGCTTAAAGAAAACTACAGAAAAGTGTGACAAAGAGATTAGATCTTCACTATCTCCAAATTCTGTGCAAATGATGCTTTGGTAAAAAAGAAGTCAGAAACAGCACACAAAAGTTTAAAATAATTTAAAAGTTATGCTTTTGCTGGAGTAAAGACCCTATTTCCCCCAGGCCAGCAGCGTTACCCCTTACTTAATATAATCAGGTATGATGGTGCTGTATCTTCTGGGAAAATTCCATTTCCCTGCAGTCTTACTTTCTTTGAATAGAATATACTTGGTTAAGTGTGGGTATCACATGCTTAGCCTTGGTTTACTGTCCTTATTTTAGTACTGTCTGTGTGTTACCTACTCTGCAACTATTTTCAACATTTTGGAGTGGTGCTGGTACCTGGAAACATTGTTAAGTAGCGTACAGTAGGGGAAACCTCTTCTAAAGTATGGTGTAGGTGTACATACACAGCTTTGTTATTGCATGTATTTTCTTTGCCTTACTAAATCAGAAAGACCTGCGATTGATTAATCTCAGACATTTAGAGAAGACAGGTAGGGGAAGAAGCTACTACTTCAGTTTATTTTTATTGTCCCCTTGAAATTCAAAGTAATACCCTAAATAGTTTATAGTACTTGTAAAGTCAAAGTGGTACATAAACTGGTAGTGTCCTTGTAACCTGTAGGCTTTTATAATTATTTTTGTTTATTGTTTTTTTTTGGGGTGGGGGCTTTGCTTGCAGGTCTACCAGGAAAGTTATGTCAATGTGTATGTATAGCATGATTCTTGGCTCAATGAAATTTTCTGTGTTGCTTTTACAATTTTTAGTCTAGACAGTAAAGGTTTATTCTTTTTGGTTGTGGCCATCTGATTAAATAGATTAAATAGAAAGTATTAAAATGTACAACCAGCAACAGAACAATGACAAAAACCTTCACAAACTGAAAAAACATTCCCCGGGATTCATGAAGCTTGTGCCAGGCGCATGCGCAGCCCCCAGCGTAGGTATGCCAATCACCCCATGTGCAGTGTCGCACCATGCAAATGAAGGCATATAGCGATTCATGAAGTGGTGCAGGCGTAGCGTAAGCCCACGGAAATGTAAACCAAAAAACACGGTTTACATTTTCCCAAACAGAACATCGGAGCTATGGAAGAGGGTCAGACCCAGGTATCACAACGTTAACATATGCCAATGGCGAAATACACAGCCAATGGCATAAGAAAAGATGCACAACACGTAAATAACAACATTTAATGTCATGTCCACAGTAACGGACGGCACAACCGCAGGGCATGTGTGCGGAAGCTGTAACATAAAGAAATAATATAAAAATGTCATAAAATCGCAATGTAATAGAAATCAGGTTTACAGCATAATACACAATGGTAGGCATGGAACACCACAACCAAGGTGCAAGGGTTGCTAAGGGCTTGCGATAGTGTTCGGCATGGTAACTATGAATTAGTAGTCAATGCCATGCAAATGAGGCAGATAATACTGAATCGCACATGTCCCGCCGGATGAAGGTTGTACCATATGGCGCAGCGGTATAACACAGAGGAGTGGCTCAGAGGAGATACATGACATCAGCAGAGGGGTGTACCACCGTAGCAGTAAGCACATTGGAGCATTGCAAATCTGGCCTGTCCGTTGCTAAGCAAAGCTGCAGGACAGGGGGTGGGGAGGAATCGTTTAGCTGAGAGCACACATGGTGCCCAAAAGCACATGTGTACGAGGATGAAAACGTGCCCGAAACCCAGTAATCAGACGCATGCGCCACAAACAATAGCAGAAACAGGAAGGTCAGGGGAAGAAAAGAAGGAAATGTGGAAGTAGGGTAATTGGAGTACTAATGAGCAATCAACACCAATCAACCCACGTAGGCCAATCGATGGCAGCTGACAAGTCTGCTTGCAGAAACCTGCAAAACAGGATAGGGGAGGCATTTGAATGCAAAGAAAGGAGGGGAGGTATTGGATTGCAAAGAGAGGAGACTTGACACAGCAGAGCAAAGAAAACTGACAGCAGACCGGCAGTAGCACACATAACGCAAGATACGCCAGGTCCAGAAAAGTACAAATGAAAGTAGGCTGCAGGATGCACGCCAGAAAATGGTAGGTGCAACGTGCAGAAATGTAAAGGGAAGGTCAAGAGGTAATCCACGGCAGGCAAATGTAATTCAACACCAAAGGCACCACAATAGTAGTTCTGGCAGTAAAACATAGAAGATAACCTGTAGCTACGATCGTACATACACACCCTATGACATCATCGGTGTTCACAGCACAATAGTATAAAGTGTGAAAGCACCCAACACACACCTGTGTATTCCCAAACACCGCACCATAGGTGTAAACACACGGGGAACTTTTAAAATGTACATGTTGGGAGCTGCCATAGCTGTAATTCATCAGCATGTGTTAGAGACTGACGGTGTTGTGGAGGATGATGCCGACAACCACCGCAGGCCTCGGAGGAGAAGGAGAGTGTTCAGACCAGGGGTAACCTACCAGGGGCTACATGACCTGGAGATAGTAGAGCATTACAGGGTGGACAGGGACATCTTACAGCAAATAGTGGAGCTGTGCCGGCCACGCCAGAGAACCAGAAACAACAGAGGGAAACCCATACCAGTGGACACGAAGGTATGTGTAAGCCTGCGAATACTGGCCACAGGTACCTTTCAAAGGCCAACTGGAAATATAATGGGTATCTCACAGGCATCAGCATCCAGGGTACTACACCAGTTCCTGGATGCCATGTTACCACATGCCAATGAGCAGATATACTTCCCCAGAACTCAGGAGGAGTTGGCCAGCAATATGCGCCACTTCCACCGTGTGGCACAATACCCAGAGGTACTGGGTGTGATAGACTGCACGCACATACAAATCAAGTTACCACCCAGTGAGCAGGGTAGGCGCTACATAAACCGCAAGGGATTCCACTCCATCAACTGCCAGGTCATGTGCAATGCCCAGGGCATTATCATGGATGTGTGTGCTGGCAGCCCTGGAAGCTACCATGACTCCCATATCTGGTATGCCTCACAGCTGTATCAGGTATTTGTCAGGGGGGACATCCCACATGGCCATCTCGTGGGGGATGCTGGCTATGCACTGGAGCCGTGGATGATGACTCCCATCAGAAATGCACACACACCCAGGGAAGAACGCCATAATGAGGCACACGCTCAAACCAAAATCTTCATAGAGCGTGTGTTCGGGATGCTGAAATCACGGTTCCGGTGCTTGGATACATCTGGTGGAGCCTTGCAGTACTCTCCAGGCACGTGTGCCCACATTGTCATAGTATGTGCCATGCTACATAATATGATCCTGCGGAAGCAGCTGCAGCAGGGACAAAATGGTGAAGGCCCTCATAGCCCACCGCAATTGCAAAGGCCATTACAGGCACAGAGGGATTCAGACCATGAACACACTGTGCCAGCCCCAGTAGGCAGACGGAGGTGTGCCCAATATGCCTACGCCTTGGCAAAGAGGGAACGTATAGCACATACTCTGACAGTGTAGGCCCCTACGGACTGACACCTCTCCACCTGCACACACAGTAAAATGGATGGCACACAAACATGACCACCTGTAAATTGTAATGTATAGGTGGCCCAATGTGTGACTCCTACATAGGCAGCCCTCAAACATTGTAAACACAACAGCCACTGGAACACGGAATGCCAACACCTGAACAGTACATGAGTCTTACAGCATATGGTGGTGCTGTGTGCCTGTTACGTTCCCCGCCAGATATATATATATATATATATATATATATATATATATATAGATATAGATATATAGATATATATAGATATAGATATATAGATATATATATGTACACATATGCATATATATAATACAGATAGAAAGGGCAATAGAGGGATATATGGTGATATAGATGGATTCAGCGATATCTGCAAATATAATAGATAGTTCAACGACATTCATAACATCTTGGAGGTACAAATAAATAGGATACCGCCAACCATGGAATGTGTAACATACCGACATGCGTAACCACGAGGCTGAAAGACCGATAGAACACAGTACCGGAACAGTACATCCGCGAGTAATAGTATGATGATATGAAGGAACAGTTAGTCACCACTGCCGGTGTCGCGGTCCACGTAGGTACTGTGTTCAACTGTGTCTGTGAGTGCCGTAGTCTGTGTAAGTGTGCATTGAGGGTGCTGTGTGTGTCTCTGTGTGACTGTAATGTGTGTGTGTGTCCGCAACATGTGTTTGTTAGTGCCAAGTCAGAGGCAGATCAGTACGGTAGGTGTGGGTATAGCTAGCCGTAGGCATATGGTTACTACCTGTCCCACAGTAGGAGGGACAGCCCCACCCTGGGCAGGTGTGTCCTGACATAAAACAGTACAAAGGGCAAATGTCCGAGATGGTTGGACATAAATATGTCCCATATATAATGTAACAGTCGTATTTAATAGTTATGCCTGTATGTAAGAAACTTAAATGTTACATGCAATATGATAAGTAGCCAAAGTCACACAACAATAGGTATATAGTGAGGATAAAAGTATGTGCTAACCTGTGTACTGACCATGGCTACGTGTTGGCCTGTAAACACCGCTTTGTGTCCCGCAAGTGACCAACAATGACCATATGAAAAGGTGGCAACCCATGGCAAACAGGCTCTTTTAACAACACAACCACAATGACTACAAATATCTGGGACAGAAATACAAGGGATAGCTGTCACTTACACATATCTCGTGATATATCGCTGCAATTACGGAGGTATACAAGTAGCAAGCTCACCTGCAGATGATATAGAAACCAATTAACAATGGCCCAACGTACAATCCCGTAACATAAGTCTACTAACTGTTAGCTCTCTAATTAGGGACGGAGCCCACACACATATATACGGATTATGTAGAAATGCAAGGCCCACAAACCTGTATATGTTACGTACAACCACCGACATCCCCCACACTAGAAACTAAAGCAATACAGACTGTAATAGCAGCACAAACATCCAGTCAGTCAATTACATCTGCAGAACTCTCAACATACCGTGTGAGAGACACAATTAAAGGCGTCATGCAAAATTGCAGGCGTTGTATAATGGAACAAACAGCCATGTTACAGGTTTTGATTGCAATACTCCATTATCAGACATTGGGATGACAGGTACACCCACATGTTGAACCAAATACTCTACCTGTCACACACAATCCACGGGGGACATGAATCCAAACTATACTTGTCTCCATGCATAGCAGTTGCAGTTACACATAACAAAACACAATACAGACCGTCTCCCCGAAGGTAGGGCAAATAGGCAACGCCCAAGTGGAGAATCCAATTATACCCCACTGTCGCCGCGTAATTGGCGAATGGAGTAGCTGCACAGCTGATATGCAAGTAATTAGTCACTCAGGAACACCAATTGGCGAGATGAATCCACATGTTTCAGGTATCGACGTATATAAGGATGACTTGCCAGACATTCAAACCGTATGCTCATACCGAATACCAGTTGAAACACTGTGAGAGAGATAGACACGAAATGCCGTAACGACAACAAGGTATGTAGAACGCCCGATATGTAAGGTTATGTATAGCATGATCTGTATTAATTAGTTTTACTGTATGTATAGCCTGGTTTGCATTAATTAAACATGTCCGCAATGCATAAAGTGGCGAAAGGTATTTATGTAGTGATGTCTTGCTGAGCATACTAACGCTTGTAGAAACTGTGCGTCCAGCAGTGGGACACAAGGTACACAGCACAGACACCACAAGGGATGCTACATGAGGGCGTTAAAAGAACAATGCCATACAACCTGCCGTCAGTGGTAGGGTATGTCCAACAAGGACATGCCATAGCAGGGGATAGTATATGTTGATATACTGTCACAGCACACATGTGTATGGGCATATAACGTTAATGACATATGTAAGGTGGTCCCGCTGTGCAAGTATGCTTTGCATTATGGGATACTATGTGAAATATGTGTAATGTATAGTATTATAGGTAGACACGACAGATAGTCTACACAGCATAACAGGCATATCATGCATACCACAGGTATCGTCTATTGGTATATACAATAACAGGATACATATGGCCTGTAGGTATTGGACATAGTAATAGCATGATAGCTAATCTAAATGGAAGGGCTACCAAGTAACCATGCACAAAGGACATGTAATAGCTTCACAGGTGCATAGTGGGGTACTATGCAGTCTGGCAAGTCCATGTGTAAGCACAACTACAGTGTTCACACTAGTGGCACCTCTCTAGGGTAGTGTCCTGTGAACAGCAGAGCCAGGTGTCACCTGCACCTCTGCACAGTACAGCCACTGCAGTGATCCCAGGCCTACATGTGTCTCCCAACCACCAAGGGAGGTATCACATGAACAGTCCTACTGAGTGTCCCTGCGTGATGTACATAGGACTTATGTTCCACAGCATGGTGAGTGTCCAGTTTGGGAATGTAACCCACAAGCACATCCCACTCATTGTGGCGTGTGTGCACATATCCATGAGCATGTTGCTCACAGTGGCCTCTGCTTATGTCGCGTATGAGGAGTATATCCATCACTAATGTTGTGGACATGGGCCCTGTCTGATCAGCAGAGGTTACCCCTGAGTATGTAGTATGCAAATGTGTACAGATGTGGTGTCCATAGTGCAGCCGCATATTTAAACTGTCGGAGCTCAGTAAACGTCATGGCGTGTTAATGTTGTGGCATGTAAAGCTGTAGCTGTTGTGTAAGGTACACCCTAAATGGGGTGGTGTACCCTTGAATGTGTGTAGATGTCTTGAGTTCAGAGGTACAATGGGTGCCTATGTACCAGCTACACACCCAGTACAGATAGGTGTGGCCATGTAGAAGGATATCCACGCCACAGTGGCAACGGTAACCACAGGAGTGGGTGCGACATATGTGTGTACTGCAAACATGTACAATGTGATATGTATGTAGGGGACTACCATCCATGTGATAGTCAGTGGGTGAATGGTGTAATGCAAAGGTGATGTGCATGCACCTTGTGTCATGCAGCTTGATGCCATGATAGTCATATTATGTATCTGTCACAGCGACACCCATATGGTTGGAGTCAGTATCAGCTGGTGGAGCAATCATGGCACTTGGTATGTAGGGGTTTGAAAGCTAGGCAGGGAAAGTCCCCTGTGCTAGCCTGTTCCGCAGGGAAGCATATACTCAACATGAGGGGCCCTATGACTGAGGACCGTGGTATGCCAAATGTACCTGACATGTAGTAGGTACTATGGTATGCTGGCCTCACTGTGTGTCCTGTCCATGAGCCACATAGAATAACATCCTGAGACACAGGGTACGATGTGCAGGTGGATGTGTATTTTGTCAATACCAGAATGGGGAATGGTGCTGAAAGGCAATGAGAGGACAATGTAGGATGTGTGGACTCCCGTACCATCAGCAACTGCCCTGGTAACTGTATGAAAGGAGTCCACCATGTGTAGGGGCCATGCTCTGGCCTTAACAAGCCCAACTCGGGTGGCAGCAAAGGACAGGAGCCCAACAATGTCTCTGTGAATGACGTCCTTGATGATGTGCCCCATAGCCATGCAGAACAGTCCAGTCAGGTGAGTAGGACTATAGTCCCACTCGTGCAATGCGGTGCCACCTGTGTGTAGTGTGATAAATGCTGCTGTGTGCCATTCAGGGGCTACAATGTCTGAAACAAGGCTATTACTGAATATGGTGGCCTAGTGGGGAGACATGTAATGCAGAGGTTGGTGGACATCACAGCCTGGGACGTTGGAAGGTGACATGGGGCCAGTGTCCCAGAACGGGTCTACTTCTAAAGACCGAACTGACGATTCCCCGACACGCGGAAAATGAAGACCAAACGACCGACAGGTAAGTTTACCGACAGGGTGATTTGCCGACAGCGGAAAGACCGACAAGGGTAATGTGGGATCGCGACTAGGTAAGTGTGCGACAGTGACGGCATTAGGAGCGGTGAGGTAAGTGTGCGATATTGTGGGATTTCGTGTTAGGCTGTGGGAAAGGTGAGTGTGTGTAAGTGTCGGAGTTAGGGTTCGTGTAAGGTAAGTGTGTGATAGTGAGGGACTGTAGTTAAGGGACGGGTTACGTGAGTTAGGGTTAGGGTGCAGGTAGGTGAAGTGTGCGATAGTGTCGGACCTTGGGCTAGGGGTGGGTTAAGTGAGTTAGGGTTAGGGTGCAGGTAGGTGAAGTGTGTGATAGTGTCGGACCTTGGGCTAGGGGTGGGTTAAGTGAGTTAGGGTTAGGGTGCAGGTAGGTGAAGTGTGCGATAGTGTCGGACCTTGGGGTTAGGGGTGGGTTAAGTGAGTTAGGGTTAGGGTGCAGGTAGGGTGAGTGTGCAATAGTGTCAGACCTTAGGGTTAGGGTTTGGGTTAGGGCTAATGGGTATGTTATGTAGTGTGGTGTGTTGTTTACGTTCGGTGTGTCGGTGTTATGGTGTTCGGTGTTTTGCATTGTCGGTTTTGTGCGTTGTCGGTTATCTGGCGTCGGTGATTTTTGTGTCGGCGAAGTAGCGTTTCGGGCTTTTAAAGTGGACCCCCCAGGACATATAGAGTGTAGGTCAGTACTGTGTAGGTGTGACCACAGGGACACCACAATGTTCATGTATGGATTGCGGCTCTGTAGTGAGTGAGAGGGTGTAATGTCAGATTGAATCCATCCTCCAGCATGTTGCCAACAACACCTGGGTCTGCAATGTTCCTGAGTGACTGTTGTATGTGACAGCAGATGTGGGTGTTGCCATCGAATACTGACATACCACCATAATGCCTGGTGGTACACCCCGGAATGTGTGGCAGTCATGTTTACGTAGCTAGTCTTGGAGTATGTGATGAGGGACCCTGTGGCCCTACCATGGCTGACCAGTGAGCCACCCCACACATGGGAATGTACACCACTGTGCAACAGCCTACACCTGTTGTTGTACATCATATGTCCATGGAACATGACCACCAGAGTGGAGTCTGTTATCTGGTGTGTGCCATCATGGCTCTGTGTGGAATAGCATGATCCATGCAGTTGTGTACATGCTAATGAAGTGCACTGGGGTATGTGTCAGCATTTGTATGTGCATTGTCCATCTGCATGGGTGTCATGATGTTAACAACCGCTGTCAGCAGACGTCTGTAGTAGGTGTTGTAGTACACATGTACTGTGTATGCTGTGATGGGTGTGTTGCCAGGATGTGGCTAACAAGGTCGATTAGCATATGTTGGGAATCCACCAATGAGGGGATAACCCCAGGTGTGTAACACCAGTCACATGGTGGTAGTGTTCATGCCAAGGGTAATGTAGGTCTTGGAGGTGGTGTGTATGGGTTGATCCAGCAGAGCGGAGGTTATGACTCATGGATGTGTCGGTACATGAGTGGCTATCCCAGTGAAGTGTGGGGTAGTGTCAGTCACACATCAGTAGTAGCTGTCTGAGGCCCACTGTCCACTATACCAACATAGAAGGTATGTTACCCGTGGGTATGATGTTGACTCTGTCTCTTGTTACAATGTGTATAGCGGTCCCGGACACAGTTACTTGCACGTGGAGCACCTCTGATGCATTGTGCTAAGTAACTTGCCAGGATGTGTGCAAAACATAGTGGGATATGGGAACCCCTTAGCTGTGGGTGTGCCGGTCCAGGTATGTGCCTGAAAGGTATGGTTTGTCTATACCCTGTCATTGCAGGTGTGCTCTGCAGAGCCTAGAGGCAGGTCCCAGTCACTGCAGAGATGTTTGAGTGGTGCATTATAAAGTGTGCCTTGCCTGCGTGCGTCACAGAGGAAGATGCAAGCATTGTGTCACATGACCCCATGTCGTGCCTGCCAGTTACCGCCCTGCCGGTGACAGTGATTGGAAACTGTGCAAGACAGGCAGTATAGAAGCAGCAAGAGCCTTACATGTGAGCTGTACTCCCAGGGCTGACAGGTGCAAGCCATCTGTGCCACAGCATTGTGTTTGACCAGGACAGTCATAGCGGACAGATACCACATGCCTGTGGAATGACAATAGGAGCATAGGCAACTGTTGAAGTGACACAGTCGGTCATTGTACAGTGGTATCGTGTCCGGACGAATGCAAAATGCTCCCCAGGGCTAGGCCCACACCCTCAGGGCTATAAGACTGGTGAGCTATTGCATGTCCCTGCACACGTAGTCTGTGAAGTGGCATCACAGGGCGGTCACACTAACGTGGAGAATGACAGTCATATCGTACCTGGTGAGGTGTAGCATGGGTGCATAGGTTATGTTGCAGAAGCAGTTACCCGACAGCAAGATGTAAGCGACTAACGCCTTGTGTAGCCTGCTGTGTGGAACTGCAGTGTGACTCCCTACAGACTGGTGTGTTGTGAATGTTATAACTCACTATTGGCTGTATGTGATGGGCACACATGAGTCTGTGGGCTATAAGCTGGTGATGTTGTCTTCCATGATGGGGGCTACCTCTGGTGCCTACAGTGAGTATGGAGACGTACTGCACAAGTTGTCCTCATAGGTGTGGCCAGTGGTGTAGATCATGTGAGACTATGTGATGGGTTGGGTGTGTTGCGAATGTTACAAATCCCCAAATCACTGTCAGGTGCAGTCAGGGTTGGTGACAGCATTACCCCCAGCCATAGCTGTCAACCTCCTGTCCCCAAACTGAGGAACATTAGCCCTCATACTGCGTGACAAATGGGCAAAACGTGGAACACTTACAACTGGCTTACTAACAGCTTCAACTAGGAAGGGCATATGTTGGCTAAAATAGGCTGGTCTTATGTATAAAAAGAGATATTCCAATGAATTAATATGATTCCCATCTATTTAGCCATGGCTAGCAGGTAAACAATTTACAACAATGAATGTGTGACAGACCCTTCCAATGTGGAACCTTGAGGAACATGCACCTTTTAGAACCCCAAATGAGGTACGTTCCTCGTAATGAGGTACACCTGAGAGCTATGCCCCCAGCACGGCTGCAGAAGTGCATCCCCCACAGGCTGTAGTGCCGTATGTTGGGAGGTGAGCATTGAATGTGTACATGAGACAATTGCTCTATTGCCACATGTACGACATATCCCTCATATAGACAGGCAGTAGCACTGGTACGTGACAGTTGGACATGCCTGTATATACAACCATGTCCCACAGGATATGTGCGTTACGTGTGTACAACAGCTGTTGTACCTTAAGCAAGCTGGGAAGTGTAGGACAGCCAGTGTACCTGTGGGACATGGTGTGGAATGGGTGCTATAGTAATCAGTAGCTCATGACATGCTCACAAGTTCTGAACAAGTGCCTAGCATGACCATATAATACAGATAGGGTGTTGGATAATATCAACACACAAGTGGTGATGACAGTAATTTAGGGTGGCACCGCACTATAACCCTGCAGAGTATGGTGTGCATGTCCATGAACCATTAGCACTGAAGATGTTAGCAGTACAGATGTACAAGACAGCACGGATATTTGATTACAAATACCTTTGCATGTCACAGGAGTGTTCCACCAGTGGCCTGTTGACAGACTCACAACTACAAAAGGTGCAAGAGTGACATGTGCACAGCACACCAGTGCCAGCTACAGTAGAACAGGGTTAATCTGTTGTACCCCACCCTCATTGTAGCCCATACCATACAGACAAATGTTAGGCATCTGTGTATGTAAGGCTGTGAATGGCCATGACCTATCAGTATAGCTGTGTCAGTGTTGTGAACAACATACAGAATGGGCTGTGTGGGTGAGGTGTGTGACATATGTGCACAGTCTGATGGATGATACCAGCAGTATCACCGCTAGGTGAACATCCCTGTACTCATAAACTACTATCTAGGCTGTGGTCAACATTATGGACACTGTGTAAGGGATGGTGCTGTGCAGTGCACCCCCCGACATGGTGACATCTCCAGGCCCCTTAGGTAGTCATATGAGGTACCCATGTCATGTCAGGGTGCCATCCATGAGCATGGAGATCACTGGACAGGCATATGCAGCACTGTGGTGACCAATATCGGATCACATTCCACCTGTAAGGGGTAATGGCTATGCATGGATGTGTGATACCAGCCTTCACAATCCTCACCTCCACTATGCAGCATGCTGTCTACCTTGCAGAAGGACATTTGCTACACCATGATGATGGACATGCTACATGTCCATATCCTGATCTATAAGACATATGTCATGGACAGCCACCGTCCTAATACTAGGATCGCCACAGGCTGGACAGATCCCTGTGCCATATATGTGACATACTCCTGCCATACCATGCAACCCTGTCCATCAAAGCTGCACATGTCATCCCAGTCATACATGGTGTGATGGCTGCATGGTAGATGTACTATCAACTGACTGGATCAGTAATGTGGCACTGATGCACCTTGCGGTGGCACAATGGCTATCTGTTACAGCTTGGAAACCGTGCCCAAACATGCTATGGTTGATAACCATCCCTGCGAATGTCGTCTGACTAGCCATTGTCCCATGTCTATCACATGTGCAATACAGGCGATCCGTGGCAGGATGTTGAACAGTTGTACAGTGCTGTGTAGATGTATATGGCAAAACACATGCATGTACAGGTGTCCATGCGTATGTGTGCATTGTCACTGCTCAAGTCCATTACGGCTGTGTCTGTGTTGATATGTGACATATACACAGCATCCAGGTCAAGAGTAGTACCGTGGACACATCCAGGCATGTGCAGATAGGTAAGAACACAAGTGCAGGCAAATAGACATGCCCACAGCAAGACAGCATTTACATGGAGTATGAACACTGTAATGAGGTGACACACATATATGGTAATGATATCCAATGCATAATGGGTGTGACATGTGTGACACAAACACGTCGGTCGTGTCAGTGTCATGATGCTTTGCAAAGATAACTGTGCAGATGTAGTAGATGTCATAGAAATGTATGTGCAGCAGTATCCCTGTACATCTCTGAAACTGTGACCTGTCACCATCATTATGTCTTACAGATAATGCCCCGTACATGCCTCCCAGCATACACCCACTAGGAGGATGATGTCCTCATCCCACAGCTCCATGACAACTATGACTTGTTGTTCAGCCATGTGCCACAGCATGCCCAGCAGCGGGATGACCTGTGGCAGGATCTACGCAGGAGGGTGAACTATGTGGGTGGCCATAACCGCACCTACCAGCAGGTGCGCAGACACTGCACGGACCTGGTACGACATGCAAAACAGCGTGCCACTGCAATCGCCAGGGAACAAGGTGGAACAGGTGGTGGGCCACCAACCCAGCCCCCACTCACACACACCGAGGAGCTACGGGCCAGTCTGGGGACACCCAGGGAACAGCATCCAGAAACACTAGTTGCCATTGTGGAGGTGGGTGTCTCCCAACCAATGAGCCTGGAGTTGCCTGGTAAGTCAGTACTGCACATATGGCTATTATATCCCATGTAGTTGCATGTGTCACTGTACATTATGTAAAGTAACAACATATGCAAGGTATGTGGACACACATGCTGCATACTACAGTATGCTACGTTGTGTATGCACACATGTGCATACTATATGCTATTACACAGGTGAATGTGTTCACATGCACAGTGCAACCTGTGGCTGTCATACAGTCATGGATAATGTTCATACTGGTGTGTCACCCCTATACAGGTACCTCTGGCGTGCCGCACAGACATGGGTCCGTTGCAGGTGAGACTGTCATCATTATCAGGCATGTTACAGTGTAGATCTATTTGCCATGTGGCCAGTTAACACTTGCACACCTGATGTTTGTTCCAGTCACGATATACAGGTCGCACCACCCTTCATTCACACGCGCCACTCATGTGCAATATATACAAACGTAATGATACACCGACTTGAAACCACAGTACTTGCCATTGCGACATGTGTGATCAGCTGTGCATACAACGGTGGAGGTGTTCTACAATGGAGGCATATGTAGTATGCATTGGAACAACATGTGTGGTATGCACACAGTACCACACAGTGAGCTGTGATATGGGCAGCCCACAGGTGTCACCATTGTGTCATATGCCCCTGCATTGGGTGCACACATTGTGATGTGCCACCTGACATGTCCCAGACATGTAGTGTTCTGTCTGCAATATTGTCACACTATCGCATGACCTATACCCCACATACCAAACATACAACCCATTGTCTGCATAGCCCTGTGGATTGTGACATATCTGACATCTATGGGTGTATGTCATATGGGACAACACAGACATGTGGAAAAGATGCCCATCACACACAATTGGCCAACACATGTGCACACATGGCCATGGGGGATGGCCAGAGACATGTAGCCACACAGTACTTGGGATGTGTATACACCCTGTTGCACATTGTCCACACATGATCCAATTATACCCTTAGTTGACCGATTATACAGTTGATGTGGTACACTGGACAACCTAAAAGCCTGTGCACAGCTACTGGAGGTGTCACTGAACTCTACCATATACGATCTGTTGAACATCACGACTGTGTTGTAGTTATGGCTATGCAATGTGTACATATTATGCATTCTACAGCAACATAGATGCCTCATGTTGCCATGCAATGGCACAGTGTCTGTACTTCACACTGTATAGCAATGTAGACGGCTTACACTATCCTCCCATGCTCATGCACATTTGCTAAACATGCATTCTATCTGTAGGGCATACACACAACACTGCAATGTGAAGCCCATTATGATGCTGTACATGTGTCAGGACACCATTGTGTCAAACATGTATGCATGTTAATGCACATGTCAGCAGATTACATGTCAAGGTCACGTCAGCCATGTGTACTGTTATCCTGTTCCGGGCCACATGGTGTATCACGGTGATGCATGCAAACTACCATGATTGTGTGAACTGCATGGCTACTGATATGACACCTGCTTGTTGTAGTGTGCACCCCAGGGAGGTATGCTTACTAACACTAATGTCTGAGCTGCATGCCCTCTGCTGTATCGCAAGCATGCTGCATGCCATCTGATAAATCACATGCATGGTGTGTCTGTGTGTGTGTCTGTTTGTGTGTGTGTGTGTGTGTGTGTGTGTGTGTGTGTGTGTGTGTCTGTCTGTCTGTGTGTCTGTGTGTGTGTGTGTGTCTGTGTGTGTGTGTGTGTGTGTGTGTGTGTGTGTGTGTGTCTGTGTGTATGTCTGTGTGTGTGTGTGTGTCTGTGTGTGTGTGTGTGTGTGTGTGTGTGTGTGTGTGTGTGTGTGTGTGTGTGTGTGTGTGTGTGTGTCTATTGTACTTTACAGTATTTCTTTGCATTCACAGGTGATGTAGGTGCGTTACCCTCCTGCAGTCCATCTGATGTTAGTGTCCCCACAGATACTAGCGGTGATGAACATATGCATGAGGTACAGGCAGGGTTGTCAGGGGCTGAATCTGTGCCAATGGTTACCATCCCAGCTATGTCCCCCTCTTCCCCGCACACAGTTCTGCTGCCAACACATACCGCATCACCAGTGGCCATAGAGGAAGGACAGTCAGCGTCTGTTAGCATGGAACAGGAACGTGTGGTGGCTACAGAAGGTGTGTCTACACACCATGGTGTCAGTGTAATGACTGCAGATGTGCCACACAGGCATGTGGCCAGTGCTGCTCGTAGGAGGACCTCTGGCAGACATGCACCTGCAGGACAGAGCGCAGCAGCTGGTATCACCAGACGCATGTTCCAGACTGTAATGGCAGCACAGGCATGTGCTGAATGGCAGAACAGAGAAGGGCAGAGGCTGCAGAGGGCTGCTATCCATACCCTAAAAGACAACATCCAGGCATTGGCAAATGCTCAACAGCAGATTGCTAATGTTCTGGATAGGCGATTAGGTGAAATGGTTGGAATCCTTGACCGAGGCATGGCAATCCGCGAGCGGGAGCTGTCTGTGCTGGAACACCTGGTAGGAGTGAGGCGTAGGCCACATGGACGTAGGCCAGCAACACCACCTAGTGTAGGTCGACGTGAGCGTGCCACCTCACATGCCCGCTCCCATAGTGCCGGTAGCAGTAGCAGTGCAGCTGGTGCTGCGCTGTCAACACCAGGACACAGCAGGCCACATGGACGTGGCCCTGGATGGTCTCAGCGGGGACACGGTTCCAGCGGACATGTGTCGTCGGACATTAGCCACTCTGTACCTCCACCTGGTAGTGCCCGTGCAACCCCAGGCAGGCACAGGTCACGTGGCCGTGGACGGACACAGTGAGCTGTACAACCTGCTCTGTACAATCTGGGGCTGTCAATTATACCCCGTGTGGGCATCACAAATGTCAGAACTGTGTACACACATACACGCACACAGCAAACACAACTGTAGGGCTCCACAACATCCACATGCATTCTGCACAGACATGTCCAGTCAACAAACTGGCCCTTACACACACACATGATGTTATCCATTGGTGCAGCCTATGCCCCTGGCAAACATATCACCCTGTGCATATGATGAAGCCTGTGCCGCATCCCTGTCATCCACACCATCGGTGCAGGGTTATGCACAAATATTCTGATGCACAGGGTGAACAGCATAGTGAGAGGTGTTTGTAATATTACCTGTGTATGCATAGTGAGGGATGTGTATGTTGCAGTGGTTGTGTGTGAATACTGAGAGATGTGTATGTGACATAGGTTGTGTACTGTCGACGTGCACCAGTCATACCATGTAGTGCAGGTGCAGCATGCATTGTGATGTGTTCACGGTATGTGTCTCAGTTACATCTGTAGCACCATGGTGGTTGTGATACCCTGGTTCCCTCCTATGGTGTACTTGCATGTGCCTACAGGTAGCAGTGTTTGCAGTCCCCCACATGTAACTGTGGATTACTCACAGGCACGTCTGGCAATATCAGCATACTACATGTACCCTCAACCTGACTGTTGGACACACCAACATGACACAGATGTCCGCACATATACTGCACCTGACGCATGTGGTCGGTGCCACAGGCTACACTGGACAGAGACGTGCCATACATAGCAGGACACATTACAGGTATGGTGACATGGTGCAGGGGTTGTACACAGCGGCCTGGCCAATGATGACGTGAGGTGTCACTTGGTAGCTGAAGGCCACACTGTGCAGTAGTAGGACCCTGTAACAGTACGGGAACATGGCCACATTCACGGGGTGTACACCACTATAATGCACACCCCATAGTGTGCAGGTGGGGACCCTTGCCTGTGTGGTCATCACCCTGACAGTACTATGCACCCACACGACGTGTCACAGAGAAGGGACATGCACAGGTAGCCAGTATGGCTGGGACCTATGGCATCAACAGGGTTGTGCAATGCATCACCACCACGGGTTAGTCACCACGTGGGGTTAGTGATCATTTCCCACCGTATATTAGCATACACCCTCACACCAAGCACCAGACATACATACAGACACACACACACTGTGGTGACCAAACATGTGTATACGGACAGCCGACGTGTGTGATGCACCACACCGGCCGACGTCATGCTTCCCACACTGACGTATGTACAGATCTCTACAATGGTATACAGGGATGTGTAGCAACTGGGACATATTCCCCACGATATGTGGCATCCCTGGTCACACATTCGGACACACATGGCAGTGCTGGGAATGATACACCTGCCATATGATGACACGTTTGATAGACATGCAGCGGTATTGATTGCATTATGTGTACCAACACTATATCTGGCAAATGTGCTGTTATATGCACATGGGAAGTTGTAGGTGTTACAGGTGCCATGTGACATATAGTTGTTAACACCTGACCGCTGTGTATGCATTATGTCAGCACCGTCACGTAACAGTGACATAGCGTACTGTTTGCACATGGCATGATAGGATGGTGTGTGACACAACTGTGAGCCACCCCCTGCAAACATACATCTAGACAGGTGGTTCACCACGTTATGTACACACATCCCTCCATACGTGCTGTTTGTATGTCACCGTATACAGGTGTCAATGATGGGTCTGCATTGCGTCTGCATGTCGTAGGTAGGTACAACTATGTTACGGACATCGGCCACTGCACATGCATGGTTGCTGCATGCACAGTACAGATGTCACATGTGTCTCCTGTTGCCATGTTTGTATGCATTGCTATTGTTGGACATGTGTGTTGACATACATAGCACATGGACTGCGGTATGATATCATGGGTGTCACAGGTGACCAGTACAAGGGTATGTGTTCCAGTCAACACTGCTACCTCCTGTAGTGTGAGCATTCAACAGACATGGGCCCACCTTCCATTCGCGTGTGTAGCATTGATTAGGCCAGTGTTATGCACGAGGTACATCAAAGGCTATGTATGTATGTGTTGTGTGTGCAGTCCATGCACACATCCACACAATCACATGTATGACATATCCAGACATGTGTTCATTGGTGTACAGCAACAGTCAGGTGTCACAGCTGTGTAAGGGCCGTGGTATGTGTTGAGCTGACCTGTTCATGTATACTGGTATCATTGCAATGCATAACACCTGTTGGATCCCTGTTGGTACATGTGTACTCTGCACAGCTGGTGTACACCGCTGTACAGCCCAGTGGTCATGTGTCACATGGTGTTGTGGGACCGTAAGGCTGTGTAGTGCTGCACCGACGACATGGTGCTGACTTGACAGCTACAGTGTACACTGCAGTGTGTATGTGTGTGACCTGCACCTGTGACAGCTGTGATGGCAGCTGTGTGTGTACAGGTCACTGCATGTGTGACCGCCCTGTGCGTGAGGACAGTTATACCTTACTGTGCCCTTCTGTACTGTGCCCTTCTGTGTGTACACTCCATCTGCATGCAAGACGGTCCTTTGCAACAGCTAAGTGTGTGAGCATGCCCAGTATGCTATTGTGTAGATGGACACACAGTACATTCCACACTGCGCCCTTCCGTGATTAGACTCCGTGTGCATGCAAGTTGGCCCTTTGCAACTGCTAAGTGTGTGAGCATGCCCAGTACACCGTTGTGTAGATGGACACACAGTACATTCCACACTGCGCCCTTCCGTGATTAGACTCCATGTGCATGCAAGATGGCCCTTTGCAACTGCTAAGTGTGTGAGCATGCCCAGTACGCCGTTGTGTAGATGGACACACAGTACATTCCAAACAGACGTCTGATACTAAGCATGTGGGCATGGCCATTGACATCCTGTAAAGCCATGGTGGTCATCCAGGCAACCGATGCCCATTTTCAATGTCACGATGGATGCCTACATTGAACACACTGGTTACTCTCTTATAGGGTGTACTGTCTGTGGCGCATCCCGTATCTGTTTAGTGTTGTAGTGCTCCGTAGATATTTAGTTGGCCCGATGACAGCACTGCCGTGTTTGTGTACGTCTACCTTGGGACAGTAATATGCTTTCAGACTGCTCACTCTCTAAACATTCCCTATTGGCATCTTTGCCTTTGCAGATGATGTCACCCACCTAGAAGTATGCCTCTGGGAGTGCTGTGTTCAGTAATCTCGGTAGCGCATTCTGTAAATGCATAATACTGTAGTGTGATAAGGTAGTTAGGTGTATGTTCAACTCCCGGCCCTGCCAAGTGTGTGCGTGTGTGTGTGTGTGTGTGTGTGTGTGTGTGTGTGTGTGTGTGTGTGTGTGTGTTTCCAGCTGCCTGGGGACACAGTAATGCTTTTACATGCCTCACAACACATACATTCCCTATCGGCATCTTTGCCTTTGCGGATGATGTCACCCACCTAGAAGTATGCCTCTGGGACTGCTGTGTTCAGTAATCTCGGTAGCGCGTTCTGTAAATGCGTAATGCTGTAGTGTGATAAGGTAGTTAGGTGTATGTTCAACGCCCTGCCAAGTGTGTGTGTGTGTGTGTGTGTGTGTGTGTGTGTTTCCAGCTGCCTGGGGACACAGTAATGCTTTTACATTCCTCACAACATATACATTCCCTATTGGCGTCTTTGCCTTTGCGGATGATGTCACCCACCTAGAAGTATGCCTCTGGGACTGCTGTGTTCAGTAATCTCGGTAGCGCATTCTGTAAATGCATAATGCTGTAGTGTGTTAAAGCAGTTAGGTGTATGTTCAACTCCCGGCCCTTCCATGTGTGTGTGTGTGTGTGTGTGTGTGTGTGTGTGTGTGTGTGTGTGTGTGTGTGTGTGTGTGTGTGTGTGTGTGTGTGTGTTTCCAGCTGCCTGGGGACACAGTAATGCTTTTAGATGCCTCACAACACATACATTCCCTATTGGCGTCTTTGCCTTTGCGGATGATGTCACCCACCTAGAAGTATCCCTCTGGGAGTGCTGTGTTCAGTAATCTCGGTAGCGCATTCTGTAAATGTGTAATGCTGTAGTGTGATAAAGTAGTTAGGTGTATGTTCAACTCCCGGCCCTTCCAAGTGTGTGTGTGTGTGTGTGTGTGTGTGTTTCCAACTGCCTGGTTACACAGTCATGCTTTTAGATGCCTCACAACACATACATTCCCTATCGGCGTCTTTGCCTTTGCGGATGATGTCACCCACCTAGAAGTATGCCTCTGGGTGTGCTGTGTTCAGTAATCTCGGTAGCGCATTCTGTAAATGTGTCATGCTGTAGTGTGATAGGGTAGTTAGGTGTAAGTTCGATTCCCAGGCCTGGCAGATATGTGTGTGTGTGTGTGTGTGTGTGTGTGTGCATGCTCCCGTCCGCCTGGGGACTCAGGTTATGCTTTTAGACGCTTCGCAACACAGATATATCCTGCTGATGTCTTTGTCTTTGCGGATGTTGACACGCACCTAGTAGAATGCCTGTGTGTCTGCTGTGTTTAGTAATCTCGGTAACACGTTCTGTAAATGCGTCATGCTGTAGTGTGATAGGGTAGTAATGTATAAGTTCAATTACCAGCCCTGCCACGTGTGTGTGTGTGTGTGTGTGTGTGTCTGTGTGTGTATGTCTGTATCTCTCTCTCTCTCTCTATGTATATATAATGTATATATATATATAATCTATTTTCTACCCATAACTCTGCTCTTGCATGGACAGCTGACTGTTTCATGTATCGCATATTTGCATAGCTTTCACATACCAGTGGGGTATGTTGCAAATCCTAACATTGTCCATGCAACGGCCGTGTTACAGGCGGTGTTACACGCCCTTACAGGCGTTTGCTGTATATCTTGGCAGACATCTATCTTTGCTGTACTCTCACTGTACTCGTACACGCCGGAGGCTTCATGTATCATGGCCTAGTTTTGCTGTGTGTATGTCTATTTGTGCTGTGTGCATGGCTGTGGGTATGTCCCACTATCATCATTTGTAAAAGTGACAACCCTATAGGTACTTCATGTAGACTGCTGTGTCATTTGACATGTCAGCACATACCTGCGGACAGTACTGAACGTCCTACTGCAGCGCATTTCGTACCTTCTGTGTTATCTTGCAGTCGATATTGCTGTTTCCTCACACATGTATCTGTGTCTGATCATACCACTCCACCTCCTAGAGCAAATTTCTGGAAAAGGCCTTATCTGATAGTTGGACACATAGGGTCAGTATTGACATGTTGCTCTTACAAATGTAGATAGTTGACACAATAATAGGTTTTGCATTAGTATGGCTTTTCTGTTGGATTTGGTGTCATAATCACATGTTTGTCATTATTTCATGACTTCAGTTATCAGGAATGTGCCAGAATGTTACTGATGTTACGTGGAACACACCAAACATATGAGGCAGAACTCTGCACATTCTGCGTAAATCTGTACAGTTGCGGAGTATGTGTCTGATACAAGATATCAACTTTCTGACACCAATACACACACTGTATGGCGGCATCACAGGCCACATGCCATTACATTTATATTGCAGGACACACCCACCCAGACAGTTGTATTCCTCACACAGGCCAACAGCTGCTTATCCACACTAATTGGTCTATCATGTACCGTATGTGCGCCGGTATTTGCGCTTTCCGTCAGTGGCAGAACTCACGTGCAGTATTGGGGACTGGACATTGTTATGGTGACACTGCATGACACCCTGAGGGACACATTACTTTTGTGTCTATTAACCTTCCACATTGACATTCACAGGGCATACGTTGTCATTCACATTTGTCGGAGTACATGCGTATGACTTGTACATGTTTTCTCATTTGTCCTGATGTCTTTCTTCTCACCTGTCCACCTAGTATCACTAGTTCTGTACATGTATTTTGGACAGGTTACCTTCATACCCCTAACCTGTACACATTATGGGTAAATGCCCTGATGTTTGACCTTTGCCCTTGTTACATTTGTCATAGTAATGTGCCTTTCTGGTAAATTGCTGGCAAGGCATTACGAACTGTGCGGTTAGATAATAGTGACTGACATTTCCATTACATGATTAGTAACACTCATAACATCGTATTCCTGGCTACGCCAGTATTCTCACAACATTCTGACTTTGTCTGGGGTATATCTAATATAGTCCCTATTTGTATGTCATGTACTATGCCTTAATGCAGCTGTGTTATTCTGACAGTTTGCCAGTTATGGGTACCATCTTGGTCGTACGCATGTCCATCCATGATAATCGCCTACATGACACTGATATAGGGCCCTACATATTGCCAAAATGGTTTACGCAATATCCAGTGGATGGTTTGCCCCATTATTGAGGATATAGGCATGTGCTATACCCACATCACTCCCACGGGGTGGGCCTACGACATCTCTGCCAAACAACACCTAGGCCCATTTCTGCATACCCACGATTCCCATACCTGACAACCCTCTACAGTACCCATTACACATGTTTAATATGTGCGGTACTGAAGTGTGGAGACACTTATATGCACTCCCCACTCTCCGGATATCAGTTCGTACGTCATACATTCTATCGACACATATGTCATCAACCTTGCACCTGCTACTGTTGCATGTACAGCTATATCGTATTTGCTGAGGTCACTTATTTTGCATCAATGTTGGTTGACACTACGTATGGATCAATTTTTGGGGTCCTGCAATGGACACCTGTCTGCATGTTTAAAGTGTAGAACTTGCTGGACTGTCACTTTCTGGCCAATGGTTTGGAATGCAGCGGTTTATTCAGCTTTCGTGCATGTCTGTTTGTCTACCCATATTAGCTATAACGTGGCCTATTTATGTACATATGTCATATCTACGGGGCATATGTCTGTTGCGTATACATATATACATGTACAATCCTCATTTCATAACTTGCTTTGGTTTACGTCTGTGGATTATGTGTATACACATATATCTATATCCATACCATACCTTTCCACCGTACAGATTGTAGCAGAGTGTGCAGCTGGTTGCCTCTTTATCTTGTGTGTTTTACATAAACCTGTGTCTATCTGGCAATGTAGTGGCATTTCATTTGAGACTTACGGTGGGGAATACTGGCAAGCAGTTCAGGTTACGACTGCATACCCTTCAGAAGATCCATGCTACTGACACACCCGTTATTCTATCCACTTTCTATGTTTGTTCTGGCACATATCTGGGGTTTGTCCCTATTTCTAACAGTAGTTTGCATGCCTTTGTCCGGTTTCATACTTTACGGGGTTAACAGGTTTGAGCCATGTATATCTAACGTGGAAACAGCATTCATTTACTATGCTGTGAGCGGATCACACACGCAGGCACTTACATTTCCTTATCGTGGGTTACGCTCAGGCACATGCATATCCTTATTGTGGGTTACATATGTTTACTAAGTCTTTGTGCTTACATGGGCTTTATTACTTGTGACAGTACCAGTAAATTATCTGTAATCCGGTTAACGGACGTATGCGAGACACACGTTCACCTTTACATATTTAACTGTCTGTACAGCACAGACGCATTCATTACACTTTCACATTATATGTGCTGTAGTCGTAGTTGAACCGAGACTGCATTCACGTTGGCCAGATGCTGTAACCACTATACTTTTGGTGTTCTGACTCATTTATATGCATACCCATAGTACATAGCTGCATTAACATATGCCTCACCGCTTCACTTACGACACAGGCATCCATTCTCCTGCTGGGAAAAATGCGGTACTACATGTTACACATTCCCTATTCCCTACTGCTCTGGACCCAAGCTGCATATTTAATCACTGCAGGGATATTCAGAACCCCAAGGCTTATAGTCCTGACACATACAGGTCTTTAATTGTCAGGGTGTTCATGTGGTGATCTGGGTTTAGGCTTGTCCGCCTGGTGAACAGAACTGCCCTGACCATGTTCAAATGTCAGACAAAGCACATGGACAGGGTTTGTCCATTTTAAACATTTATTCTGTGTTTACAGACACAGGTGTTTGGGCACCTGTCAGCAGCTTATGATGTTGGCAATACATAATATGGGTGGGGGTGGTTACAATACATAATCCACGGTGAGTGGTGTTCCGATTCACATTTGACTATTTCCTGTATTCATTCTTACGAGGATTATTATTTTGCACATGACTTAACTATGAATTAACTACAGGAATGCAGTAGTACAGTCAACATATGTGACGGTTTGTTACAGTATAAATGTACGGACCTCTGTAATACTGGGGACTACCCCACATCCTTCACATTTCATGCTTATGTACATACTATTATTCTGTGAACTTTCGAAGTTTGTGAGAGCAGTAATTACATCTGTCCCTATTTGTCCACCCATCCTTTTAGGCTTTGTCCAGATTTTGTTGCTGTAATAGGTTGAGAGGTGGTGTCGGTATGTGATTGAGTTGAATATATACTGTCGATAATTCAGTGGGGAGTAGGGTTACCACCTGTTCCTCTTTGCGAGGGGAAGTCAGTTGTGTCCTGCGACGAAACCTAAGACATGGCAAATGTCCTGTGATTTTAAGACAAAAATATATTTCTTATTTTCTTTACTAGTTGCATGATACAGGTATTTTGTATCTGGAACACATAACTATTATTTGGGATAGCATAAGCTATTCAAATGCTATGGAATAAGCTTTTATCTTGGCATACAAGTGTAATTCTGTCCTTTGCACTGGCCGGGGTATGTCCTAGTGGGGAGACCTGCATGGTGGACAGGTGTTCCATCCTGCGTAGTATGTTTTGCATGTCTGTGTAGAAACTGAACAGTACCGTGACTACACGATACATGTTTTGTCCAGATGTGTACAGTACTGGACACCGTGGCGTGTATACAACTCTGAGGTTTCAACAGGTTACTTATCCCACGCGGGATGTACACACATTTGGCCGAAACATGAACGCGCGGGCATTTGGATTTACGTAACTGTGATGGGATGTTTACAAATGTGGGATACATATTTGCAATCCTGACACTGCCTAGGATGATACTTCCTACTACATATGGGGAATACTCGCTATGTGTAGGTGTACGGCCACGCAAGGCTGGTAGCTGGATTTGGTGGACATTCGACATGGGTGCAGGTTATGTGCTATACAGGGGTTGTTGCGTATTGCATTTGCATGCATGGGTTCTGCTTTTGGATATCCCGGTTCCGCATATAGCATCCTATGTGTATGTGCCGGTTACTTTCCTGTTCATGTGTATAGCACATTTTAATATACATATGTTTGTGTGTGTTTGGTATACAATTTGGACTGTCAGGTTTCTTTACGGTTGTTATATAGCCACAACTGCCCAGCTGTGTACTATCACTACCACTGTGGGACTGTTGGTGACCATGCCCATGGGGCTAGACGTGTGTATTGGCGGCGCTGACATGATGCGCTTCACTTCCACTGGGTATGACTACTGACAGTGCAGTACATTACGGACACACAATTTTAAATATCATTTGTTCCATGGACGGAAACTCATATTGTGTTGCGTGCATTTCTGTTTGGTTCTCCATTTTGTGTGGCGGGAACTGTCTTGCATGCTTTGCATACGCTTTCATTATCCACGGACACTGATAGGTGCGATTACTATTACAGGCAGGCTATAATATTCAGCAGTTTAGGTTGCTCATCGCCAGCCGACATTGACACGCCCGGGCGCAGCTTAGTAACGCCCCATGCACTCGTGCGTGTCCTGTGCACGCGGATGTGGTGGCAGCGCACCTTCATTAATATGCATATGGCGCTACTACACCATATATATCGCCAGACAGCCGGGCGAGGCCTTACACCGCCTTGCGCCAAGCTTCATGAATCCGGGATTCAGTTGGTGAAAACAAATGTCAATGAAAAAAAGATAGAATAATTTGTAGTAAGCCTTTCATTCTTTTATTTATGCCAAGAACTTCATCAGACCAACACAGCTCACGAAGTCAGACATTTAAATAGTAAAATGTCATAATCACGTCACTAAAATACCAATCAAAAAAATTCACAATTAATTAACTGTTATAAAATCTTTAAAAAGATAATTAATTTACATAACACTATTTCTATAATGCCTTTATGTCCTTAAAAAACACTTTGTATTAATGCACTCATTCAAACCAGGAAATTTGTTTGTATCAGGCATAATTTGCCAATGAATTTCTTTTTATTCACCTCCACGGCTAACATCATACAGTGTATCAAGTACAAAAAAAATCACATTTTTTAAAAAGCTTTACGGGATAAGCTATGTTTAGCTGTGACATTTTTACATCTTTATTTTTGAAGGCCAATACATGCTTGTGTATTCTGTCTGCAAGTGTTCTGTTGATTTTACCCACATAGAATGCTACGCAGGAGAAGCAATAAGCCAGATAGACCACATTCTTGGATCTACAAGTAAATCTAATTGTAGCTTCTAAACTATGCCCTGTGTTCTTAATAATTATAGTTTGACTATTAGAAATGTTTCTACATTGTTTACAAACTAAACAGATAAACATCTCAGCTGGACCTGAATATTCAAGGGGAACAGGAACACAACTACTTATTTTAAAAAGTGATGAAAAATTTAATATTTTTTATATGTAAAAGCAGGTGCATCCCTTGTAATACTAGTTAAACTGTTATTACCTTGAATGATTTTCCAATTATTTTTGATGATATCCTGTATAGTATTCCTGTCAGTACTCATCGGCAGAGCAAAAGTGTGACAAAATATTTTATCACTATGTTTGATTTTAGTTTGGTGGTGGAGGAGCAATTCTATTTAAAAATGGACTTCATATCTCTACCCTACCATCTAATCCAACCCAGGATAGCAACGCAGAAATCCTCATTACTAAGCTTCAAATCAACGTAAATAAATCTTTATACATTATCTGCATTTACATACCACCGGAAATAATATCACTACAATTGAGTCTTTTCTTAGCTGGCTGTCTTCTACTTACCCCAAGAAACAATAATACTAGGTGACTTTAACATTGACTGGAAAAGTGTTAGTGCTGAAAATCCTACCTCTCATATTAACCTCCATGGCTTTACCCAAACCATAACCTCTACAACCAGAATTAACAAACCTAATAAGAAAGAGAATACCTTAGACTGGATTCTCATAAACAAAGTGAAATAATTGTACAAAGTAGGAACCCTGCCAGATGATGTAAGTGATCATTCCTTGACCTACATCACTAGAGAAAAGAAGTATTTTCCAAACCTCCCATCTTTAGGACAGCACTTCTACCAAACACTTTAAGGCAGAATTATTTCAAACTGAGCTTAAAGCATGCAACTGGAACCCATTAAAATCCCTTCCACTTGAAGAGGCTGTACAGTATTTTAACACTGCATTCTTATCTATCCTGGATAACGTTCCATTAGAATGAAGTCTAACTCAGCCCCATGGCTTTCTAATGAAACTAGGAATCCAATTCTACTTAGGAACAAAGTCTGGGCTAAATGGAAAGCCTATAGAAATAGCTCTGATTATCTACATTTTAGGCAACTTAGAAACAGCATAAAAAAGGCAATACTTACAGATAAAAAAAACTACTATTGTAAACTTCAGCAAACTCATCAAAATAATCCCCAACAGTTCTGGTCTTGCATTAATAAGCTCCTTTCCCTAGAAAACTCCCACACCCCCACCCCACTTGATGCAGATCCAAATACTCCCCATCAAACTGCCAATACCTTTAACTCTTTCTTCACTGACACTATACAATCTCTAGCTAGTCAACTTATCTCAGAAAACACCAGCATTCCCATCGACTTACCGCACTCTTTCTCTAAATTCAAAATACAACCCATCTCTACTTCTCTCATCTATAAACTTATTCTAAAACTTAAGCCATGTACTCCATCTGCTGACCAACTTCCTTCCCAATTTCTCCAAAAAGCAGCCAAGGTAATTGCTTACCCTATATCTATCCTTATAAATAGGACAATCCAAGAAGGAACCATCCCAGATGTTTGGAAAATCTCCCACATTTTCCCCTTACATAAAGGTGGGAACTCTAATGATTACTCTAACTATCGGCCAATTGCTTTCTTATCACCCTTAGCAAAAATTATGGAAAAATGCATTCACCAACAACATCTACACCATCTCTCTCAACATAACTTAATAGCAAACTGTCAACATGGCTTTAGACCATCACATAGTACCACTACTGCCCTTCTGTCCTTCACAGATACCATCAATAGAAACCGTAATAAAAACTTCCTCTCTTCTGCACTCTTTATTGACCTCTCTAAAGCTTTCGACATGGTTAACCATACCCTCTTAATCAATATTCTTGAATCTCTTTCCCTTGATTCTCTGGCCATTAAATGGTTAAGATCATACCTCAGCAACAGGCAACAAGCAGTCCTCTGGGAAAATCAAGTCTCATCCTTTTTACCTGTTACCATCGGGGTCCCTCAGGGCTCTATTCTTGGACCACTTCTCTTCTCATTATTTATTAATGATATAAATGTAGCAATTCCTCAAGCCACTTGTATTCAATATGCAGATGACTCCACACTAATATGCTCATCAACCTCTCCATCTGAACTATATTCTCTTACTCAAGATGTTTTCAACACTGTAGAAACATGGTTTATCAAACGTTGTCTCCTTCTTAATGCCAAAAAAACAAAACTCCTTCTCTTTACACCCACTACTAGGTCCTCCCCCTTAGACTTCTCTATCTCTTCAAATAATGGTACTGTTATTCTCCCGACTCTAACACTAAACTTCTAGGAATAACCATTGACAATAATCTCTCATTTGATTACCATATAAACAACACCATTAAAATAGTAAACAGAAAAATAGGCTCCTTATACAGAATAAAACCTTTTCTAACCTCAGCAGCCAGATCCAAGATCGCCACTCCCACCTAATCTCAACCCTTCTGTATGCTTCACCTATATTTACCAACCTTAAGAAACCAACCTTAACAAATTAGCAACTTCCTATAATAACATTGCCAGATTCGCTACTGGCAATCCCTTCAGAACCCATCACTGTTCTAATCTTAGACAACTAGATTGGCTGGAATTCCAAAACCATCTGATAATCCCCCAACTCACAATTGCCCACAAGATATTTTACCAACCCAATAATACCCCTATACTCTCAAAACTGCTAGTCCCATATAATAATCTGAACTCCCTATGTTCTTCTAGCAAACTCCTTGCTAGCTTACCAAAGTCAAATAATACAGCTGGTGACTCTCTGTTTACCAACACAGCGGAAAAACTGGAACCTATTACCCACTGAACTAACTCTAATTACATCTTTGCCACTCTTTAAACAAAACTTAGAAAACACCTCCAAATGCACTGGCTATTTCCTTGTAGTAACCCTGACTAACCGTCCTCTTCACCCCTGTTTCTTCCTCTTCTTACCAAACTTCCAAACATTTACATGCTTTGTCTTGTAAATAAGACTGACTTTATTTAAACTCTAATCAACTTATTATTTAAATCCTTCTACCTGATATGAACTATTGTACATAACTCTTACTATCTGTTTTAGCTGTCTTAAGCAATACTCTGTTCACTGTTACTGTTTCTCAAGTTTTTATATCTATTGTGCATAACTCTTACTGTATTATATCTGTTTTAGCTTTCTTAAGCATTATTCTGATTACTGTAACTTTTCTCAAGTGTTTTTATATCTAGAATGTAATAACTACCTGTTTCTATTTTGTTTATTAATCCGTATTTTACCATGTAACAATATTTTATACTTTTGTATATCTGTGTGGAGCTTTTCTCCCCGGCCTCTACTGAAAATGGAAATATATCCAGCTAGACTAGCCCAGTCAACAAATGTAAAATAAATAAATAAAATAAATAAATTTTATAACCATTTCTTAAAATGGGTGGAAAGTTATCTGTCCTTTTGTTGATAATTGCATCAGATATCTCAAAAAGTTTAAGGGTAGATATCCACGTTCAATAAACAGAGATTTTATTAAATTTAACTCTTGTAAAACACATCGTCATCACTTACCAATCTGCTAAGTCGAATGACTTGGTCCCTAACGCATTCTATTTCATGAAATATGGATGTATACTATTATAATGAAGATAGCTATTTACCCATGTGTGTTTAAGAAACAATTGGCTATGAAATTCCTGGCCATCTATATCTATAGTAATTAAGTCCCAAAAAAATGTGCAGTCAAACCTTTAGAACCAATGGTAAATTTCAAAATTTGGCACTATTATTAATTTCATCAAAATATATCCAAACATTGTCCAAAGAACTATTCCATATAATATTTAAATCATCTATATATCTCTTGTAGAAGCTGATGTATCGAAAGAATGAATGATTGACTAAAAAGTCATGCATTCACCAAGCCTTAACTAAATTTGTAAACACGGGCACCATTCTTGCACCCATGACAACACGTCTTAGCTGTTGATAGATGTTATTCTGAAACATGAAAAAATTGTTAGCCAAAACCACATCTAACAATAAACAGATGGTATTGATATGCATGTTATCAAACTCTTTGAATTTACTTAAATATAAACAAACAAAATCAATACCTTTTTCCCCAAGGAATGGCTGTATATAAGGACACTATATCAATAGTAATCAGGATAGATTCATTACCAATAAATGAATAATCCCTTAATAGATCTAAATAGACCAATGATCTTGTAAATAATACTGAGAATTTTGAACTACAGATTTAGTATAGCATCTAAATACACTGCAGTGTGTTCAGTTTTGCTCTTATGTGCTGTCTCAATGGGTTTGAATGGAGGGTTATGAACATTTTTGTGTAGCTTGGGAATACCAAAAATAACACCATCTTTAGGATAGTCATTCTTTAAAATTCATAACTGGAGTAATCAATGCGTTTTCACTAAATAAATCACTTAATAAATCGAAAAGAATAGAATCTACTTTGCAAAATTGTTGTAACATTACATATTTGGTGACTGATTTATAACAGTTGCTATCTGATAATATTTGATTTATATAATTATTATATTTATCTACAGCCATTCAAACTATACCATTCCCTTTATCAGCTTGCATAATTCTTAGCTGTTTGTTGTTCTTCAGCTCAATTAAAGCATCATGCTCAAGGTGATTCAAATTGTATATTCTCCTACAGGGTTTATAAATCGTAAGCTCTTTAAATTCACTGGCACATGCTTCTTGAAACACATTTAAAGTACTATGCATTACTGGATTATAAGTATTTTTTTCACATAACAAGCTAGGGACACTGTAATTGAATCTTATCAACTTCATTCAAAATTAATTTCAAGTTCAGTTTTCTTACATACAATCCGAAATCAGTGATAAACTGCACAGTACTAGCATATCTAGTAGGGAATAAATGAAAAACATTTTCCTAATACACTAATATGATGAGGTGATAGTTGAAAAGTACTCAGATTAAGTATAGCACAAGTTAATTTCTTCTGCATCACTCTATCCCTCTTATCTTTGCTCTGTCCTTAGCCCTTTGCATAGGGACTGTCCTCTGATGTAAGGAATTGACATCCAGCTGAAAAGGAGCATCACTCATATTTCCATATGGAAGATTTGTATTGACTTCCTCTCCTGCACATGTAAGACCATTAGATGGATTTGCCAGAGAAGTACATTTTGTATCATGATTGGCATATACAGTAGTAACCCTTGCATATTATTAATGGAATATGTCACAAGTATACATTATTATTGGAATTATTTGGTGAAGATTATGCCAAATTATTTTTATAGCTTTCAGCATCTCTTTTATGTTTCTTTTATTTTCTAGCTACTATGGTAGCAACATGTCTATCAATCTTAGCAGGAATGCCTTGATATATGATTGAAAGATGATCAAAATACCTATTGGCCTTTATGCTACTATCAAGGTATGCATAGCTGTTTAGTGCGTAAATAAGGCTTTAATTGTTAAGAATGTAAAATAATTCCAGCA
Organism: Protopterus annectens; assembly: GCF_019279795.1. Taxonomy (NCBI): domain Eukaryota; kingdom Metazoa; phylum Chordata; order Ceratodontiformes; family Protopteridae; genus Protopterus; species Protopterus annectens. Next base: position 1,049,609,688 of record NC_056735.1, read on the forward strand.
TGTAGATAAAGCCATTGTACTAAGAAATCAGGTAAAATAAAACAAAATGTAAAGTAAACCGCACTAAGACACTATACTTAAACAGCAGGAAATTATATTATCAATTATTGCTAGTACCTGACTTTCAGCAATACAGGCTTCTTCAGGAAAATAGTGAGCTGATTTAAAACACATGATTTAAATACAAAAAAGAGAAGGTCATGTCACTTCACTTTAAAGAAGTAACACACAAAAAAGGCTAATACATAAGTAAATACTTTACATATTCTAAGAATACAAAAAATATAAATATCTGTATATAACATAAATAAAAAACATATACTAAAGCTTTTAAAAACTTTTTGGAATGTGGTCTGCTTAGCTTATTGCTTGTTTCATTCATGTCTCTGGTTGTAGTGTTAGCAGTACTGTTTAACTTACTGAGATACAGGAGGTCAAGGACCACCAGATCTCTAGTGGCATGGTTACTGAAGCATAGATTACCGCTCAGTTGTCTATGAAACACAAAGTACAGGGACAGGGCTACCAGCCTCTCCTGGTAAATAAAGCTCTTAAGACAAGAGATATTTTTTGTTTAGAAACTTGTGTGGCTTTTTGAGTTTTCAGATTTGTTTATATTTCAAGTGAGGTAAATCTCAAAGGGAAAATTGTATACTATAATGTGCCTGATCAGTGCTAAGTATAGGGGATGATAACATATTTGGATATAAATGAAATACCTTTGTCTAATAGATGTGCTAAGCAGAAGAATTTCCTAACTGTAGTAGTTATGTGATGATTAAAGGAGAGTGAACTATCAACCCAAGTGCCCAAGTTCTTGACTACCCTTTCATTTAGTAAGGAGATGTTATTTATATTGCATATTGTGGATAATTGTTGTTTTCTCACAGAAACAATAATGCACTATTTAGTGTTCAGTTTAATCCCATTATCTGTATAACAGAAATTAACTAAAGTAAGCTCTTTCTGAAGGGTACAAGTATCTGAGGTGTTTTTGAGATTTACACCCAGTATGCACGCATCTGAAAATCTCACTAAAGGCCTGGTTATCAGTTTTGAGATCAGATAAATAGATGCTGAATGGGAGAGGATCCAATATAGACCCATGAGGAACTCTACTTTTAACCTTAGCACATACCTCAAAACTTCCTAGTGCATGAAATCTTGACAAATCCTGACAAAAATGGGGGGACAAACGCCCAAAAATAGGTACAGATTTTAAATATTGCTCTTATAAACTTAGAAAGTTGCTAGAGTAACAGGGGTTGTGTTAACATACATTTTCTGAAGGATTTGAAGTCTGAAACTCAAATGTATGTCATTATTGGTGACTTCATTCCTCAGATCATCCCAGAGATTTGCCTGAAAACCACAATTTTTATGAAGAACAGTCCAAAAATATGAGGAAATATCTGGGTGTGTGTGTTTCCAACTGCCTGGTTACACAGTCATGCTTTTAGATGCCTCACAACACATACATTCCCTATCGACGTCTTTGCCTTTATGGATGATGTCACCCACCTAGAAGTATGCCTCTGGGTGTGCTGTGTTCAGTAATCTCGGTAGCGCGTTCTGTAAATGTGTCATGCTGTAGTGTGATAGGGTAGTTAGGTGTAAGTTCGATTCCCAGGCCTGGCAGATATGTGTGTGTGTGTGTGTGTGTGTGCATGCTCCCGTCCGCCTGGGGACTCAGGTTATGCTTTTAGACGCTTCGCAACACAGATATATCCTGCTGATGTCTTTGTCTTTGCGGATGTTGACACGCACCTAGTAGAATGCCTGTGTGTCTGCTGTGTTTAGTAATCTCGGTAACACGTTCTGTAAATGCGTCATGCTGTAGTGTGATAGGGTAGTAATGTATAAGTTCAATTACCAGCCCTGCCACGTGTGTGTGTGTGTGTGTCTGTGTGTGTATGTCTGTATCTCTCTCTCTCTCTCTATGTATATATAATGTATATATATATATAATCTATTTTCTACCCATAACTTTGCTCTTGCATGGACAGCTGACTGTTTCATGTATCGCATATTTGCATAGCTTTCACATACCAGTGGGGTATGTTGCAAATCCTAACATTGTCCATGCAACGGCCGTGTTACAGGCGGTGTTACACGCCCTTACAGGCGTTTGCTGTATATCTTGGCAGACATCTATCTTTGCTGTACTCTCACTGTACTCGTACACGCCGGAGGCTTCATGTATCATGGCCTAGTTTTGCTGTGTGTATGTCTATTTGTGCTGTGTGCATGGCTGTGGGTATGTCCCACTATCATCATTTGTAAAGGTGACAACCCTATAGGTACTTCATGTAGACTGCTGTGTCATTTGACATGTCAGCACATACCTGCGGACAGTACTGAACGTCCTACTGCAGCGCATTTCGCACCTTCTGTGTTATCTTGCAGTCGATATTGCTGTTTCCTCACACATGTATCTGTGTCTGATCATACCACTCCACCTCCTAGAGCAAATTTCTGGAAAAGGCCTTATCTGATAGTTGGACACATAGGGTCAGTATTGACATGTTGCTCTTACAAATGTAGATAGTTGACACAATAATCGGTTTTGCATTAGTATGGCTTTTCTGTTGGATTTGGTGTCATAATCACATGTTTGTCATTATTTCATGACTTCAGTTATCAGGAATGTGCCAGAATGTTACTGATGTTACGTGGAACACACCAAACATATGAGGCAGAACTCTGCACATTCTCGTAAACTATACAGTTGGAGTATGTGTCTGATACAAGATATCAACTTTCTGACACCAATACACACACTGTATGGCGGCATCACAGGCCACATGCCATTACATTTATATTGCAGGACACACCCACCCAGACAGTTGTATTCCTCACACAGGCCAACAGCTGCTTATCCACACTAATTGGTCTATCATGTACCGTATGTGCGCCGGTATTTGCGCTTTCCGTCAGTGGCAGAACTCACGTACGAGTATGGGGGACTGGACATTGTTATGGTGACACTGCATGACACCCTGAGGGACACATTACTTTTGTGTCTATTAACCTTCCACATTGACATTCACAGGGCATACGCTGTCATTCACATTTGTCGGAGTACATGCGTATGACTTGTACATGTTTTCTCATTTGTCCTGATGTCTTTCTTCTCACCTGTCCACCTAGTATCACTAGTTCTGTACATGTATTTTGGACAGGTTACCTTCATACCCCTAACCTGTACACATTATGGGTAAATGCCCTGATGTTTGACCTTTGCCCTTGTTACATTTGTCATAGTAATGTGCCTTTCTGGTAAATTGCTGGCAAGGCATTACGAACTGTGCGGTTAGATAATAGTGACTGACATTTCCATTACATGATTAGTAACACTCATAACATACGTATTCCTGGCTACGCCAGTATTCTCACAACATTCTGACTTTGTCTGGGGTATATCTAATATAGTCCCTATTTGTATGTCATGTACTATGCCTTAATGCAGCTGTGTTATTCTGACAGTTTGCCAGTTATGGGTACCATCTTGGTCGTACGCATGTCCATCCATGATAATCGCCTACATGACACTGATATAGGGCCCTACATATTGCCAAAATGGTTTACGCAATATCCAGTGGATGGTTTGCCCCATTATTGAGGATATAGGCATGTGCTATACCCACATCACTCCCACGGGGCGGGCCTACGACATCTCTGCCAAACAACACCTAGGCCCATTTCTGCATACCCACGATTCCCATACCTGACAACCCTCTACAGTACCCATTACACATGTTTAATATGTGCGGTACTGAAGTGTGGAGACACTTATATGCACTCCCCACTCTCCAGATATCAGTTCGTACGTCATACATTCTATTGACACATATGTCATCACCCTTGCACCTGCTACTGTTGCATGTACAGCTATATCGTATTTGCTGAGGTCACTTATTTTGCATCAATGTTGGTTGACACTACGTATGGATCAATTTTTGGGGTCCTGCAATGGACACCTGTCTGCATGTTTAAAGTGTAGAACTTGCTGGACTGTCACTTTCTGGCCAATGGTTTGGAATGCAGCGGTTTATTCAGCTTTCGTGCATGTCTGTTTGTCTACCCATATTAGCTATAACGTGGCCTATTTATGTACATATGTCATATCTACGGGGCATATGTCTGTTGCGTATACATATATACATGTACAATCCTCATTTCATAACTTGCTTTGGTTTACGTCTGTGGATTATGTGTATACACATATATCTATATCCATACCATACCTTTCCACCGTACAGATTGTAGCAGAGTGTGCAGCTGGTTGCCTCTTTATCTTCGTGTGTTTTACATAAACCTGTGTCTATCTGGCAATGTAGTGGCATTTCATTTGAGACTTACGGTGGGGAATACTGGCAAGCAGTTCAGGTTACGACTGCATACCCTTCAGAAGATCCATGCTACTGACACACCCGTTATTCTATCCACTTTCTATGTTTGTTCTGGCACATATCTGGGGTTTGTCCCTATTTCTAACAGTAGTTTGCATGCCTTTGTCCGGTTTCATACTTTACGGGGTTAACAGGTTTGAGCCATGTATATCTAACGGGGAAACAGCATTCATTTACTATGCTGTGAGCGGATCACACACGCACAGCGCACTTGCATTTCCTTATCGTGGGTTACGCCAGGCACATGCATATCCTTATTGTGGGTTACATATGTTTACTAAGTCTTTGTGCTTACATGGGCTTTATTACTTGTGACAGTACCAGTAAATTATCTGTAATCCGTTAACGGACGATGCGAGACACACGCTCACCTTTACATATTTAACTGTCTGTACAGCACAGACGCATTCATTACACTTTCACATTATATGTGCTGTAGTCGAAGTTGAACCGAGACTGCATTCACGTTGGCCAGATGCTGTAACCACTATACTTTTGGTGTTCTGACTCATTTATATGCATACCCATAGTACATAGCTACATTAACATATGCCTCACCGCTTCACTTACGACACAGGCATCCATTCTCCTGCTGGGAAAATGCGGTACTACATGTTACACATTCCCTATTCCCTACTGCTCTGGACCCAAGCTGCATATTTAATCACTGCAGGGATATTCAGAACCCCAAGGCTTATAGTCCTGACACATACAGGTCTTTAATTGTCAGGGTGTTCATGTGGTGATCTGGGTTTAGGCTTGTCCGCCTGGTGAACAGAACTGCCCTGACCATGTTCAAATGTCAGACAAAGCACATGGACAGGGTTTGTCCATTTTAAACATTTATTCTGTGTTTACAGACACAGGTGTTTGGGCACCTGTCAGCAGCTTATGATGTTGGCAATACATAATATGGGTGGGGGTGGTTACAATACATAATCCACGGTGAGTGGTGTTCCGATTCACATTTGACTATTTCCTGTATTCATTCTTACGAGGATTATTATTTTGCACATGACTTAACTGTGAATTAACTACAGGAATGCAGTAGTACAGTCAACATATGTGACGGTTTGTTACAGTATAAATGTACGGACCTCTGTAATACTGGGGACTACCCCACATCCTTCACATTTCATGCTTATGTACATACTATTATTCTGTGAACTTTCGAAGTTTGTGAGAGCAGTAATTACATCTGTCCCTATTTGTCCACCCATCCTTTTAGGCTTTGTCCAGATTTTGTTGCTGTAATAGGTTGAGAGGTGGTGTCGGTATGTGATTGAGTTGAATATATACTGTCGATAATTCAGTGGGGAGTAGGGTTACCACCTGTTCCTCTTTGCGAGGGGAAGTCAGTTGTGTCCTGCGACGAAACCTAAGACATGGCAAATGTCCTGTGATTTTAAGACAAAAATATATTTCTTATTTTCTTTACTAGTTGCATGATACAGGTATTTTGTATCTGGAACACATAACTATTATTTGGGATAGCATAAGCTATTCAAATGCTATGGAATAAGCTTTTATCTTGGCATACAAGTGTAATTCTGTCCTTTGCACTGGCCGGGGGTATGTCCCTAGTGGGGAGACCTGCATGGTGGACAGGTGTTCCATCCTGCGTAGTATGTTTTGCATGTCTGTGTAGAAACTGAACAGTACCGTGACTACACGATACATGTTTTGTCCAGATGTGTACAGTACTGGACACCGTGGCGTGTATACAACTCTGAGGTTTCAACAGGTTACTTATCCCACGCGGGATGTACACACATTTTGCCGAAACATGAACGTGCGGGCATTTGGATTTACGTAACTGTGATGGGATGTTTACAAACGTGGGATACATATTTGCAATCCTGACACTGCCTAGGATGATACTTCCTACTACATATGGGGAATACTCGCTATGTGTAGGTGTACGGCTACGCAAGGCTGGTAGCTGGATTTGGTGGACATTCGGACATGGGTGCAGGTTATGTGCTATACAGGGGTTGTTGCGTATTGCATTTGCATGCATGGGTTCTGCTTTTGGATATCCCGGTTCCGCATATAGCATCCTATGTGTATGTGCCGGTTACTTTCCTGTTCATGTGTATAGCACATTTTAATATACATATGTTTGTGTGTGTTTGGTATACAATTTGGACTGTCAGGTTTCTTTACGGTTGTTATATAGCCACAACTGCCCAGCTGTGTACTATCACTACCACTGTGGGACTGCTGGTGACCATGCCCATGGGGCTAGACGTGTGTATTGGCGGCGCGCTGACATGATGCGCTTCACTTCCACTGGGTATGACTACTGACAGTGCAGTACATTACGGACACACAATTTTAAATATCATTTGTTCCATGGACGGAAACTCATATTGTGTTGCGTGCATTTCTGTTTGGTTCTCCTTTTTGTGTGGCCTGAACTGTCTTGCATGCTTTGCATACGTTTCATTATCCACGGACACTGATAGGTGCGATTACTATTACAGGCAGGCTATAATATTCAGCAGTTTAGGTTGCTCATCGCCAGCCGACATTGACACCCGGCGCAGCTTAGTAACGCCCCATGCACTCGTGCACGTGTCCTGTGCACGTGGATGTGGTGGCAGCGCACCTTCATTAATATGCATATGGCGCTACTACACCATATATACGCCGACAGCCGGGCGCAGGCCTTACACCGCCTTGCGCCAAGCTTCATGAACTGGGATTCAGTTGGTGTGAAAACAAATGTCAATGAAAAAAAGATAGAATAATTTGTAGTAAGCCTTTCATTCTTTTATTTATGCCAAGAACTTCATCAGACCAACACAGCTCACGAAGTCAGACATTTAAATAGTAAAATGTCATAATCACGTCACTAAAATACCAATCAAAAAAATTCACAATTAATTAACTGTTATAAAATCTTTAAAAAGATAATTAATTTACATAACACTATTTCTATAATGCCTTTATGTCCTTAAAAAACAGTTTGTATTAATGCACTCATTCAAACCAGGAAATTTGTTTGTATCAGGCATAATTTGCCAATGAATTTCTTTTTATTCACCTCCACGGCTAACATCATACAGTGTATCAAGTACAAAAAAAATCACATTTTTTAAAAAGCTTTACGGGATAAGCTATGTTTAGCTGTGACATTTTTTACATCTTTATTTTTGAAGGCCAATACATGCTTGTGTATTCTGTCTGCAAGTGTTCTGTTGATTTTACCCACATAGAATGCTACGCAGGAGAAGCAATAAGCCAGATAGACCACATTCTTGGATCTACAAGTAAATCTAATTGTAGCTTCTAAACTATGCCCTGTGTTCTTAATAATTATAGTTTGACTATTAGAAATGTTTCTACATTGTTTACAAACTAAACAGATAAACATCTCAGCTGGACCTGAATATTCAAGGGGAACAGGAACACAACTACTTATTTTAAAAAGTGATGAAAAATTTAATATTTTTTATATGTAAAAGCAGGTGCATCCCTTGTAATACTAGTTAAACTGTTATTACCTTGAATGATTTTCCAATTATTTTTGATGATATCCTGTATAGTATTCCTGTCAGTACTCATCGGCAGAGCAAAAGTGTGACAAAATATTTTATCACTATGTTTGATTTTAGTTTGGTGGTGGAGGAGCAATTCTATTTAAAAATGGACTTCATATCTCTACCCTACCATCTAATCCAACCCAGGATAGCAACGCAGAAATCCTCATTACTAAGCTTCAAATCAACGTAAATAAATCTTTATACATTATCTGCATTTACATACCACCCGGAAATAATATCACTACAATTGAGTCTTTTCTTAGCTGGCTGTCTTCTACTTACCCCCAAGAAACAATAATACTAGGTGACTTTAACATTGACTGGAAAAGTGTTAGTGCTGAAAATCCTACCTCTCATATTAACCTCCATGGCTTTACCCAAACCATAACCTCTACAACCAGAATTAACAAACCTAATAAGAAAGAGAATACCTTAGACTGGATTCTCATAAACAAAGTGAAATAATTGTACAAAGTAGGAACCCTGCCAGATGATGTAAGTGATCATTCCTTGACCTACATCACTAGAGAAAAGAAGGATTTTCCAAACCTCCCCATCTTTAGGACAGCACGCTCTACCAAACACTTTAAGGCAGAATTATTTCAAACTGAGCTTAAAGCATGCAACTGGAACCCATTAAAATCCCTTCCACTTGAAGAGGCTGTACAGTATTTTAACACTGCATTCTTATCTATCCTGGATAAGCATGCTCCCAAACGTTCCATTAGAATGAAGTCTAACCCAGCCCCATGGCTTTCAAATGAAACTAGGAATCCAATTCTACTTAGGAACAAAGTCTGGGCTAAATGGAAAACCTATAGAAATAGCTCTGATTATCTACATTTTAGGCAACTTAGAAACAGCATAAAAAGGCAATACTTACAGATAAAAAAAACTACTATTGTAAACTTCAGCAAACTCATCAAAATAATCCCCAACAGTTCTGGTCTTGCATTAATAAGCTCCTTTCCCTAGGAAACTCCCACACCCCCACCCCACTTGATGCAGATCCAAATACTCCCCATCAAACTGCCAATACATTTAACTCTTTCTTCACTGACACTATACAATCTCTAGCTAGTCAACTTATCTCAGAAAACACCAGCATTCCCATCGACTTACCGCACTCTTTCTCTAAATTCAAAATACAACCCATCTCTACTTCTTTCATCTATAAACTTATTCTAAAACTTAAGCCATGTACTCCATCTGCTGACCAACTTCCTTCCCAATTTCTCCAAAAGCAGCCAAGGTAATTGCTTACCCTATATCTATCCTTATAAATAGGACAATCCAAGAAGGAACCATCCCAGATGTTTGGAAAATCTCCCACATTTTCCCCTTACATAAAGGTGGGAACTCTAATGATTACTCTAACTATCGGCCAATTGCTTTCTTATCACCCTTAGCAAAAATTATGGAAAATGCATTCACCAACAACATCTACACCATCTCTCTCAACATAACTTAATAGCAAACTGTCAACATGGCTTTAGACCATCACATAGTACCACTACTGCCCTTCTGTCCTTCACAGATACCATCAATAGAAACCGTAATAAAAACTTCCTCTCTTCTGCACTCTTTATTGACCTCTCTAAAGCTTTCGACATGGTTAACCATACCCTCTTAATCAATATTCTTGAATCTCTTTCCCTTGATTCTCTGGCCATTAAATGGTTAAGATCATACCTCAGCAACAGGCAACAAGCAGTCCTCTGGGAAAATCAAGTCTCATCCTTTTTACCTGTTACCATCGGGTCCCTCAGGGCTCTATTCTTGGACCACTTCTCTTCTCATTATTTATTAATGATATCAATGTAGCAATTCCTCAAGCCACTTGTATTCAATATGCAGATGACTCCACACTAATATGCTCATCAACCTCTCCATCTGAACTATATTCTCTTACTCAAGATGTTTTCAACACTGTAGAAACATGGTTTATCAAACGTTGTCTCCTTCTTAATGCCAAAAAAACAAAACTCCTTCTCTTTACACCCACTACTAGGTCCTCCCCCTTAGACTTCTCTATCTCTTCAAATAATGGTACTGTTATTCTCCCCGACTCTAACACTAAACTTCTAGGAATAACCATTGACAATAATCTCTCATTTGATTACCATATAAACAACACCATTAAAATAGTAAACAGAAAAATAGGCTCCTTATACAGAATAAAACCTTTTCTAACCTCAGCAGCCAGATCCAAGATCGCTCACTCCCACCTAATCTCAACCCTTCTGTATGCTTCACCTATATTTACCAACCTTAAGAAAACCAACCTTAACAAATTAGCAACTTCCTATAATAACATTGCCAGATTCGCTACTGGCAATCCCTTCAGAACCCATCACTGTTCTAATCTTAGACAACTAGATTGGCTGGAATTCCAAAACCATCTGATAATCCCCCAACTCACAATTGCCCACAAGATATTTTACCAACCCAATAATACCCCTATACTCTCAAAACTGCTAGTCCCATATAATAATCTGAACTCCCTATGTTCTTCTAGCAAACTCCTTGCTAGCTTACCAAAGTCAAATAATACAGCTGGTGACTCTCTGTTTACCAACACAGCGGGAAAAAACTGGAACCTATTACCCACTGAACTAACTCTAATTACATCTTTGCCACTCTTTAAACAAAAACTTAGAAAACACCTCCAAATGCACTGGCTATTTCCTTGTAGTAACCCTGACTAACCGTCCTCTTCACCCCTGTTTCTTCCTCTTCTTACCAAACTTCCAAACATTTACATGCTTTGTCTTGTAAATAAGACTGACTTTATTTAAACTCTAATCAACTTATTATTTAAATCCTTCTACCTGATATGAACTATGGTACATAACTCTTACTATCTGTTTTAGCTATCTTAAGCAATACTCTGTTCACTGTTACTGTTTCTCAAGTTTTTATATCTATTGTGCATAACTCTTACTGTATTATATCTGTTTTAGCTTTCTTAAGCATTATTCTGATTACTGTAACTTTTCTCAAGTGTTTTTATATCTAGAATGTAATAACTACCTGTTTCTATTTTGTTTATTAATCCGTATTTTACCATGTAACAATATTTTATACTTTTGTATATCTGTGTGGAGCTTTTCTCCCCGGGCCTCTACTGAAAATGGAAATATATCCAGCTAGACTAGCCCGGTCAACAAATGTAAAATAAATAAATAAAATAAATAAATTTTATAACCATTTCTTAAAATGGGTGGAAAGTTATCTGTCCTTTTGTTGATAATTGCATCAGATATCTCAAAAAGTTTAAGGGGTAGATATCCACGTTCAATAAACAGAGATTTTATTAAATTTAACTCTTGTAAAAACACATCGTCATCACTTACCAATCTGCTAAGTCGAATGACTTGGTCCCTAACGGCATTCTATTTCATGAAATATGGATGTATACTATTATAATGAAGATAGCTATTTACCCATGTGTGTTTAAGAAACAATTGGCTATGAAATTCCTGGCCATCTATATCTATAGTAATTAAGTCCCAAAAAAATGTGCAGTCAAACCTTTAGAACCAATGGTAAATTTCAAAAATTTGGCACTATTATTAATTTCATCAAAATATATCCAAACATTGTCCAAAGAACTATTCCATATAATATTTAAATCATCTATATATCTCTTGTAGAAGCTGATGTATCGAAAGAATGAATGATTGACTAAAAAGTCATGCATTCACCAAGCCTTAACCAAATTTGTAAACACGGGCACCATTCTTGCACCCATGACAACACGTCTTAGCTGTTGATAGATGTTATTCTGAAACATGAAAAAATTGTTAGCCAAAACCACATCTAACAATAAACAGATGGTATTGATATGCATGTTATCAAACTCTTTGAATTTACTTAAATATAAACAAACAAAATCAATACCTTTTTCCCCAAGGAATGGCTGTATATAAGGACACTATATCAATAGTAATCAGGATAGATTCATTACCAATAAATGAATAATCCCTTAATAGATCTAAATAGACCAATGATCTTGTAAATAATACTGAGAATTTTGAACTACAGATTTAGTATAGCATCTAAATACACTGCAGTGTGTTCAGTTTTGCTCTTATGTGCTGTCTCAATGGGTTTGAATGGAGGGTTATGAACATTTTTGTGTAGCTTGGGAATACCAAAAATAACACCATCTTTAGAATAGTCATTCTTTAAAAATTCATAACTGGAGTAATCAATGCGTTTTTCACTAAATAAATCACTTAATAAATCGAAAAGAATAGAATCTACTTTGCAAAATTGTTGTAACATTACATATTTGGTGACTGATTTATAACAGTTGCTATCTGATAATATTTGATTTATATAATTATTATATTTATCTACAGCCATTCAAACTATACCATTCCCTTTATCAGCTTGCATAATTCTTAGCTGTTTGTTGTTCTTCAGCTCAATTAAAGCATCATGCTCAAGGTGATTCAAATTGTATATTCTCCTACAGGGTTTATAAATCGTAAGCTCTTTAAATTCACTGGCACATGCTTCTTGAAACACATTTAAAGTACTATGCATTACTGGATTATAAGTATTTTTTTCACATAACAAGCTAGGGACACTGTAATTGAATCTTATCAACTTCATTCAAAATTAATTTCAAGTTCAGTTTTCTTACATACAATCCAAATCAGTGATAAACTGCACAGTACTAGCATATCTAGTAGGGAATAAATGAAAAACATTTTCCTAATACACTAATATGATGAGGTGATAGTTGAAAAGTACTCAGATTAAGTATAGCACAAGTTAATTTCTTCTGCATCACTCTATCCCTCTTATCTTTGCTCTGTCCTTAGCCCTTTGCATAGGGACTGTCCTCTGATGTAAGGAATTGACATCCAGCTGAAAAGGAGCATCACTCATATTTCCATATGGAAGATTTGTATTGACTTCCTCTCCTGCACATGTAAGACCATTAGATGGATTTGCCAGAGAAGTACATTTTGTATCATGATTGGCATATACAGTAGTAACCCTTTGCATATTATTAATGGAATATGTCACAAGTATACATTATTATTGGAATTATTTGGTGAAGATTATGCCAAATTATTTTTATAGCTTTCAGCATCTCTTTTATGTTTCTTTTATTTTCTAGCTACTATGGTAGCAACATGTCTATCAATCTTAGCAGGAATGCCTTGATATATGATTGAAAGATGATCAAAATACCTATTGGCCTTTATGCTACTATCAAGGTATGCATAGCTGTTTAGTGCGTAAATAAGGCTTTAATTGTTAAGAATGTAAAATAATTCCAGCATGTAGATAAAGCCATTGTACTAAGAAATCAGGTAAAATAAAACAAAATGTAAAGTAAACCGGCACTAAGACACTATACTTAAACAGCAGGAAATTATATTATCAATTATTGCTAGTACCTGACTTTCAGCAATACAGGCTTCTTCAGGAAAATAGTGAGCTGATTTAAAACACATGATTTAAATACAAAAAAGAGAAGGTCATGTCACTTCACTTTAAAGAAGTAACACACAAAAAAAAGGCTAATACATAAGTAAATACTTTACATATTCTAAGAATACAAAAAATATAAATATCTGTATATAACATAAATAAAAAACATATACTAAAGCTTTTAAAAACTTTTTGGAATGTGGTCTGCTTAGCTTATTGCTTGTTTCATTCATGTCTCTGGTTGTAGTGTTAGCAGTACTGTTTAACTTACTGAGATACAGGAGGTCAAGGACCACCAGATCTCTAGTGGCATGGTTACTGAAGCATAGATTACCGCTCAGTTGTCTATGAAACACAAAGTACAGGGACAGGGCTACCAGCCTCTCCTGGTAAATAAAGCTCTTAAGACAAGAGATATTTTTTGTTTAGAAACTTGTGTGGCTTTTTGAGTTTTCAGATTTGTTTATATTTCAAGTGAGGTAAATCTCAAAGGGAAAATTGTATACTATAATGTGCCTGATCAGTGCTAAGTATAGGGGATGATAACATATTTGGATATAAATGAAATACCTTTGTCTAATAGATGTGCTAAGCAGAAGAATTTCCTAACTGTAGTAGTTATGTGATGATTAAAGGAGAGTGAACTATCAACCCAAGTGCCCAAGTTCTTGACTACCCTTTCATTTAGTAAGGAGATGTTATTTATATTGCATATTGTGGATAATTGTTGTTTTCTCACAGAAACAATAATGCACTATTTAGTGTTCAGTTTAATCCCATTATCTGTATAACAGAAATTAACTAAAGTAAGCTCTTTCTGAAGGGTACAAGTATCTGAGGTGTTTTTGAGATTTACACCCAGTATGCACGCATCTGAAAATCTCACTAAAGGCCTGGTTATCAGTTTTGAGATCAGATAAATAGATGCTGAATGGGAGAGGATCCAATATAGACCCATGAGGAACTCTACTTTTAACCTTAGCACATACCTCAAAACTTCCTAGTGCATGAAATCTTGACAAATCCTGACGAAAATGGGGGGACAAACGCCCAAAAGTAGGTACAGATTTTAAATATTGCTCTTATAAACTTAGAAAGTTGCTAGAGTAACAGGGGTTGTGTTAACATACATTTTCTGAAGGATTTGAAGTCTGAAACTCAAATGTATGTCATTATTGGTGACTTCATTCCTCAGATCATCCCAGAGATTTGCCTGAAAACCACAATTTTTATGAAGAACAGTCCAAAAATATGAGGAAATATCTGGGTGTGTGTGTTTCCAACTGCCTGGTTACACAGTCATGCTTTTAGATGCCTCACAACACATACATTCCCTATCGACGTCTTTGCCTTTGCGGATGATGTCACCCACCTAGAAGTATGCCTCTGGGTGTGCTGTGTTCAGTAATCTCGGTAGCGCGTTCTGTAAATGTGTCATGCTGTAGTGTGATAGGGTAGTTAGGTGTAAGTTCGATTCCCAGGCCTGGCAGATATGTGTGTGTGTGTGTGTGTGTGTGCATGCTCCCGTCCGCCTGGGGACTCAGGTTATGCTTTTAGACGCTTCGCAACACAGATATATCCTGCTGATGTCTTTGTCTTTGCGGATGTTGACACGCACCTAGTAGAATGCCTGTGTGTCTGCTGTGTTTAGTAATCTCGGTAACACGTTCTGTAAATGCGTCATGCTGTAGTGTGATAGGGTAGTAATGTATAAGTTCAATTACCAGCCCTGCCACGTGTGTGTGTGTGTGTGTCTGTGTGTGTATGTCTGTATCTCTCTCTCTCTCTCTATGTATATATAATGTATATATATATATATATAATCTATTTTCTACCCATAACTCTGCTCTTGCATGGACAGCTGACTGTTTCATGTATCGCATATTTGCATAGCTTTCGCATACCAGTGGGGTATGTTGCAAATCCTAACATTGTCCATGCAACGGCCGTGTTACAGGCGGTGTTACACGCCCTTACAGGCGTTTGCTGTATATCTTGGCAGACATCTATCTTTGCTGTACTCTCACTGTACTCGTACACGCCGGAGGCTTCATGTATCATGGCCTAGTTTTGCTGTGTGTATGTCTATTTGTGCTGTGTGCATGGCTGTGGGTATGTCCCACTATCATCATTTGTAAAGGTGACAACCCTATAGGTACTTCATGTAGACTGCTGTGTCATTTGACATGTCAGCACATACCTGCGGACAGTACTGAACGTCCTACTGCAGCGCATTTCGTACCTTCTGTGTTATCTTGCAGTCGATATTGCTGTTTCCTCACACATGTATCTGTGTCTGATCATACCACTCCACCTCCTAGAGCAAATTTCTGGAAAAGGCCTTATCTGATAGTTGGACACATAGGGTCAGTATTGACATGTTGCTCTTACAAATGTAGATAGTTGACACAATAATCGGTTTTGCATTAGTATGGCTTTTCTGTTGGATTTGGTGTCATAATCACATGTTTGTCATTATTTCATGACTTCAGTTATCAGGAATGTGCCAGAATGTTACTGATGTTACGTGGAACACACCAAACATATGAGGCAGAACTCTGCACATTCTGCGTAAATCTATACAGTTGCGGAGTATGTGTCTGATACAAGATATCAACTTTCTGACACCAATACACACACTGTATGGCGGCATCACAGGCCACATGCCATTACATTTATATTGCAGGACACACCCACCCAGACAGTTGTATTCCTCACACAGGCCAACAGCTGCTTATCCACACTAATTGGTCTATCATGTACCGTATGTGTGCGCCGGTATTTGCGCTTTCCGTCAGTGGCAGAACTCACGTACGAGTATGGGGGACTGGACATTGTTATGGTGACACTGCATGACACCCTGAGGGACACATTACTTTTGTGTCTATTAACCTTCCACATTGACATTCACAGGGCATACGTTGTCATTCACATTTGTCGGAGTACATGCGTATGACTTGTACATGTTTTCTCATTTGTCCTGATGTCTTTCTTCACACCTGTCCACCTAGTATCACTAGTTCTGTACATGTATTTTGGACAGGTTACCTTCATACCCCTAACCTGTACACATTATGGGTAAATGCCCTGATGTTTGACCTTTGCCCTTGTTACATTTGTCATAGTAATGTGCCTTTCTGGTAAATTGCTGGCAAGGCATTACGAACTGTGCGGTTAGATAATAGTGACTGACATTTCCATTACATGATTAGTAACACTCATAACATACGTATTCCTGGCTACGCCAGTATTCTCACAACATTCTGACTTTGTCTGGGGTATATCTAATATAGTCCCTATTTGTATGTCATGTACTATGCCTTAATGCAGCTGTGTTATTCTGACAGTTTGCCAGTTATGGGTACCATCTTGGTCGTACGCATGTCCATCCATGATAATCGCCTACATGACACTGATATAGGGCCCTACGTATTGCCAAAATGGTTTACGCAATATCCAGTGGATGGTTTGCCCCATTATTGAGGATATAGGCATGTGCTATACCCACATCACTCCCACGGGGCGGGCCTACGACATCTCTGCCAAACAACACCTAGGCCCATTTCTGCATACCCACGATTCCCATACCTGACAACCCTCTACAGTACCCATTACACATGTTTAATATGTGCGGTACTGAAGTGTGGAGACACTTATATGCACTCCCCACTCTCCGGATATCAGTTCGTACGTCATACATTCTATCGACACATATGTCATCACCCTTGCACCTGCTACTGTTGCATGTACAGCTATATCGTATTTGCTGAGGTCACTTATTTTGCATCAATGTTGGTTGACACTACGTATGGATCAATTTTTGGGGTCCTGCAATGGACACCTGTCTGCATGTTTAAAGTGTAGAACTTGCTGGACTGTCACTTTCTGGCCAATGGTTTGGAATGCAGCGGTTTATTCAGCTTTCGTGCATGTCTGTTTGTCTACCCATATTAGCTATAACGTGGCCTATTTATGTACATATGTCATATCTACGGGGCATATGTCTGTTGCGTATACATATATACATGTACAATCCTCATTTCATAACTTGCTTTGGTTTACGTCTGTGGATTATGTGTATACACATATATCTATATCCATACCATACCTTTCCACCGTACAGATTGTAGCAGAGTGTGCAGCTGGTTGCCTCTTTATCTTCGGTGTGTTTTACATAAACCTGTGTCTATCTGGCAATGTAGTGGCATTTCATTTGAGACTTACGGTGGGGAATACTGGCAAGCAGTTCAGGTTACGACTGCATACCCTTCAGAAGATCCATGCTACTGACACACCCGTTATTCTATCCACTTTCTATGTTTGTTCTGGCACATATCTGGGGTTTGTCCCTATTTCTAACAGTAGTTTGCATGCCTTTGTCCGGTTTCATACTTTACGGGGTTAACAGGTTTGAGCCATGTATATCTAACGTGGGGGAAACAGCATTCATTTACTATGCTGTGAGCGGATCACACACGCACAGGCGCACTTGCATTTCCTTATCGTGGGTTACGCTCAGGCGCACATGCATATCCTTATTGTGGGTTACATATGTTTACTAAGTCTTTGTGCTTACATGGGCTTTATTACTTGTGACAGTACCAGTAAATTATCTGTAATCCGGTTAACGGACGTATGCGAGACACACGTTCACCTTTACATATTTAACTGTCTGTACAGCACAGACGCATTCATTACACTTTCACATTATATGTGCTGTAGTCGTAGTTGAACCGAGACTGCATTCACGTTGGCCAGATGCTGTAACCACTATACTTTTGGTGTTCTGACTCATTTATATGCATACCCATAGTACATAGCTACATTAACATATGCCTCACCGCTTCACTTACGACACAGGCATCCATTCTCCTGCTGGGAAAAATGCGGTACTACATGTTACACATTCCCTATTCCCTACTGCTTTGGACCCAAGCTGCATATTTAATCACTGCAGGGATATTCAGAACCCCAAGGCTTATAGTCCTGACACATACAGGTCTTTAATTGTCAGGGTGTTCATGTGGTGATCTGGGTTTAGGCTTGTCCGCCTGGTGAACAGAACTGCCCTGACCATGTTCAAATGTCAGACAAAGCACATGGACAGGGTTTGTCCATTTTAAACATTTATTCTGTGTTTACAGACACAGGTGTTTGGGCACCTGTCAGCAGCTTATGATGTTGGCAATACATAATATGGGTGGGGGTGGTTACAATACATAATCCACGGTGAGTGGTGTTCCGATTCACATTTGACTATTTCCTGTATTCATTCTTACGAGGATTATTATTTTGCACATGACTTAACTATGAATTAACTACAGGTATGCAGTAGTACAGTCAACATATGTGACGGTTTGTTACAGTATAAATGTACGGACCTCTGTAATACTGGGGACTACCCCACATCCTTCACATTTCATGCTTATGTACATACTATTATTCTGTGAACTTTCGAAGTTTGTGAGAGCAGTAATTACATCTGTCCCTATTTGTCCACCCATCCTTTTAGGCTTTGTCCAGATTTTGTTGCTGTAATAGGTTGAGAGGTGGTGTCGGTATGTGATTGAGTTGAATATATACTGTCGATAATTCAGTGGGGAGTAGGGTTACCACCTGTTCCTCTTTGCAGGGAAGTCAGTTGTGTCCTCTTGTGAAACCTAAGACATGGCAAATGTCCTGTGATTTTAAGACAAAAATATATTTCTTATTTTCTTTACTAGTTGCATGATACAGGTATTTTGTATCTGGAACACATAACTATTATTTGGGATAGCATAAGCTATTCAAATGCTATGGAATAAGCTTTTATCTTGGCATACAAGTGTAATTCTGTCCTTTGCACTGGCCGGGGGTATGTCCCTAGTGGGGAGACCTGCATGGTGGACAGGTGTTCCATCCTGCGTAGTATGTTTTGCATGTCTGTGTAGAAACTGAACAGTACCGTGACTACACGATACATGTTTTGTCCAGATGTGTACAGTACTGGACACCGTGGCGTGTATACAACTCTGAGGTTTCAACAGGTTACTTATCCCACGCGGGATGTACACACATTTTGCCGAAACATGAACGTGCGGGCATTTGGATTTACGTAACTGTGATGGGATGTTTACAAACATGGGATACATATTTGCAATCCTGACACTGCCTAGGATGATACTTCCTACTACATATGGGGAATACTCGCTATGTGTAGGTGTACGGCTACGCAAGGCTGGTAGCTGGATTTGGTGGACATTCGGACATGGGTGCAGGTTATGTGCTATACAGGGGTTGTTGCGTATTGCATTTGCATGCATGGGTTCTGCTTTTGGATATCCCGGTTCCGCATATAGCATCCTATGTGTATGTGCCGGTTACTTTCCTGTTCATGTGTATAGCACATTTTGATATACATATGTTTGTGTGTGTTTGGTATACAATTTGGACTGTCAGGTTTCTTTACGGTTGTTATATAGCCACAACTGCCCAGCTGTGTACTATCACTACCACTGTGGGACTGCTGGTGACCATGCCCATGGGGCTAGATGTGTGTATTGGCGGCGCGCTGACATGATGCGCTTCACTTCCACTGGGTATGACTACTGACAGTGCAGTACATTACGGACACACAATTTTAAATATCATTTGTTCCATGGACGGAAACTCATATTGTGTTGCGTGCATTTCTGTTTGGTTCTCCATTTTGTGTGGCCGGGAACTGTCTTGCATGCTTTGCATACGTTTCATTATCCACGGACACTGATAGGTGCGATTACTATTACAGGCAGGCTATAATATTCAGCAGTTTAGGTTGCTCATCGCCAGCCGACATTGACACGCCTCCGGGCGCAGCTTAGTAACGCCCCATGCACTCGTGCACGTGTCCTGTGCACGTGGATGTGGTGGCAGCGCACCTTCATTAATATGCATATGGCGCTACTACACCATATATACGCCGCACAGCCGGCGCAGGCCTTACACCGGCCTTGCGCCAAGCTTCATGAATCCGGGGGATTCAGTTGGTGTGAAAACAAATGTCAATGAAAAAAAGATAGAATAATTTGTAGTAAGCCTTTCATTCTTTTATTTATGCCAAGAACTTCATCAGACCAACACAGCTCACGAAGTCAGACATTTAAATAGTAAAATGTCATAATCACGTCACTAAAATACCAATCAAAAAAATTCACAATTAATTAACTGTTATAAAATCTTTAAAAAGATAATTAATTTACATAACACTATTTCTATAATGCCTTTATGTCCTTAAAAAACAGTTTGTATTAATGCACTCATTCAAACCAGGAAATTTGTTTGTATCAGGCATAATTTGCCAATGAATTTCTTTTATTCACCTCCACGGCTAACATCATACAGTGTATCAAGTACAAAAAAAATCACATTTTTTAAAAAGCTTTACGGGATAAGCTATGTTTAACTGTGACATTTTTTACATCTTTATTTTTGAAGGCCAATACATGCTTGTGTATTCTGTCTGCAAGTGTTCTGTTGATTTTACCCACATAGAATGCTACGCAGGAGAAGCAATAAGCCAGATAGACCACATTCTTGGATCTACAAGTAAATCTAATTGTAGCTTCTAAACTATGCCCTGTGTTCTTAATAATTATAGTTTGACTATTAGAAATGTTTCTACATTGTTTACAAACTAAACAGATAAACATCTCAGCTGGACCTGAATATTCAAGGGGAACAGGAACACAACTACGTATTTTAAAAAGTGATGAAAAATTTAATATTTTTTATATGTAAAAGCAGGTGCATCCCTTGTAATACTAGTTAAACTGTTATTACCTTGAATGATTTTCCAATTATTTTTGATGATATCCTGTATAGTATTCCTGTCAGTACTCATCGGCAGAGCAAAAGTGTGACAAAATATTTTATCACTATGTTTGATTTTAGTTTGGTGGTGGAGGAGCAATTCTATTTAAAAATGGACTTCATATCTCTACCCTACCATCTAATCCAACCCAGGATAGCAACGCAGAAATCCTCATTACTAAGCTTCAAATCAACGTAAATAAATCTTTATACATTATCTGCATTTACATACCACCCGGAAATAATATCACTACAATTGAGTCTTTTCTTAGCTGGCTGTCTTCTACTTACCCCCAAGAAACAATAATACTAGGTGACTTTAACATTGACTGGAAAAGTGTTAGTGCTGAAAATCCTACCTCTCATATTAACCTCCATGGCTTTACCCAAACCATAACCTCTACAACCAGAATTAACAAACCTAATAAGAAAGAGAATACCTTAGACTGGATTCTCATAAACAAAGTGAAATAATTGTACAAAGTAGGAACCCTGCCAGATGATGTAAGTGATCATTCCTTGACCTACATCACTAGAGAAAAGAAGGATTTTCCAAACCTCCCCATCTTTAGGACAGCACGCTCTACCAAACACTTTAAGGCAGAATTATTTCAAACTGAGCTTAAAGCATGCAACTGGAACCCATTAAAATCCCTTCCACTTGAAGAGGCTGTACAGTATTTTAACACTGCATTCTTATCTATCCTGGATAAGCATGCTCCCAAACGTTCCATTAGAATGAAGTCTAACCCAGCCCCATGGCTTTCAAATGAAACTAGGAATCCAATTCTACTTAGGAACAAAGTCTGGGCTAAATGGAAAACCTATAGAAATAGCTCTGATTATCTACATTTTAGGCAACTTAGAAACAGCATAAAAAAGGCAATACTTACAGATAAAAAAAACTACTATTGTAAACTTCAGCAAACTCATCAAAATAATCCCCAACAGTTCTGGTCTTGCATTAATAAGCTCCTTTCCCTAGGAAACTCCCACACCCCCACCCCACTTGATGCAGATCCAAATACTCCCCATCAAACTGCCAATACCTTTAACTCTTTCTTCACTGACACTATACAATCTCTAGCTAGTCAACTTATCTCAGAAAACACCAGCATTCCCATCGACTTACCGCACTCTTTCTCTAAATTCAAAATACAACCCATCTCTACTTCTTTCATCTATAAACTTATTCTAAAACTTAAGCCATGTACTCCATCTGCTGACCAACTTCCTTCCCAATTTCTCCAAAAAGCAGCCAAGGTAATTGCTTACCCTATATCTATCCTTATAAATAGGACAATCCAAGAAGGAACCATCCCAGATGTTTGGAAAATCTCCCACATTTTCCCCTTACATAAAGGTGGGAACTCTAATGATTACTCTAACTATCGGCCAATTGCTTTCTTATCACCCTTAGCAAAAATTATGGAAAAATGCATTCACCAACAACATCTACACCATCTCTCTCAACATAACTTAATAGCAAACTGTCAACATGGCTTTAGACCATCACATAGTACCACTACTGCCCTTCTGTCCTTCACAGATACCATCAATAGAAACCGTAATAAAAACTTCCTCTCTTCTGCACTCTTTATTGACCTCTCTAAAGCTTTCGACATGGTTAACCATACCCTCTTAATCAATATTCTTGAATCTCTTTCCTTTGATTCTCTGGCCATTAAATGGTTAAGATCATACCTCAGCAACAGGCAACAAGCAGTCCTCTGGGAAAATCAAGTCTCATCCTTTTTACCTGTTACCATCGGGGTCCCTCAGGGCTCTATTCTTGGACCACTTCTCTTCTCATTATTTATTAATGATATCAATGTAGCAATTCCTCAAGCCACTTGTATTCAATATGCAGATGACTCCACACTAATATGCTCATCAACCTCTCCATCTGAACTATATTCTCTTACTCAAGATGTTTTCAACACTGTAGAAACATGGTTTATCAAACGTTGTCTCCTTCTTAATGCCAAAAAAACAAAACTCCTTCTCTTTACACCCACTACTAGGTCCTCCCCCTTAGACTTCTCTATCTCTTCAAATAATGGTACTGTTATTCTCCCCGACTCTAACACTAAACTTCTAGGAATAACCATTGACAATAATCTCTCATTTGATTACCATATAAACAACACCATTAAAATAGTAAACAGAAAAATAGGCTCCTTATACAGAATAAAACCTTTTCTAACCTCAGCAGCCAGATCCAAGATCGCTCACTCCCACCTAATCTCAACCCTTCTGTATGCTTCACCTATATTTACCAACCTTAAGAAAACCAACCTTAACAAATTAGCAACTTCCTATAATAACATTGCCAGATTAAGCTACTGGCAATCCCTTCAGAACCCATCACTGTTCTAATCTTAGACAACTAGATTGGCTGGAATTCCAAAACCATCTGATAATCCCCCAACTCACAATTGCCCACAAGATATTTTACCAACCCAATAATACCCCTATACTCTCAAAACTGCTAGTCCCATATAATAATCTGAACTCCCTATGTTCTTCTAGCAAACTCCTTGCTAGCTTACCAAAGTCAAATAATACAGCTGGTGACTCTCTGTTTACCAACACAGCGGGAAAAAACTGGAACCTATTACCCACTGAACTTACTCTAATTACATCTTTGCCACTCTTTAAACAAAAACTTAGAAAACACCTCCAAATGCACTGGCTATTTCCTTGTAGTAACCCTGACTAACCGTCCTCTTCACCCCTGTTTCTTCCTCTTCTTACCAAACTTCCAAACATTTACATGCTTTGTCTTGTAAATAAGACTGACTTTATTTAAACTCTAATCAACTTATTATTTAAATCCTTCTACCTGATATGAACTATTGTACATAACTCTTACTATCTGTTTTAGCTGTCTTAAGCAATACTCTGTTCACTGTTACTGTTTCTCAAGTTTTTATATCTATTGTGCATAACTCTTACTGTATTATATCTGTTTTAGCTTTCTTAAGCATTATTCTGATTACTGTAACTTTTCTCAAGTGTTTTTATATCTAGAATGTAATAACTACCTGTTTCTATTTTGTTTATTAATCCGTATTTTACCATGTAACAATATTTTATACTTTTGTATATCTGTGTGGAGCTTTTCTCCCCGGGCCTCTACTGAAAATGGAAATATATCCAGCTAGACTAGCCCGGTCAACAAATGTAAAATAAATAAATAAAATAAATAAATTTTATAACCATTTCTTAAAATGGGTGGAAAGTTATCTGTCCTTTTGTTGATAATTGCATCAGATATCTCAAAAAGTTTAAGGGGTAGATATCCACGTTCAATAAACAGAGATTTTATTAAATTTAACTCTTGTAAAAACACATCGTCATCACTTACCAATCTGCTAAGTCGAATGACTTGGTCCCTAACGGCATTCTATTTCATGAAATATGGATGTATACTATTATAATGAAGATAGCTATTTACCCATGTGTGTTTAAGAAACAATTGGCTATGAAATTCCTGGCCATCTATATCTATAGTAATTAAGTCCCAAAAAAATGTGCAGTCAAACCTTTAGAACCAATGGTAAATTTCAAAAATTTGGCACTATTATTAATTTCATCAAAATATATCCAAACATTGTCCAAAGAACTATTCCATATAATATTTAAATCATCTATATATCTCTTGTAGAAGCTGATGTATCGAAAGAATGAATGATTGACTAAAAAGTCATGCATTCACCAAGCCTTAACCAAATTTGTAAACACGGGCACCATTCTTGCACCCATGACAACACGTCTTAGCTGTTGATAGATGTTATTCTGAAACATGAAAAAATTGTTAGCCAAAACCACATCTAACAATAAACAGATGGTATTGATATGCATGTTATCAAACTCTTTGAATTTACTTAAATATAAACAAACAAAATCAATACCTTTTTCCCCAAGGAATGGCTGTATATAAGGACACTATATCAATAGTAATCAGGATAGATTCATTACCAATAAATGAATAATCCCTTAATAGATCTAAATAGACCAATGATCTTGTAAATAATACTGAGAATTTTGAACTACAGATTTAGTATAGCATCTAAATACACTGCAGTGTGTTCAGTTTTGCTCTTATGTGCTGTCTCAATGGGTTTGAATGGAGGGTTATGAACATTTTTGTGTAGCTTGGGAATACCAAAAATAACACCATCTTTAGGATAGTCATTCTTTAAAAATTCATAACTGGAGTAATCAATGCGTTTTTCACTAAATAAATCACTTAATAAATCGAAAAGAATAGAATCTACTTTGCAAAATTGTTGTAACATTACATATTTGGTGACTGATTTATAACAGTTGCTATCTGATAATATTTGATTTATATAATTATTATATTTATCTACAGCCATTCAAACTATACCATTCCCTTTATCAGCTTGCATAATTCTTAGCTGTTTGTTGTTCTTCAGCTCAATTAAAGCATCATGCTCAAGGTGATTCAAATTGTATATTCTCCTACAGGGTTTATAAATCGTAAGCTCTTTAAATTCACTGGCACATGCTTCTTGAAACACATTTAAAGTACTATGCATTACTGGATTATAAGTATTTTTTTCACATAACAAGCTAGGGACACTGTAATTGAATCTTATCAACTTCATTCAAAATTAATTTCAAGTTCAGTTTTCTTACATACAATCCGAAATCAGTGATAAACTGCACAGTACTAGCATATCTAGTAGGGAATAAATGAAAAACATTTTCCTAATACACTAATATGATGAGGTGATAGTTGAAAAGTACTCAGATTAAGTATAGCACAAGTTAATTTCTTCTGCATCACTCTATCCCTCTTATCTTTGCTCTGTCCTTAGCCCTTTGCATAGGGACTGTCCTCTGATGTAAGGAATTGACATCCAGCTGAAAAGGAGCATCACTCATATTTCCATATGGAAGATTTGTATTGACTTCCTCTCCTGCACATGTAAGACCATTAGATGGATTTGCCAGAGAAGTACATTTTGTATCATGATTGGCATATACAGTAGTAACCCTTTGCATATTATTAATGGAATATGTCACAAGTATACATTATTATTGGAATTATTTGGTGAAGATTATGCCAAATTATTTTTATAGCTTTCAGCATCTCTTTTATGTTTCTTTTATTTTCTAGCTACTATGGTAGCAACATGTCTATCAATCTTAGCAGGAATGCCTTGATATATGATTGAAAGATGATCAAAATACCTATTGGCCTTTATGCTACTATCAAGGTATGCATAGCTGTTTAGTGCGTAAATAAGGCTTTAATTGTTAAGAATGTAAAATAATTCCAGCATGTAGATAAAGCCATTGTACTAAGAAATCAGGTAAAATAAAACAAAATGTAAAGTAAACCGCACTAAGACACTATACTTAAACAGCAGGAAATTATATTATCAATTATTGCTAGTACCTGACTTTCAGCAATACAGGCTTCTTCAGGAAAATAGTGAGCTGATTTAAAACACATGATTTAAATACAAAAAAGAGAAGGTCATGTCACTTCACTTTAAAGAAGTAACACACAAAAAAAAGGCTAATACATAAGTAAATACTTTACATATTCTAAGAATACAAAAATATAAATATCTGTATATAACATAAATAAAAAACATATACTAAAGCTTTTAAAAACTTTTTGGAATGTGGTCTGCTTAGCTTATTGCTTGTTTCATTCATGTCTCTGGTTGTAGTGTTAGCAGTACTGTTTAACTTACTGAGATACAGGAGGTCAAGGACCACCAGATCTCTAGTGGCATGGTTACTGAAGCATAGATTACCGCTCAGTTGTCTATGAAACACAAAGTACAGGGACAGGGCTACCAGCCTCTCCTGGTAAATAAAGCTCTTAAGACAAGAGATATTTTTTGTTTAGAAACTTGTGTGGCTTTTGAGTTTTCAGATTTGTTTATATTTCAAGTGAGGTAAATCTCAAAGGGAAAATTGTATACTATAATGTGCCTGATCAGTGCTAAGTATAGGGGATGATAACATATTTGGATATAAATGAAATACCTTTGTCTAATAGATGTGCTAAGCAGAAGAATTTCCTAACTGTAGTAGTTATGTGATGATTAAAGGAGAGTGAAATATCAACCCAAGTGCCCAAGTTCTTGACTACCCTTTCATTTAGTAAGGAGATGTTATTTATATTGCATATTGTGGATAATTGTTGTTTTCTCACAGAAACAATAATGCACTATTTAGTGTTCAGTTTAATCCCATTATCTGTATAACAGAAATTAACTAAAGTAAGCTCTTTCTGAAGGGTACAAGTATCTGAGGTGTTTTTGAGATTTACACCCAGTATGCACGCATCTGAAAATCTCACTAAAGGCCTGGTTATCAGTTTTGAGATCAGATAAATAGATGCTGAATGGGAGAGGATCCAATATAGACCCATGAGGAACTCTACTTTTAACCTTAGCACATACCTCAAAACTTCCTAGTGCATGAAATCTTGACAAATCCTGACGAAAATGGGGGGACAAACGCCCAAAAGTAGGTACAGATTTTAAATATTGCTCTTATAAACTTAGAAAGTTGCTAGAGTAACAGGGGTTGTGTTAACATACATTTTCTGAAGGATTTGAAGTCTGAAACTCAAATGTATGTCATTATTGGTGACTTCATTCCTCAGATCATCCCAGAGATTTGCCTGAAAACCACAATTTTTATGAAGAACAGTCCAAAAATATGAGGAAATATCTGGGCATTCCATGAAAATCTGGACAGTTGAGAGGTATGCCTTAGTACTATTTGAAGATTCATCAGCCAATTGGATATCTATCTTACCATATATGGATCTATGTTTAAGGCAGATAATCTCCTTTCATTTCTGGCATGAGGTGTAGCATTGAATGCTTTGGCAATATCAAGATAAGCTGTATGAACAGAATAACCAATGCTGAAAGATTATGTGACCTGCTCAAAGATGCTAACAAGATTTAACAGGCAAAATCTCTCTGTGAAGAAGGCAAATTGTTGTGGGTCAAGCATAATTAGATTCCTGATATTACAGTTAATGAGATCAGTTACGATATTCTCTATTCTGTTACAGATTGGACTTGTAAGACTGGACTGCAATTTCCTGTGACTGTGCTAGGGCCATCATTGCAGAAGAGCATCACTACAGCAGTGCATCAGAACTTAGAAACATAGCCTGCGGCAAAGCTTGGGTTAAACAATTTAAGGAGAAGTTTGCTGAGGGAATGTTTGATGCTGTTTAATAAGCACCCAGGTGTGTTGCCAGGACTTACGGAGGAAGTGTTTTTGGCCTTTGACAACATTCTAAGAACATGTTCCTTAGTGATGCTGAGGTTGTAAGGGATTTGGGGATTAATAATAATAATACCATTTGTTAACCAAATGGACACCCAGCCCCTTTTCAGTGGCAACCCAATAGCAATTTCTGGTTAAGTGACTTGGTCAAGATCACACAGCAGGCCAATGAGGGTTGAGGAAGTCAAACTCTGATCCACAGGGACTACAGCTCACAGCCTTAACCCTCTGACCCAACTACCAGACTGCTAGAAGTGTTTGAATTGGGATTTTGTGGGGTGATGTTTGAAGTGAACGTATTTGCTGGCATATTTGTGATGTCATGGGGGTCTGAGTAGGGGGCTCCATTAAAGAATAGTTCAGAGCAATGTTGAGTGTTATTTCTTATTTTTCTAAAATAGCTAAAGAGGTACTTGTAGTTGTTTTTCAATTCAGAGTCTAATCACTGTTTATGGGTGGGTTGCTTTGCTGGGTCTTGTATTGCTGTTCAGTTTCTTGGAGATATTTTATAATATCCTTATTTTGATGAATTCTAATGTTACTGTACAATTTAGTGAGTTTTTTTTTTCTCTTGTTATAAAATTTATTTATGTCAGCTGACTATGGGGTGGGGTGGTTGTTTTAAATTTCCTATTGTATTTGGTTTTAGTTGGGACTGCTAAATCTAGGCATTTGTCTAAGTGGTCATACTACTCCTTGGAGAAGTTGACTGCTCTGTTGGAGTCTATGGCGATGATGTCATGGGTACAGTTAGAGCTTTAGAGATTCAATGTATAATACTACAAAAAGCACTCTTTCAAAGTCTTTAAATAGAGAGATGTTGGTTACAAGGGATACGGTGGCTGTAATAGTAAATATCATGAGTTTATGGTCAGACTTAACTAGCATACCTCTCAACTGTCCACATTTTTGCAGAATGTCCAGATTTTTGCTCATATTTTTATCTTTCCTCATAAATGTTGGGATATTCAGCCAAATCATGAAATAATGAAGTCACTAAATAATAACAGACATTTGAATTTCAGACTTCATATACTTCAGAAAATGCATGATAGTGCAAAATCTTGTATTCTAGCAACTTTCTAAGTTTATAAGAGAAATATTTAAAACTTGTCCTTATTTTTGGGTATTTGCCCCTGTTGTTGGCTTTGTAAAAAATTTTTGTGCTAAGAGGTTGAGAGCTGTATATATCTGGTGAAGGAGAAGCTACAGGCATAGAACAGGTGGAAACAATATTTGTAAGGAACAGATCAAGAATATTTTGGCCTCTATGGGGTTTCCTAAATATTTGATTCAGGTAATTCTTGTTTATCAATTCCAAAAAAATCTGTGGGCATGACCTATGTTAAAGGTATAGGTGCTCCAATCTATGGAAAGGTAATGGAAGTCACCTAGAATTATGGAGTTGTTGCTTATCGGGGTTTCTTCTAACTCTTCTAGAAATCTGACATGATCATCTAAGGACATGGAAATGGTTCTGCAGCATGTTATAAGTTGGAAGCTTGTCTTGACCATGGTAAAGTGAATTTCTATGAGCTCAATTTGTGGGTCTCTAGGTATCAGTCTAGATGTGATATGGTCTCTCTCTCTCGCAAAATAATATCAATGCAGTTTCCATCAGATCAGAAGACATATTGGCTAATGTAAGTATATTTACCAAAGAATTCCACCTTTAGAGGTGTATGCATTAATAAAAACTTCCTAGCTCAAGATGTCATAATTATTGCTGTGAACTTCAAGAAGTATAATGCCATGGTAAGTATTTATAATTTAGGCTCTATTCTTTATGTTGATTGACATATTCAATGTTTTCCATTTATTAAGATTTTAATTTTCTTTTTTTTCTATTATATTTACTGGTTCTCTCTCTCTAGTGGCTTCTCTGACAAAACATAGGATCATAGGATTACAGGCGGTTACTAGGCTAATGGCTGCAAGCCCTTGCAAGCCTAGCCAAGTTCTGTTTAACCCATGTTCCCAAGGGGGTCTGGCTCAAGCAGACACTAAAATCAGCACCTATTGCTCCTGTCCAAGAGGGACACAGGTGGAACCCCCAGGGTGAATTTCCTGTTACCCATCCAGTCATCCAAATTGCAGTTAAATAGGGCAAATGAGGGGCTTTGTTTAACAAGAATAGGAAGCTTATTCCAAAGGTGGGGCAATCTCTGAGACAAATCTGGCTCTCCAGCAAGTTATATTGATCTCACATACCAGGTTAAGGTCCTTTGGCGAGTGACCCATGTGCCATTTGACTTGCAAATGTGCAGCATTTCCATTAAAGCTGGGTCAGAGATTGCTCTATATGCAAGGCACAGGTCACCTCTGAGCAGTCTGTACAACACAGAGTAAAGTGACAATGATTTTAATCTGTCCGCATAAGACAGATCTTGAAGACCCTGAATTTTCTTTGTAAGGCATGTTTGTGGTCTTTCCAATTGCTGCAGGTGTTTAGAAAGGAACATACCAAAGGGAGCATTGTACTCTATTATTAGCCTGATGAGGGAAGACTATGGGGGGGGGGGTTATAACCTCTTTTTTTCTGGGAGGCAATACACTTGCTTATGAGATGAGCAATATAAAATGCCCTTCTTACCCCCATGGAGAAATGGCGATTGAAGTTAAGGTTGCTGTAAACCTGTGTACCAAGATCTGTCATCACTGACTGTGAACTTAGGGTATTGCTATTGATGTGGTAGTTTGCAAGAACATCACCCTTGCTGAAGGAGATGATAATGCATTTTTTTGCATTAAGTTTAAGACCATGAGTTTGGCACCAGTCATTAGTCTGCGTAAGTCCTTCTTGCAGGATGTTGACATCGCTAGGGGTTTCAATGAGTGCTTCCCAGTTTGCAGTTATCAGCAAACTTTGTCAGCCACAGTCCTTTAGTTTTAGCTTGTACTTTGGAGACATAGATTCCTAATAGCAGGGGTCCCAGAACCAATCTTTGTGGAACGCCACTGGTTACGGATCTGCTGGAGAAGGTGGAGTCCCCTATTTTGACTGTATGAGTTCTGTCAGTGAACCAGTTTGCAACCCACTTGACAATATATGGGTTGATACCCAGCTGGGTGAGTTTATCAGTGATGTCTGAGTGGGGGATTATGTCAAAAGCCTTGGCTAACTCTAGGTAGGTTGTATGCACAGATTTGCCCTCATCCAGGGCTTTGCTGACTGTCTTGAAGAAGTCCACCAAATTTAAGAGGCATCATCTCCCCTTGACAAAGCCAAAATGGGTGGGATTGAGCATTAGGACATTTCCTATATCTTTGTTAATAAGGTCCATGATGATTCGTTCCATGGCCTTGCAGATAAGGGTGGTCAGGCTAATTAGTCTATAGTTCCCAGGATCCATGGATGCACCCCCTTTGTGCAAAGGGATGATGGTAGTTGTTTTCCATTCCACAAGATGAAGCCAGTGCTTAGGCTGTGATTGAAAAGCCTGCTCAGTGGTGAAGCTAATTCCTGTTTTAACCCACATAGAATACAGCCTGGGATGTTGTCTGGTGCCATAGAGGCTGCATTTTTGGCCTTGGCGAGGGCATTTAAGACCTACTCCTCGGAGATACTAGGCAGGGGATAGGTGTTAGGGATGCTTTGGGGTATATGTAGCGGGGACAGGGGAGTGAAGTTTTCACTGAACCTGTCTGCCAGCATGTTTGCTATATCCACAGCTTCTACATATGTAGTACCATTAACTATGGGTTCAGCACAAATATGGGCCTTACCTTTGTGGTTATGGATGTAACTAATGAATGCCTTGTGGTTATCTTTAGTTAGAGAAGCTAATTTGGATTCATAGTTAGCTTTGGAGTACTTCACCTGGAGTCTTAGTTGCCTGTTTAATTTGAAGAGGTAGACCATTTTGAGACCATTCTCTCCTACTCTTAGAGACAGCAATTTCTTTCTCTTATTGCATGGTCTATTAATGGCAGTTGTCCACCAGGCAGATTTGTTTTTCCTTGAAGATCTTGCTTTGGTTCTATCAGGTATGGCACAGTCAATACAATTGTACAGGTGCTTGTATAAAGCATTGGTGTATAACTCAGCATTGGTGTCTGTTCCATCAGTGGGGGCAGGGCTATGAAGCTATTTATGCCATCATGTAAGAGGTTGTAATTGGCCTTGGAGAAGTTTTTTAGTCTAGTTGTTGCTAAGTGGAGGAGGAGGGTCTTGTGTTATAGCTACTTATAACAAGACTGATTTGTGGTCAGATCTCACCAGGGATGAACACACTCTGGGGGTGGTGCAGTGCTCCTCATGTTGGTGAGCACCAGTTCCAATATGTTTGAGCCCCTAGTGGGTCTGGCAACCAGCTGGTCCAGGGCATTGAAGTTAACAAAGTCCAGGAACCTTTGGGCAAGTGAGATAGAACACATATAATTTACCCAGATAAATGGGTCATGGCTAGTTGGTTTTCTTATTAGGCTATAATAAACTTGCACTAAGTTGGTTTATTGACAGAGTCAATTTATTTAAAGCTAAACATTTTCTTTAACTTGTATTTGTTGATTTTTATTCATTTATTTGTTTCTAAATGTTTTAATTTTATCTTATAATGCTAATTGTGATTGTGCTTCAAATATTATGCTACTTTTATTTCAGATGGCAATCATAAACATAGTGTTCCATGGTTTAGGGCCTGGTTGTTGTATCTTTTGGCTTTTCCCGGTTAGGGGTCGCCACAGCGGAACTCCAGTCCGCTAATGATTGGCAGTAGTGTTTACGTACCGAGTTGCCAGCTGTGATGCACAACCTTCAATGTATTGAATTAAAATGATATCAAAGCCCTGAGCATTAAATAAATACAGCTATACAATAGGGAAAGTTCCTATATGCGGTCTTACTCCATTGTGTTATAGTACTCCATGCATGTAGTACCAGTGCAAATGCCACCCCTCAAATATTGTTCATCAGTCAGAAACACAGTGTATACAAACTTGTGACAATGCAGTGCTCCCTCCAGTGGGAGCAGTCCAGGAAATAGATACTACCATTTAAATGTAGGCTAATTAGGTTGCATTCACAGGGACAGACCTATTGTCATGACAATATTTATGAATTTAATCCACAACGTATGGTCAGTGAAATAAAATAGTTTAATTAGCACAAGCACAAAATATAAAACTCTCAGTACTTCATACTCTAGCAGCTCAGCTCAGCAGCCTTCCAGGAGATAATACATACCCAAAATGCTAAATTCTTATATACTCTACTCAGTTATTTCAATTACGTAATTAAAAAAAACTATTACAAAATAATTGACTGTTAAATGCTTAAATAAGAAACTTTCAGTTGCATTCTCTGTTTAAGCCAGCAGGTGTCATAGTATTATACTTTATGATAAAAACAGTTTCTTTATACAGCAGTAAATTTTTTTAAAAGAATTTCATTTTCTGCTGTTACATGCTCCAAAATGCAACCTTTTAATTCTGTATAATTCCCCCCATGAAATTCATTAAAATGACAAGCCAGCGGGCTTTCTAATTTACTAAATTTAATATCTCTAACATGTTCCTGAAACCTCTTCCTAAAAGCTCTTTTGGTCTCACCTATATAAAATAGGTTGGAGGAACATCTAAGAGCCATACTTCTCAAGTGTACCTAATTACGAGGAATGTACCTCATTTGGGGTCTTAAAAAGTTCATGTTCCTCTAAGTTCCTTGAAGTTCCACATTGAAAGAGTCTGTCACACATTCAGTGTTAGGTATTTTTTTAAGTGAAATCCATGGTAAATAGAAATTAATCATATTAATTCATTAAAAGATCTTCTTTATAAGTAAAACCAGCATATTTTGACCATCCTATGACCTTCCTAGTTGAAGTTGATAGTAAGCCATTAGTATGTGTTCCACATTTTGTCCATTTGTTTCACATTATGAGGGCTAGTGTTCCTCATTTTGGAGATGGAAGGTTGAGAGCTATGCTAAGAGCATAAATTACTCCTATAGTATTACAAGAGTATTTAGCCATAGATGTATATGTAACTCCATTTATTACATTAAAAGATTTAATTATGTGGGGGCATATAGAACAGCCCCCACAAGCCCATGTACCACAACGTTTTACATCAATAACACATTCTATTTTGGGTACTACAAAATTATTATGAACTAAAATATCTTTTACACTTCTACCCCTCCTATAAGATATAAGAGGGGTACCCCATACGTTATTTAATCTATGCATGCCATTCAAAAGAAAAGGCCAATAATATTTAACAATTTTCACTATTGCGGGGGTTAATAAATTAAATGTAGTTACAAAATATATTTTTTATCTCCCCTTTACTATAATTATTCTTCAGTTCACCAACTACTTTATTACTATTATCACCATCCAACTGACATAACCTTTGTAAAGCTTGACTAATTATTTTCACACTATATCCTCTCTGTTTAAACATAATGCAAGTATTGACATTTTCTTTTTCTAAAACTAACTGGTCATTACACAACCTGCTAATTCTCAACATCTCTCCATATGGGAGGGAGTCCAAAATGTGTGGAGGATGACAACTACTGGCATCTAAAAAGTGCCCTCCATCTTCAAATTTTCTATGGACTACCATCCTTGGACCCCTCTAAAACCACATCCAAAAAATAACAACTTTACCCTTCTGTGTACCATCATATTTAAACCCAAAGCGATTTTTATGTAGATAACTAATAAAATTATTTAACTTAGATATGCCCCCTTACATAAAAAAAAACAAATATCTATAAACCTATAATAAAGTATAACATGTTCTCAAAAAAATGTTAACTTATACAAAAAATCTATCTCAAAGAACCCCATCACCAAATTGGCATAAATGAAGAAAAGGGAGCTCCCATTGCCATACCCTGCATTTGCTGATAAATAACCTGATTAAATAAAAAAAAATTAGTATATATACTTTGTACATCTAATATTACCCAGTAGAAATCTTTCCCCCAAGTAATCACTTTAAGTTTTTTCTAAAGAATCAAATATATCTCTTATATATGAATTAAGCTGCTCTACAAATGGAACCAAATAAAAATGTAACATTATTCCAATACTATGTAAAAAGTAGTTGTTAGCTGCTATAATTGGACGTCCAGGTGAAGAAATTAAACTTTTATGTATTCTAGGAAAGCAGTAAAATTTTCCAAGAGTACAATTTTCAATATTAAATTTTACTTCTATGTTATGTTTGGATAAATAACCGAATATATAGCCCTTGCTCAAAAGTTCCTTAAATTCAATTAACACATGCTCATATTTACTGTAGATAATCTTATAAACTTTAGATGATCCATACATATTTTTAAATATTGAGAATAGTGTAATATTACAATTTTATTATCTTTATCTGAAGGTTTAATAATAAGCTCCTGCCATTTACTCATTTCACACAAAGATAACCATTCTTGTTTAGTTAAAATATATTGAATTCCCCATTTTCTTTTGAAAAATTGTTGAACCTCATCATTTATTGCAAAATTCACCATAGAAAAAAAATTGTGATATCCCTGTATGTGTATTTGGCAGAATAAATGTACTTTTTGCAGGAACTTTAGAAGTGTCAATTAGGCAATAAGCATTAACATCATCATTATCCAAAGAATTACATGACAAAAAAGAATCACAGGTAAAAAAACTTTCTTCTTCTTCACTAACCCCTTCAATTTCTTCCCCAACTGTATTACTTTTGTTCATTTCAAAAAAATTCAACAAATGTAGTTTCCTAACTAACTGAAACATTTCAATTTGAATTTTATATTTTGTAGGTAATGCTGTAGGTACTTCAGGCCACAATGAAGAACAGCCATTTCAGTCTCTTGCAAAACATGCCCTGACAAATTAATAATGCCATCATTATTATCATTTGACAATGCAGTGCTCCCTCCAGTGGGAGCAGTCCAGGAAATGGATACTGCCATTTAAATGTAGGCTAATTAGGTTGCATTCACGGGGACAGACCCATTCTCATAACAATATTTATGAATTTCTCTTGTCAATGCCTTTATAAAACAGTGCACTAGTGTACTATGAATCATAAAATGGTAGAATACACAAGGTAACTGTCAAGGAGTGATAAGCCAGTTATGCCGGGGGAGAATTTGTGAATATCCATCCAATTTTCTAACTCCTTTTAAGGGAAGATAATGTGTTAATTGCTTGATTTGGGATGGAAGCTTGTCCATCATAATTTGTTTATTTGCTGAAGTAGGTTCAGAGCTCTGGTAATAATGTTTACTGGACTGTTTGATATGTGGAGATATAAGAGATATTGTGACTGTAGGTCCCCTAATGGCACAAAACACAAGACACAGACCTCTATAAAGGAGTCTGTAGGATCATGCAGGGACAGAGTCACCAGCTTCTCCTGGTAGATCACATCTTTCAAGCACTTGAACATTTTTTTAGGAATTTCTGTTGTCTAGTATGTCTAGTAAGATGCTTCCCAAAGAGGGCACTGTGTTCTATGATGGGCCTGATCAGTGTGGAATACAGAGGGGTTTAGTTTGTCTTTGGATCTAGATGAATACATTATGCTATCAGCTATGGCAGATAAAAGGATTCCCTAACTGCTAGTGCAACATAACGATTAAAGGGGAGGGAATTATCTACTCATGCTCCAAGGTCTCAAACAACATCTTCATTTTGGAGTTGGGTGTTGTCTACACTATATATACTTGGGTGGTGCAGTGGTGCAGTAGTTAACATTGTCGCCTCACAGCAAGAGGTTCTCTGGTTCGATTCTTGGCTGGGGTGCCTTCTGTGGAGAGTCTGCATGTCCTCCCTGCATTCATGTGGGTTTCCTCCCCCAATCCAAAGACATGCATCTAGCAAGTTTCTCCCTGGGCCTCTGCTGAAAATAGGCTCTGTCCTAGTTAGACTTACCCGGTCAACAAATGTTAAATAAATAAATAAGATGGGCTAAGGGATTGTTTAGAAAATACGACAATACTGCATTTTATTTTAGCCCATTTTCTGTACACTAGCTATTAAAAATTGTAACCTCAAGGTGTATTTTCTGCATGTCAGAAAGTGATTTGAGGATGAATCCCAGTTTTCAATTATCTGCAAATCTGATTAACCAGAGATTTCAGCTTATAGATCCCCATTTATAATTTGAAGATTAGAGAAGCATATGTCAAATAGCATAGGTCCTAATACAAATCTCCAAGAGACTCCAGTGGTTGCCTACAAGGTCTCTGAGAACATACCAGCCACCCTCACTGTATGGGTTATATCTCTCAACCAATTTGTTATCTACCTAACTACATAGGAATCAATTTGGAGCAAATTTAGCTTGTTATGGTACAGGAAGAGCATTCTTTATCATAGCAGATGAATCATAACCACTACTGTACACGAGTAATGTACAGTGCACAGCATACAATACAGGCAAATAATGTGACCTAACCCCAAAGATATGCAGTAGGTGGATTGTACACTCTAAACTAGCCGTTAGTGTGAGTGTGCATGTGAGTACTTGATATGGAAGAACAACCATCACAGGGCTAGCCAGTAGGCAGTGTAAACCTTGGCTCTAGATGATTGTTGCTGTTAAGGTGACACCCCAACCCATGTGTGAAATAAACGGGAAAAGGGGTTGTGGATGGTAGGATGGATGGAGGTGACTTAAATGCTAGTGTTCTCACATTATCTGTCAGCAGTGCAGGATCAAGTGTACTGCAGTGGTGGTGCTGCGGTAGCGCTGTCGCCTGACAGTAAGACGTTGTCCCATTCGATGCTCAGTTAGAGCGTCTTCTGTCTGGAGACATGCGTGAATGGGCGTACCTTCGTTGAAGGTTGTGTGTCAGAGCTGGCAACTCGGCACATAAAAAAAAATCTACTGCCAATCATTAGCGGACCGGAGTTCCGCTGTGGCGACCCCTAACTGGGAAAAGCCGAAAGACACAACAAGTGCAGGATCAAGTGTGTTGAATCACTGCATCAGACCTGTTGGAACTTACATTAAAATGTGCAGTTTCATACATGCTGCAAACTATATTCAAATATACAAAACTATATTCAGATGCAAACAATATCAAAAATATAAAGACAGCAGACAGCAGTGAACTATGCATGCCAGCACCTTCTGAACAAAACAACTATGCAGTGAGCAATACTTCATACATAGCTGCTGTGCATGATTCTGTAATAATAATGATGGAGTGGTGTACTAAACAATGTATTTGTTTATGCATGCAATCTGTTTATGAACATGGAGGTTCATCATCAAAGTACCACAAGAAGTTTTGTGTTATAGACAAGGCACCATAACAGGATTATTGTTTGATCATTTTTGCTCTTTATAAAGTCTTTGGTATGCTTTATATTTGTTTTTATTTATTACTGATTTTGAAAGAGTGTATCCCACATGTTGAGCCCTTTGGGCCAGTGCAAAAAAGGTCTAACAGAATGCATGCTTAATTTATAAGCTACAGTGATACAATATAAATAAGTCCACCGGCAGTTTAAAAATAAAATGAGAAAGTATTAACTTTCATAGTGTAAGTGAACTTTACAAAGCATGCAATAAAAATGCAGGCAGCTGACAACTTACTTCTCAATCACATGTACAGTTATGTCGTCAGAAAGAGTGATGAAAATTAAATAAAAATACAGTGTTGTAAGTTTTGACAATACCAGTGTTCAAGGCAGGGCAACAAATGAGGACACTGCCGTATTTCATTAATTATCCTTCTCGAGTCATATTCTTAGTAACTGACTATCTTCATAGCTTAATAACAGTAATACACTTCTAGATGATCTATTGTTATGTTTGCATTAGTTACTATGAAACAATAGTAATAAATATAAACATATCTTACTGCTTTTAGAGGAAAATAGATGCAAAGTAAAATCAACTGTATTAAAGCAGTATCAAATTAAAAAAGGAAATTATTGTTTAAATGATAAAAGTAAAAGACATGGCATTGTACTTTAATTTTAAGTGAATTTCAATATGTGGAAAATGTAAATAATTGTGTAAAAGTTAAAAGTGATAGTAGATGCATTGTACTTACCGTTCAGTAAATGGTAATATGTAGAATACGTACAAAATGCGTAAAATGGTATATAATTGCATTTTCTAATGTGAAAATGTTTTACAGCATAAAAATCAAGCAGAATCTTGCTTTACAGATATGTACTCTGTTAGAAGATTAATGCCTCTTGGAGATACTTAGCTAGTTCAAAGACTGCTTATCTGGATTCTGGCTTGCTAACTCTTACCTTTTCTCTTTGACATGTAACTATAGAAAGTATCTTCCAAAATTTGTTACAAAGCAAAAGCCACAATAAATTCTTTCTGTGACTTTTATAAGCATAGATTGACTATTTCCTGAGGGAGATACCGCAGTTCACTTATTGGAACTACCCGATGAAACATATATTTGAGACCTGCAAGGACTCTGAGAATTAATTTTTATTCTAAGAGGTAGATAGTAAAGCACATTTTATCTCTTTAGTTAAAGCAGGTAGAATAGATAATAGCTAGTGTTTTCTAAATGCAGTCTATATGTTTAATGTTTATTTTTAATTCATTGTGTATTTCTCATTTGTTTATATATTTATTTACAAAGGAAACACTTTCATTTATTTATTCCAAATGGGGAATTTTATTAATTTTAAATGTTTGTGACTGAGGGCTTATATTTTAGCTTATGGGTTTAACGCATTTTATTGATCTTCCACTCACGTGATCTCTGCCCTTTGAAGCATGAAGCTCAGAGCTAATTGTGACTAAGTATATAATGATTCACTTATTAAGGGTCCACAGTGAGGAGTGCAGTTATTTTTTTAGTTTTGATTAACTGGTGGCAGCAATACCAAAAGCTTGGAAAGTCTTGTGCTGGAGAGTTGCCACTTAACCCTCTGCTCTACAGAGTGTATGTACAAAGTAACTATGATCAAGTTTATATTACAGTTGATAATATTACTCTGGAAGGCACTGGGTTCAGTCTAAGGTGGGTAAAATACTGGTGCATCAGTGACTATGACTCTGGTCTGTAGCTATGTGGTGTAAAGCTTATTTGAATGTGGTAGGGCTGGCTATTAGCCATGGCAATATTTTACATTTGCCAAGAACCCTTAAGGTCAGTTGTCCTTTGTAAATTAACTGGTAGTAGTGGTGAGATTTAAACTCCCATTTCGCAGCTCTTGTCTTGCAAATGTTTGACAGCAGCTGTGCAGGAGTTAAAACCCACATTAACTGATTGTCACAGTTATAAAAAAAAAAAAATCATGTACCAAAAAGATTTGGTACATTTTTGTAAGTCAGTAGTGACTCTTTGTTTTACTGTGGAGGCAGATTTTTCGTAAAGACTATTATACTTTTCACAAGATGATATTTTGCTACACTGCTATTGTTGTTACTGCGTAATCATTGGGAACATCAGCTACTATGATGTAGTTCCTGTTATTGGCTTCATCTATGTGCGGTGTCACCTTTTGTATTAATGCAGTTGTAGGATGAATAGGCTGATGCAATATATCTGGCAAACTGTTGAATGAAGGGTTAGAAAATAGGCACACATTTTGCATTTATATTTAGGTGGCTCCAGTTGTTTCCTTCCATGGCATTTGCATATATTCACACTTCCTGCTGCTGTCTTTTTTATGAACGATTGTATGATCACACCCAAAAAGTTTGCTATCCTAATAAAGAGTTACTTCATAACGGACATCTATTAAGATAAGTTGCCTTTCCTTTAACACCCAAGGCTGTAATGTTACTAGTAAAATGGCTTAGGATTGTCTTTGAGAGGACTTTGCCTGGCTAAAAGTACTGTTGGATGTTGTTTGATAAAGCTATGGATTGCAATTAGTTTATTAAGGAATTGCATATCTGTGCTTTTAAAATTTTCTTCAATGTGTCTGAATTAATTTACAATGCATCCAGTTCTGTATTTATCTCTTATCCCTGTGGTTTCTTATTTTATGTAATTATGCTACTCCAAAGCTGGCAAAAGTGGTAATAGTGATGCAGCCTGACTCTGGTATTCACAAACATTGTGAGCAATGCCTTAATGAGATAGTGCACAATGTCACTCCTCCATAGTCCCGACAGTATGGTGATTCATTGTTCTGACTCATGCTACTGTTAAGGCTGTGGATTAGCAAAATCATGTACAGGCACATTAAGTGACTCTGCACGATGTTTCAGATGGTCACAGGTACACAAGTTCTGCTCCGTTGTTTGCAGACATGTCTGAGAGTGAATTATACATTTTTCACATTCCATTTCCATTAATAGGGAACATTACTAACCGGGAAAAGCCGAAAGATACAACAACAACAACAACAACCATATTATATTAATGTAGGGATCCTATGAACATAGTGCTCCAACAGCTGCATCACTCTGGGTGTTGGGACTTAGTGTGGTTGTACTAGCAGATTTCTCTGTATTGCAACTATATTTCTAGTAGTTTTTTTAACATGCAAAGTTTTTTCACTAATATAGCACTGATTGTTGAATACCTCGTGAGGAAATGAGTTCAGTACATTTACAAGGACTACCCCACAACTGTACACATGCAGATCTGGTCCCTAAAGTTACCCCCTTGGGATCGGACCATACACAGTTGGAGTGGTATTTCCAAATTGTGCATGATCCTTGTTTGTCTGTGGGGAGTATTTTCATTTGTACTTTATGCATGTAGTATTATGCTTACATAATGAGGTAAGACAATGTACTATGCCCTGCCCTCTTGTGCAAGCACTTTCATGAATTGCAAAGGGCTTTAGTGCACTACTCTGTGA
Source organism: Protopterus annectens (assembly GCF_019279795.1). Classification (NCBI taxonomy): domain Eukaryota; kingdom Metazoa; phylum Chordata; order Ceratodontiformes; family Protopteridae; genus Protopterus; species Protopterus annectens. The sequence continues at coordinate 1,049,651,979 of NC_056735.1, forward strand.
CATCCAAGCCCTGTTGCATGGTGCACAATGTTTATGAATGATACCCTTAATCTGGTTGTGCTTTATAATGAAAGAGTTTATGTTACTGAACAAGTAGTAGTAAAATGTTTTTTGAATATATTGACTGGAATATAATTTTGTTACACTTGCATGAATGGCCTGACTGGGGTGCTTCTTTCATCCTTTTCCTTAGTTTCCTTTCCTAGCCAATTTTTTTATATTGTGGTTACAATTTAAAAGAAATATATTAAGGATCTGAGATAGCAATACACTGACATTCCTTACCACTTTCACCAAGAACTCCATGGTTGCCTTCTCTATCTCTCCCTTCAGAGTTATCTTGTTTCTTTCACATGCGGTAGATAAGAATTTAAAGAATATTAAAGAAAAAGTCAAATCATCATGACTAAAAAGTTATGTTTCCATCCTCCTTAGTATTTGCATGCTGGATCAAAAGACAGATACCAGTGATGATGGTTTCAGTATAACCAGCAGCCGTAACACCAAGAGGCTTCTGGATGTTAGAAATCCTCCTAGACCACACCCCAGCATGGCCAATGGCCCAGAAGCTGGGGGGGGGGGGGTTGGGTTCCTGGCAAATCCAAGGAAGTCATGGGCATTCTAAGTGTGTATTACATTATTCCTGACTCATTTCCTGATTCCTTGCATTCACAGGTATTTAGGGCAGCTTCTTTTTCCACGTTACAACATGGAACTAAAACAGTGAGTGAGAAGGTCACTGAAAAACCAATCAGTAAAAATAAAATGAAAACTCCAGCAAAGCTACAACTTCCAATAAGTGACCTCCCAAACCTCTTGTATCAGAGGCACATGGGATATAGGCAAATGATCCTTATGAACATCAGGTGTTTCAGCTAATTGGCAATTCTAAATGCCCATGACTTGTTTCGTCGTTTTAATGGACAATTTCAGGCCAATTAAGCCAAACTTGACTAGCCATGAATATGCATATTTCAGCCTTGTTATGACCTCATCGGTACAGCACAAGCAAAGTGTTTGATACACATTAGAAACACGGGGCTGTTATACCCAGCTGATGTCCATTATCATTATGGTCATTTCAAAAATATCCCAAACAACAAACTAAAACAATGAGTGAGAAGGTTACTGAAAAACCAATCAGTAAAAACAAAATGAAAACTCCAACAAAGCTAGAACTTCCAATAAGTGACCTCTCAAACCTCATGTATCAGAGGCACATGGGATATATGCAAATGATCCTTATGAACATCAGGTGTTTCAGCTAATTGGCAATTCTGAATGCCCATGACTTGTTTTGTCATTTTAATGGACAATTTCAGGCCAATAAAGCCAAACCCCTCTAGCCGTGAATATGCATATTTCGGCCTTGTTATGACCTCATCGGCACAGCACAAGCTGGAGTTTTCATTTTGTTTCTACGTTACAACATGGAAGAAAGTTAGAGCATAAGGGCATGTTATTGCATGTTATTTCTTTTCTACCCCTCATCCCACCTTTCCTGACCTTGTAAGATATCCCATTCTATGAAAAACATCAGACAAGAAAGGAGATAAAAAAGCTCCTCAGAAAAAAAAGAGAACTCCTAAAGGTTTCTTTGAACAGCTATAAGCTTATGTACTATTCCATAATAAGCAAACAAGGGAACTCAGGCCTATGTTACATTGCAGAGGCCTCAGTCACTTCAGTTGTAAATAGTCCTTTAATTTTGTCACTATTAATTCTCTCCTGTATTGCTTAACACAAGCAGACTGCATGTGCTTTTTGAATTTTCAGAATAACTATTGACATACTGAGGTAGTCAAGCATGCCCGAATGTTATTGTGATTTTATTTAGGAGTTGGCCATTTAAGCAATAATGCATGTTCATGTGTGGGTAATGTGGGCTTTACCTATAGCTGGTATGATTTCATCATGAGGGTGAAGTCCAAGTAATTCTCAAAAAGTACTTTTTGCCTGCCCATCTGCTGACCATCAGCCTCCTTACATTGGTCTCAGCCCTTTTATTTCCTATAGATAATAATGTGGTCACCAGCTCAAGTGTGAGATGACTATAGAGAGCTGTCATTCATACAGGCATGAAGGTTGTTTTGTGCCACAGCTGTCTGGAATATCATCAGCCTTCTGCAGCCCACCACCCTTTCAACAAATCATCCAGACTAGCAGCCCAAAGGACCTCCAGGGGAGATACACCTTCACCAGACATCTTCTCCATGTCTCAGCCCCCACAGCTACACTTCTCCTGGTCTGTTGGCCCTCATTAATGCAAGTAGCGAGGGTATTTCTAATATTAGTCCTAACTGAAGCCCCTTGTGTCATATGTCAGTGTTCTCTTCACAAAGAGAGTCTCCTATACTCACACCTCCACATGCCATGTACCCCCATGTATGAGAGAGAGTTACCATCATCTTGATGGCATACCAAGCCCCCCTCTCTGTTATCAGCTGGTCCTTATCCTTGGCAAGCCTCCACATGCAAGTGAAAACAGCTGAACTGACCATTGATCCCACCTCCCTGGATGGGTAAGCGGTCATCAACCACTCAGTTCTCATATTCTCTCACCTAGATTCTTCAATTCCCAAGCCACTAATTAAATTCAAGACACCTGACTCATAATCAGGGCATTATCCTGGACTCATTTATAAAAGAAATTGCTTACCTTTTTAAAAATCATTTTTCCAATGATTTTCTTAAATCAAGGAACTTTATTTTTGTTCTGACTCTTTTCATTGACTTGAATAGCTGTGGGTGGCTTGTTTATGTACTGAGCATGTGCAAGTCATGCACATGTCAATATAGTATATCAGATTAAGTGCACTTGCTATCACATTTTTTAAAGACAGTCACAAGTGCGCATACTTCCAGCCATTTACATTAGGATACTTGAACCATCACGTTAATACATTTTATTTATGTTTATGTTTTGTTTTCTACAGGTGTGTGTGTGTGTGTGTGTGTGTGTGTGTGTGTGTGTGTGTTTGTGTGTCTATCACAACATGTTACTGTTTGATTGTAATCCCTCAGCTTATTGGCGCAGAAGATATGGTAGCTGTACCTATTAGTTTTAGTATCTACAGTCAAAGTAATTTCTGCTGGTTTGTTTTATAGATGGCTTTATTAGGTGGCCAATGCTTGATTTATAGCAAACACACAGGGGTGAACAACACATCTTTGTTAATGTTTTAGAATATTAATTACTTTTTCTTGTGTAGTATCAGTTCCTGACTCTTTCCATCAGTCTCATCTGTCATGTTGTTTATATAGCACGTTTACAGGAGCAGTCCATCTAGATGCAGGGTGCTAAGATATTTCAGTACTGGATGAGAGACTTCTGTATGCACCATTCAGAGATCATCTTTTCAGGCAGAAGAAGTCTTTACTGACATTGTTTTCCTCCTTAGGACTGAAAATAAACCTTGCAATTTCTAAGCTAAGACTGGCTTAAGTGTTGATCTTTACAGGATATTCCCAAACTGCAAGAAGTTGTTGGGATTTTTGCCACAAAAAAAATCAAGCAGTCCTAAATACCATTCATCAGTTTCTGACAATCAAATGTCTCAAAGCAGCTATGTGTCTTCCAATCACTAGGTCTCATGATGACATCCATTTTAATGTATCATCATGCTAGTTAGTGTACAAAGGTCCTTCAGTGAACTTTGAGTTCAGTAGTATCAACATACAGTCTCTCCTTCTCAATACTGAAAATCTTAAAATGGCAGATTAAAAATGAGTTGTGTATCTTCCAGACTTCTAAGTGATTCTGCAACATTCAAATTTCCTTTGTGAAATGTAAGGACTTTATATATATATATATATATATATATATATATATATATATATATATATATATATATATATGGGTCCCCTTCACATGGTCGTCATTTCATAATGTCGGAGACCATATGGATGAGACCATATGATCGACATTCAAAATGTTGACCATGTGGAACCGGCATCTCCGTACAGTGCGGTATGGAAAGATTTCTATCTTCTGCACTGCAGTGCGATCTCAAAGTTGGTATATTTAATTTACAGGGGATGTGGGGGGGGGCATAGCCCCACTGCTTAATAGTGTGAAGGTAAGTTATTGTTGTTTTTTTTTTATTACATGTTCGACATTTTGAATGTTGATCATGTGGTCTCGGCCATGTGGTCTTCGACATTCTGAAATGTTGACCATGTATAGTAAACCCATATGTGTATATCTATATATATATATATATATATATATATATATATATATGTTGTTTAATAATAATTTATATCATTGGTGTTAAGTTGTTTTAAATAGTTTAAATTAGCATTTACATCCATTATTAATTTTGTACTTAAAAAACAAAATACAAAAAAATATGCACTATTGCTTTTAAGTTGTTTTAATAAGTTTTAATTGGTTTTATTGGTATTCATTCAATTAAAAATTAATTTGTTAGTCAGGTGTTGTAGTTGTGTATTATATATTGCTTGTGCTCAGTTATATCTACTATGTCTGAAGAAGCGGATGATAGTTCCGTGAAAGCGCTCACATTTTTTGTCAATAAAGTGCTACGTTTTATCTTCGAGTATTTGGCTCTACATTCTTTTGTATTATTTGGACTACATTTGGAATATACGGGTTGTATTTTACTTGTTTTTCTGGCTCCTTCCTAGGTTGGCAGTTTTCTCTACGTTCTTTTTGTTATACTAGTTCTCATTTATTGGGTTCTTATGGAAGGAGCAGAGGCTGGAGTTTTGTTGGAATCAGTTGACAATGTGCCTGTTTTTGCTAATAGCAGGCTAAGGAATGTTTTAAGTGACAATTTCAATCCTCTCATGTCCTCTGTGGATCCACAGTCTTGTATTGGTTTTGATGAACAACTCATGAATGAAGAAACTTTTAGACTTATCAAACGGGACATTGAGAATGACTTTTATCGCTTTAAGCGTTTGCGAGCTCAACGCTTCCACATGGAAGCTTGCCTCAAGCACAATGTGATACCACGAGGCTTACGGATACTCAATATGCTGACTTATGGCAATACCTACCCCTCATTGTTATCCAAATGGCAAAAAATAAATCTGGATGCAAGCAAGGCATATATAAAACTACTCATAGAGTTCTTTTTACCAATTGAAAATGAGTTAAGTGATCATATTTTTTCGCTACATGATAAACTCATAGATTCCTATGGTGTAGATTCTGCCGACCTATACATGCAGGAACTCATAGACAGGTTGACACGTTATGAACAAAGTTTAATCATCAGTAAAAAGAAAAAACTAAACAGGACATTAATGATTTTGTACATCATAATGTGTTTGTTTGGCCAAGATACAATGAAGTGGCCAATAAACTGCCAACAGTCAATAGGAGCAACAAACGTCATGATGTGGCATCTAGTAACAACAAAATTCACATTCCTGCCATGAACAATGTTTCTGAGTTGGATCAGTTGATCTGTCGTAATCAACCAGAGAATAGAGTCAGTGACACCAACAGGAAGCGGAAGACTGATGAGAACGTGAGGTCTGAAGAGACACAGTCGAATGTTGCAAATGACAATCCACTTCCGGATGCAAATCCATCGTTGTCCTCTATTCAGAGCGAGTTACAAGCAGGGTCTGATAAAATTAGTCAGACCAACAGGAATAACCCTACTTCAAGCAGTCTTTCCAGTGTAGTTAGACGCAAGATACAGTCTGATCAAGCGGAGTCACAAGGTTTTTTGGAACAACCCCTACCCATACGTATGGGCAGGAAAAGATCTATGGAAACAGATATACTAAGAGGAGCGAAGAGGAAGGAACTCCCTCAACATCAGAGTACCTTGCGGAAACTCTGGAATCAAGATCCCTCGTTATAAATCTTTCCAAGCATAATTTGACCTCAGCTGAGATCTCTCTGCTGAATAAAGGTATGTCGTTTATACCATCGTGTAAAATGGACATAAGCCAAGCCATATTGGCGCTTAGATTATTTACTCGTAATATTGCATTGAAGTTGATGTTTAAATGTGAACATATTAACTCTAGTGATATTTTCAAGAAGAAAAGTACGTTTACACCACATTTATCGCCTTGTTTGGATACTTTTGTAAGAGCAGTAGAGAACACTTTGTATGATGAACTAGACTCATCTTTTTCTTCAACCAACTCCAGCAGAAATAATAATCTTCTGCCAGCTGAGTCTGAAGCCATGTCTATGCTGAAAAAGAATGTTAACATTATTATACGACCAGCTGATAAAGGTGGTCTGGTTGTGGTGCTGGACACAGACTATTATGTGACCAAAATGTTTAGTTTATTGGCTGATGAAGCCTATGAGTTAGTAGCAGATTCTGGCATTGTATTTTCTATGCAACAATGTATTCATAATACACTATATGAATGTAAATGTTTGAATTTAATTAATGACCAATTGTTTGATTACCTAATCGTTGAAAATCCTCTCATACCAGTTATTACTGGTTTGCCTAAAGTGCATAAGAATCCTACGGATCCCGAATTGAGACCCATTGTATCTGGTTCAGGATGGTTAACTGAACCGATTTCTATTTACTTGGACCATCAGCTTAAGAGCATGCTATGTAATTTTACTTATATTTTGAGAGATACTCAACATTTTTTAAATGATCTATTTCTACATGTTAGTGGATTAGATGCCTTAGATGATGTTGTTCTAGTTACTATGGATGTTATGTCTTTATTTACGTGCATACCTAATGCAGAAGGTTTGCAGCTGGTTCATCAGTTATTATTGGATTATACTTTAGTTAACCCAGGTCAGGCTGATTTTCTTTGCCTATTGGTCGAATTAGTTTTAGAGAATAATATATTCTTGTTTATGGATAACATTTATAAACAAAGGAAAGGTGTCGCCATGGGTACCAGCTGTGCTAACAGCTATGCAAATTTGGTTATGGTAGCGTTTAAAAACAATCATATTATGCAAAATCCACATATTATTTTTTATCGTAGATTTGTTGATGACTTGTTTTTTCTGTGGAAAGGCAGCATCGATGGTCTCATGACATTTTTTCATGAACTAAACAATATTGGTTCTTTTTTACAGTTCACTCTGAATCATTCCAGAGTGAGCATTAACTACCTTGATGTAACCGTATTCAAATCTGGAAACACCTTTCAAACCAGGGTGCATAGAAAACCATGCTATAGACCCACCTATTTACACAGGCATAGTATGTACAATCCTAGCATCTTTTGTAGTATTGTCAGAGGGCAAGCTATGAGATTGTCAAGGCTCTCTGTCATGGATTGCCACTATAAACAAGAACTTACACATTTGAGAACAGCATTAGTGGGTAGAGGGTATAACCATCATGAGATTTCTCAAGTTTATGTAGATATGCATTCTTTGAGACAAACTAGGGCACAACCGTATTTCTCAGCCAGAGCTACAACTGGCAGTGACTCAAAAGATAGGAATGAACAACAGTTTCTATCTATAGTTCTACCCTAGAGTGACAATATAGTACCAGTCCAAGAAGCAGTTAGGCGAAATTGGAAAATATTAATGGTGGATGAGAACGTGAAGACAATAGTGGGTCATTGTCCCAAATTTACATTTAGTAACATGAAAAATTTGAAACAAGTTCTTTGCACCAATCCATCCAGTAATATATTAAATAATGAGGTCAACACACATTTTACAGCTACTAAAAAATGTGGAAAGTGTCCCCAATGTTCTTTCATTGATGAGTCACATTTTTTCAAACATCCTGACACTGGCAGATTATGGCATATTAGGGTCAACAGCAACTGTAATTCAAAAAATGTGATTTACGCAGCTCACTGTGTTAAATGTTTCTGCTTCTATATTGGCAAGACCAACAGATCTCTTAGAGAGAGAATCAGGGACCATATTTATTGTTACAATAGGGGAGAGGAACATAGTGCAATTGCAAAACACACCCTGAACGAAGGGCTTGAACATATTTTTTTGTTTCAAGTACTGCACATTCAAAAAGAAACATCAAGAATAGGAGATTTGATTAACTCCACAGAGCAAGCTGAACTCCAGTGGATCTTTAGGTTGTCTGCACACAGAGGGAGGGGTCTTAACGAGAATGTGTCACTTAAACCCCATCTTAAGGGAAGAAAGCTTCGATAGGTAATCAATTTTACTTTGTTGTTTAATAATAATTTATATCATTGATGTTAAGTTGTTTTAAATAGTTTAAATTAGCATTTACATCCATTATTAATTTTGTACTTAAAAAACAAAATACAAAATATGCACTATTGCTTTTAAGTTGTTTTAATAAGTTTTAATTGGTTTTATTGGTATTCATTCAATTAAGAATTAATTTGTTAGTCAGGTGTTGTAGTTGTGTATTATATATTGCTTGTGCTCAGTTATATCTACTATGTCTGAAGAAGCGGATGATAGTTCCGTGAAAGCGCTCACATTTTTTGTCAATAAAGTGCTATGCTTTATCTTCGAGTATTTGGCTCTACATTTCTTTGTATTATTTGGACTACATTTGGAATATACGGGTTGTATTTTACTTGTTCTTCTGGCTCCTTCCCAGGTTGGCAGTTTTCTCTCTATCTCTCTCTCTCTATATATATATATATATATATATATATGCATATATATATATATATATATGCATATATATATATATATATATATATATATATATATATATATATGCATATATATATATATATATATATATATATATATATATATATATGGGTCCCCTTCACATGGTCGTCATTTCATAATGTCGGAGACCATATGGCTGAGACCATATGATCGACATTCAAAATGTTGACCATGTGGAACCGGCATCTCCATACAGTGCGGTATGGAAAGATTTCTATCTTCTGCACTGCAGTGCGATCTCAAAGTTGGTATATTTAATTTACAGGGGATGTGGGGGGGGGGGCATAGCCCCACTGCTTAACAGTGTGAAGGTAAGTTATTGTTGTTTTTTTTTTTTATTACATGTTCGACATTTTCAATGTTGATCATGTGGTCTCGGCCATGTGGTCTTTGACATTCTGAAATGTTGACCATGTATAGTAAACCCATATGTATATATATATATATATATATATGTGTGTGTGTATATATATATATATATATATATATATATATATATATATATATATACATATATATATATATATATATATATATATATATATATATATATATATATATATATAGATATGTATGTATATATATATATATATATATATATATATATATAAATATATATATATATATATATGTGTGCGTGTGTGTGTGTGTGTATATATATATATATATATATATATATATATATATATATATCTATATATATATATATTTTTTTTTTTTTAATTGCTGAGCAGTGCCCCTTTTCAGGTATGGTAAAAAAGCAATGTCTGGATGCATAACTTTTTCAATTTTACACAAAATGCAAATATAGACTGTAGGAATCATAACCAGAACTATTGAAGAGTCCAGCCCCAGGATTCAAGAAGCTCAGCACTAGGATGGTTTCAGCCTTGCGCCGAGCGACCTCACTACAGATGGTGCAGCAGCACCATATGAATATGTATGAGGGCGAGCCGCCGCAACCTCAACGTGCACAAGAAATGTGTGCGAGTGCAGGTGGCGTGTACAACTGCTCTATGGAGGAGTAAACATGCCCCGACACTTGCAAAACCTACTATGCCTACTAGTAGAGCCCGACCCTAATAGTAAGTCAGTAATTCAGTGGCCGTGGATACCGAAATGTATGCTAAGCATACAAGAGTGTCCATGAACAGTGAAATAAACTCGAAGTAGTAAACACACAAGCACATAGTGGAATGTTGAGCCCTGTCCCTAGAACTTTCACAATTAGATTCCTTGTCCCTGTGTCCCTATTATACATTCGAATTGCTGCAATATCGAAGGTGTAAGCAAAGCACAGCATGTCTGCTCGTTGCTGCCCTCCGCCGAGCGTAGCTTACACATCATATTCATTCAAATAGAGAAAAACATGCGGAATCAATGTTAAGTGTCAATAGTGTAGTGTTTAGAGCATCTGCCTAACAAACAGGCATTCATGGTTCGAGCCCAGCAATAGCACATATCTTTTCCATGTGGAATGAATGTCGTTTTGCCATAAAATCAACATTAGAGTATTGTATGAGATATTTAAACTTAAATATCATTCAAGCAAAGTGGAACTGTCATAATGAATAAGGTACTAGTAAGCAGGTGTAAGCATAAATAAGCAGCAGTAAACACATATAGATACCAGTAAGGAAGTCTGATTGCACATGCACAGGTCTAAGCAGTGCCCAGCATAGGAAATGTATGTACGTATATACAGATATATAATATATATACATAGATATGTATATAAATATATATATATATATATATATATATATATATATATATATATATATATATATATATATATATGAAGAAAGAACGATGTAACAATAAAACATACAAAAGGAATGAGAAGGGAATCAACAGCAACCCCAGTATTATATAACGCTGTCAGCATAAGTCATATCCAGCTGGGCAGGAGTGAGCAAAGCACTGCTACTCACACCACAGGCAGGATATTACCAGTGGGAGTAACATTGCTGATTTGCTAAGTCTACGTTACACACAGAGGGTAGTCCCTGGTGGGACTACCCAGAAATGAATAGGATGATTGGCCATCCGACCATTACACAAGCAAGGGCAGATATGTTCAAGGACTAAATGGTGGGAGAGCCTGAGAATACATGGGTTGGGACAAAATATGTGTAAGGCCCCAAATGTTTGGGAGAGGACAATGTGTGGAGGTGTGTCATGGCTGTGATAACAAGTGGACAATGGATGGTATGCATGTATTTTAAACACGGGTGAGGTGGAGGAGCTATGGGTATGAAATTATGGAGCCAGGCATGCCAGGGTTGGATGGGCTGGTTCTAATTGGACCACCCCGTGGAGGTCAGCGAGTTCATCATAAGTACATATGCATACACACACATGCAGACATCTATATGTAGAAGTACATTCTCTGTAACACATTCTTTCCATTTGCAGACATAAATAACATGAATGTGCCCTTAAAAACCTTTGACAGTAGATAGAATAATAGGTTGTGCAGAATAGGGACAGGACGAAACTGCTAAAACGCAGAAGTGTGTACACTGTCCGAAGTCAGTGCTGTGCTGAAAATAATCATATGTGAGGACTTTCCCACACATGGAATCATTCCTGTGATCTGCCTGCTACGGCAATGCTAATTACTAAACCGGTCTATTTGTAAAAGAAATACACCAAACATGTACATAATTAGGTTCTCATATGTAACGTGTGCATTACCACATAGTCATACGTATTAATTTATTGTAGTGTCATGTTAACAGGAGTAAGGATGTAATGAAGTATAGAGTCTAATCTTGACATAAACACATGCGTGCCCCATGTGGGACAACCCAAAAATTGTGAATAGTATTCTTTTGGTCGCTCATGTCACCATTCTTTGTGGACTAAATGTTTGGGAGTTCTGAGGATATGTGGAGTGAGTCAACCGATGGGATGGGACTGTAGGAGTAGGGAGTGGCCAATGTGTAGTGGTGTGGATACACCACAAATCCGACTGGAGAATGGATAACTGCAGTGTTAGGGTGGAGTTGGGGTGTGTTTTTGGGGAACCAGGAGCCATGGGTATATGGGTATATATGCAAATGAAGCAGCACAACAATACTGTATTGTTTAGAGCAACCGCCTAATGAACAGACATTCCTATATCGAATCCTACTGTATCACATACCATTTACCATCGGTAATCTGTACATGAGCATATTGCGACATCTGTCCACTGTATAACCTGCAAAATATCAATTAAAAGTTAACTGGAGTGAAGCATCAGTGTCATAATGAATAAGGCACTAGTAAACAGGTCAAGGATATATAAACACCAGTAAGCATGTGTAAGTGCATTTGCGCGGGGTATGTATTGCTTTACAGACACACACACACACACACACACACATATATATATATATACATAAATATACAGACATATATGTATATATATATATATATATATATATATATATATAGTTGCAGCCATATACATATATATATATATATATATATATATATATATATATATATATATATGTATAGATGCAGCCATATACGTATATATATATATATATATATATATGTGTGTGTGTGCATGTGTGTGTGTGTGTGTGTGTGTGTGTGTGTGTGTGTGTGTAGATATACACAGATATACAGCTATGATAGGAAACAGCACACAAGAATGACATATGTTCACAGGCTATGCCAATAGAAGTGAGGAACCCAAGCAAGAAACATGAAACACGTAGCATGACCTTCCACTCCTCCCCCAGCTGGACACGGGAAACATACACACAAACAATGTAAAGAGTCCACTTCTCCCCAGACCACAGGCAGGATACAACCAGGGGGGTACACAGTTCACCCGTGAATTCTAATCTTGGAACACAGACAGGGGCGTCCTTTGCGGGACACCCCAAAAAAACAAAACAAGGCGATAGACCGACCATTCTGGCTAGGGTGTATACATACCTGGAATACAAGGGTAGGAAACCCTGATGACCCATGGGCCGAGACAAATGTATGAAATGGGTCCCGTGAAGTGGAGAGTGGGCAGCGTGTAGTGGTGTGTTCAGAACAGACCAGGACCCAGAGTAAGGATGGCAGCTGTTGAGGAGGTGCGGGTGGGGGAACTATGGGTAGCTACTTATGGGTCTAGGTGTGCAGGTGTTGGCTGATGTGGGCCTATATGGACATCCCTAGGGATGTAAATCAATGTGTTCATTGGCCAGAGGCATTGCCCAACGAGCAGCCACACCCACTACGAGTCCCACTGCAGCAAAGTGTAATCTATATGGCAAGGAACAGAAAAACCAGATGTAGACATATATATGTAGAGGTATGTGTGTGTATATCCACACATAGCGACATAGAGATAAGCCTCTCCCTCACCGTAGTACAAATGTATACATACAGAGACAGAAAACGGATACATACCCACATCTAAATATATACATATGCAGACACCCATAGACCCATATGTTGTTTTATATATATATATATATATATATATATATATATATATATATATATATATATATATATAGACAGCAAAATATAAATATACATGTATGCATACATATACAGATATATCTGTATATAGTAATGTAAATATATATATATATATATATATATATATATATATATATATATATATGTGTGACTGTAAATATGCACATATATATAGCTAGGATATGATACAGCAGTTACGAGTAGCATATGTTCACAGGTGTGCGTATGGGGGTGAGGGGTCCAATAAACAAACATGTAACACGTAGCATCAACCCCCCCAGAAAGGCCGGTGAGACATACAGACACACAATAAAGGTAAACACAACACTGCTTCTCAGACCACTGACAGGATACTACCAGTGGGAGAGACCTGCAAGGTCTAATCTTGAAACATAGACATCGATGTCTCTTGTGGGTCACCAGAAATTAATGATTGGAGGCAGTCCCAGTAATGACTTATCAAACCAGGCTGTAGATGTACATGGACCAGTAGGTTGTGCAAGCCTGATAACCCATGGGTCGACACAACGTACATGTGTCCCGACATGGGGAGAGTGGGCAGTGTGTAGTGGTGTGTTTATACCCCACCTGCACCCACAGTAAGGATGAGTGCTGTAGAGGAGTGGCAGGTGGGGAAACTATGGGTATGCAATTATGGGCCTAGGCGTGCAGGTGTTGGTTGACGCAGTCGTATTAGGACTGCCACGGGGATGTAAGTAATATTCCGAAATGGGCATAGCTAACGCCCATACCTCTTAACCCCTAAGGCACATCCACTGGACAGGCCATAAACCATTGGGGGAACAAAGAGGGACCATACCTTTGAACTGTCCCTGATTTCCATGGATGTCCCTGATTTCGACTCAGTTTCTAACTCTGTCCCACTTATACCCTCTTAAAACTAGTGACATTTGGAGGAAAGGTGGTGAATTCCACGTAATGAATAACGACAACAATTAAGAGTCATAAACATCATTTACCTCAGAAAATGTGTATGAATTCATATGCTCTGAGTCTCTCAATGTGTCAGGTTAATAGCACCAATAATTTAAATGTGTCCCTGATGTTGTTATGCTGTGTCCATGATTCAATTTGTATTTTTCCCCAATCATATGAGAGGTCTGATAGAGACAGAAAGCACATATTCCACTGACAACCTTAGAAAGATGATAGAATATTAGGTATGCAGTAGCATGACTCGGCTGAAGGATGTGCATTCCAAAACCCAATTACTTGTTTGTATTGAAGAGTCTCAGTTCCCATGTATTAGCCAGACGGGTGCAGATTGTAAGAGGAACACACCAATAATATGAATTAAACTCAGGACAGGTCGTGGATTCATACAGTCGAACGGCATGCCATCGCCTAATGGGCAGCCATTCCCGATACTGTAGGCATGTAATCTGATGTAATAGGCATCACAAGGTAATATCATAGTCCACACTCCCACCCAGGGGTGTGAGTGTCAGATGCAAACATCAAATGCAGTGCATTTGCAAGTGTGGGAGCAAGCGGTGTAAGCCTTTTTGGCCGCCAATATGTGAGTATTACACTGGTATAGCAATGTAGAGGCTAACTGAGTGTAAGAAACTGTAACCAGAGGTTAGCATTGCTTAGCACCTCGCAAACCCATGCACACCCGCTCATTACTGCTTTAATGTGCCTTAATCATTCCGTATCCAATGACCTTGTTCTGCCCTGCAACAAAATAAATGGCCTCTGCAAGGCTCAAAACCAGGACCCTGCATACACAGCTATTGTAATTTACCAATAAGCCATGGCAGATATACAGACATCAGACCTTATCACAAACATATCATCCAGCACAGTCATTCAACAGTATAGGAAATGTATTCCATCATGTAGATGTATGTGTTAGTGTTTATGTCCAGCATATAGATACATACATATATAGAGATATATCAGGAACATCCCATGTGACAACAAAGCATTACCAATGAATGAAAAGGGAAACACCAGCGACGCCTGTATTATGTAGTGGTGTTGTCCTATGTAATATCAAGACTCCCTCAGACAGACGTGTGTCATTCATACACGCAAACATTTGTACATTGGCCGTATACATCACTCTGTGCATGTTATGTACATTAACGCAACAGTTCCTGTCCAATCATTTTGTGAGAACAGTACTCTTGCAAGGTGCTGTGTGCGACATCATCATCATGATAAAGGTAAATGGGGTAACCATAGAGGGACCGGTAGTGTTGTGTGTACAATGGGGTCATCCGCATCACGTGTACCTGGAACATTTAGGAGTCATGTGCATACTAGGATCATGTGCCTGAGAGACAGGGGTGAGGACAACTGGAGTATGTTGTGATGCATATTAAAATGGTTACATGTGTCCAGTGGACACGTGTGTGAAATGGACAGCTATGTATGGGGCAAATGTTGTTCTAGTAACCGATTGGCCTTATGTTTCCGTAGGGTGAGAGTGGGATGTGGGGGAAGGAGAGTAGGTATGCCCATGGAGGATAGGTAGGGTAGGATGACAGACATGACAGCATTCAGGGTCGGTAGATGACACATGTGGGTGGATACACCTCGGGCGGGGAAGGGTGTTCGGCATTCACAAGCCCATGAGCCCTGAGATGGAAACAGTGGGAGAGAGGTCCCCAGCCATGGGCAGCCACCACTGCACCAAAACAGCTGCAAAGATGGCAGTACTGGGGGCTGTCTAGGAGGGGCAGCCTCACCCTGTAAATGTGACACTCTGCCCTTGAGCTGGTGTATCTGGCCTTGAAACCCCTTATTGAGCCCCCTATGCACCATATCCAAGACTGTATGACAGCAGACATGTTCCTGTCTGGACCTGCTCCCAGGGGGACAAGCCCCATCCTCAGTGGTGGTACCACCAGAAGATGATGCAGAGCCAACAGAGATGGAGATCCAAGGCTGGACCCCAGATGTGCTGGTGCCCGGTGCCATGGCCAGCTGAAGTGGGACAGGAGGTTCTGCTGGGACCTCCAAACCCATACAGCCTATGGTGTGGCACTTTAAACACAGATATGGCTTAGTAATAGTCAACAGCATTCAGGATTACTTACAACAGCATGCATAGATATGACCATCAACCCAACACAATAGATGGTATACATTTGCAGAGGGAGCACAACACATGCATATATACTGCTTAACATCTGCACAATGTGTAGAAGACATGTGACTGCAGCTATGAACAGTGGCCCATTATTGGCATGTCACTGAGATCCCCAGACAGTGTCTGTCATGCCACTGTTTCATGTGACATATGTCCAGTCAGGAATGCGATGGCAGTAACTCATCACTATCACCATGTACTGGCTGCAATCCTCACACTATGCTCCTGATGTTCACAGATGTGTGTTCAGTGAGTAACATAGGAAACAAATGGTTCCACACACTGACCAGTCCACAGATGGCCCAACAGATGGGGGTCCCTCATGAACAGAGCACTGTCTTGTCAGTTCTAAAATATGCAGAATAACCATTACCATACACAACTTGTTAAACAGGCTGTAGTCTCAATGAAGCATAGCTACACTTACATGCTGTAGTCATGTCTGGCACATCACCCTCCTGTCTTTAGGCTATTTCCCACTGTGTATGTTGTTTGAGGAACATCCAGATATCATCTGTGATGCCCCTTCTAAACACCAGATCCAGGTACCACTCACAGCGACAGTCATGGGCAAACACCAACATGATGTTCATAGATATTGTACTGTGTTTTTCATGTGAATGGCTATGGGAACATCATCCACAGCTGTACCACATGCAATTGGCTATAGGAGGTTGTGGACAGTGGCATTATACGTGGAACAGTGGCATGTGCAAGCATAATGTGTAAGCCACCTTGTGTAATGGTACTGAGGTGCAGGTGACAAGATGGCCTCTCCCGGCTGTGGTAGTAGTTGTCATTATTAGCAGGACTGCTACCCTAAGTATATCTCACATTGGTCATATACACAAGTTCTGCTGCTGTCTGTCACCTTACATGGGGCATTTGCTACCAAGCACGTTACACCAAGTGCAGTGATGTCATGGTATGGGTGGCAACTGCTAGACCAAAACAATGAGCCAATGTCTTGCTGTTAATATGAGGTCATCCAGTGTCTGTCATTCCGGGCTGCCATGACCGAATGACGAGCCTTCAAAACAGAGCAAATGCATCCATGTTACACATGTGTGTGGATAATACCTAGGTCGCATTTACCCATATAGCCGCATTCCAAGGCAAATGTCCCACCCACAAAAGTAACACCCTGACACCTACATGACAATTGCAATGGATGCCTATGCTAACCCATGCTACATGTGTGGCTTTAGTAATCCATTAGCTCAATGTAGAACCTACAATGGGGAATACCGACATCTATGCAGTGAGGAACACATGGCTGAAGGCTCTGTAGTGCACAATTCCACCATATAACTCAGATCCAGACATGTGGGCCATAACAGTGGTATGGACCATACCAGGTTGTGGTGTACATATATTCATAAAGGCTACTCACATGTAAGGACCACTACTCCGACATAATGCATCACAGATGAGTCAGGTACAGGTGATAGTGGCAAATGCTGCATTCTAGGTTGTATCTATATATACATCCACCACCATGTTCCCAGACTACCAACACACATCCATATGTGGTATGACATAGTATGGTAGACCACCAGATAACCCTCGATTGGTGGACTGTACCTAGGCCTACATCAACTGTGCAATGTACCCATGTACAGACACAGCTGCATAATGTGTTATGCAATGCAGTAGTACCACTGTTTGTAACCTGCTCAGTTGTACACATACCAGGGTCCCTCAGAAGTTGTCAGCATTAACATGGTTGACTGTTGCTGTACACCAGTAACCAACACCCTCATGGTTGGATATGACCAGCAGTACCTGCCCTGGATATGTACATCCCACACTCATACAACATATGTTACATTACCATAGCTTCCATTTACCTTTCTACATACAGGTGGCTACAGTCATTACACACATGCACATGGCAGATAACATGCTAACAGTACATAAGGTTCGATATCTATGTTGACAGAGGTAATATCCCATCTCTACTGGTCACCCATGACACCTGTCATATCATACAAAACCCCATGTGGCATGTATGTCTTTAGACATGTCCACCTAATGCGATGCCTACAAACATACCCAAATAACAGGACCATAGGACCTACACAAGGCCTGTATTGACAG
The DNA here is from genome assembly GCF_019279795.1 of Protopterus annectens. Taxonomy (NCBI): domain Eukaryota; kingdom Metazoa; phylum Chordata; order Ceratodontiformes; family Protopteridae; genus Protopterus; species Protopterus annectens. The sequence continues at coordinate 1,049,670,290 of NC_056735.1, forward strand.
ACTCAAGGAAATCCAGCTCTGCACTGTATGTCCCTGAGTAGTCACAGGTGATATGTTCATGACATGTAAAGCCATGTTTGGCCACAGCTCCTACATATACCCCATGTCAACAATTGCAAGCCATGCATGCTGTGTGCTGTCTGGTCATTAGCCTTAGTACCACAATAGCCAGTACATGCTGAGGTGAGATGTTTACAAGCCACAGATGCTCGGCTATGTTTCACACATGGCGTGGGGAAGGTGTGGAATGTATCCTTTAGACCTGCTAGTGCACATACTGATGTAGACCGCATATGTGTACATGTATTGCTGCTTGTGTACATTTCATGTGTGTGCAGTGTCTGATGTCTGAAGGTGACTGTTGTCTTAGTACACCATGCTGTTGCATACAGCCTCAACATTACCAACTGTATATGGTGATATGCTCTAAGCACAGTAAGCCGTACATGAGGTATGGATGGATGTTTGGGCATGACTACTAAGTGGTGGGGCTTCTTTGCAGATGAATGATTACTGAGGACAGCTCACTGGTGTGTTACAACCAGTCCTACAATAAACTGTGTACCTGATAAGGTCAGGTTTTGTTAATTGAAGTGGAAGACAGACAATGTAGAATGCTGTAAGGGTGACAGCAAAGGCAAACCCCATGTCACCTGTAACAGTAATACCTACCCTGTGCATATATTGTACATATATCAGCACAGTTGTCATAAGAAAGAGTCAGTAAGCATTGTACTGGATGTGATAGTGCTGTACTGTTGTAGTACCTATTATGAGATAGCCATGTGCTTGATTCACAGTACTGGCACGTGTGGGTGTGTGTCCATATATGTCATGTATGGTTGGGAATACATCCCACATTATCACTCTCCTGAACACTGTTGGTGACACCAGTACAGAGTGAAGTGTAGAAAGAAAGCCATAAGCAGGTGGTTAAACCACACACATGTAAAGTGTCTGTATGTGTGTGACATAGGTGTATATCTTTGTGAATGCCAGTGTGTGTGTGTGTGTGTGTGTGTGTGTGTGTGTGTGTGTGTGTGTGTGTGTGTGTGTGTGGCTGTCCGGTTCCTGGAGTGAGGCTGTATGTTACCATAGTGGAATGTTAATGCCCCTCCCCCCATCCATTCAAAGCAGTGTAGTATGCCTGTTGATAACATCAATTGTAGACGAGCATACTAACTGCCTGTTAACATGTACTCCCTGGGTTGTGACCTGTTGTTACACAGCCTACTGATGTACCCCCCTCCCAACATAGACTCACTGCACTTTAGTATCCCTGTCGATGTCCTCGATCTTAGGCCATTCTAACTACCTGTACATGTGTAATTTCTGTGGCGCGTCTTGTAATTGCATAGTACTATAATGATGATATGCACATAGGCAGGGGTTGACATCCGAACACTGGCAACTGTGTGTGTGTGTGTCTTACTGTGTCTGGAATCCCTGAGTGTGTGGGTGTGTCTGTGTTTGCATGCTGTCATGGCAGTGGATATTACTGCTTCCCAATGAGATGCCACTATTTCCACTGGCCTTTACCCTTGTCATCCAGCATACCACACTTTTACCCACTCCGCACTCCAGGTAACTATACCTGTGATGTCACCCACTATGGATGCGACGGCTCTGAACACAGTAGCTTACTACACAGCTATCATGCTCTTGGATCCTTAGAACAGTAAACATAATTGAAACATGGGAGAATATAACTGTGATGTGGAAGCTACAAAGTGCATGCAGGTATTGTCATACTGACCTGTGGGTAGTCAACATGTACATATGGGACTCCCGCATACACCAACATCCCCTGGCACATGCAACTACACCTGAAAGGGGAAGGCAGAACATCAGGATCAACATGCTGTTAGTGTTGTTACACATGATACATGCTGTCAGATGTACAAAATGCATTCCAAAACTACAATACATGTTATGTCTGCTGCCTGTCAACACTACTCAACAATATTAATCTACAATTGTCTACCTAGTATGTTCACTCAGTGCATCAGACCATATGAACATGTCCCTGCACCGATGATGTGGATGACAGGGATGCAGCACAGGCATCATCATATGCACAGGGTGATAATGTTTGCTAGAGGCCTAGGCTGTGCTATTAAATGTATCATGCATGTGTGTTAGGGCCTGTGATATCATTGGGCATGTGTGGATGTTATGCGTGTGTGTGTGTGTTGAGATGCCCTACATTTGTTTCCAGTGTGTGTGTATGCATGCACACAGGTCTGGCATGAGGCTGGCCTACACAGGGGTAATATTGACAGTTGCAGACTGTACAAGGCAGGTGTCACAGTTCACGGTATTCAGCCATGGCCACGTGACCTGCACCTGCCAGGGGTTGCACGGGCACTATCAGGCAGAGGTCCAGATTGGGTACCGTCTGATGACACACGTCCACTGGAATCATGCCCCTGTTGCGACCATCTAGGACCACATGCACATGGCCTGCTGCATCCTAGTGTGGACTGCACAGCACCAGCAGCACTATGGGAGGGGCATGTACAGTAGCATGTTCACGTAGACCTTCAACAGGTGATGTAGCTGGCCTACGTCCATGTGCCTGATGCCTCACTCCCACCAGATGTTCCAGCACAGACATTACACGCTCAAAGAGTGACATGCCGTGGTCAAAGACTCCCACCATGTCACCCAATCGTCTATCCAAAACATCTGCAAGATGATGGTGAGCATTTGCAAGTGCCTGGATGTTGTCAGTTAATGAACGGACAGCAGCCCTCTGAAGCCTCAGACTGTCTCTGTTGTGCCATTCAGCACATGCCTGTGCCTCCATTACAGCCCGAAGCATGCGTCTGGTGACACCAGCTGATGTTCTTGGTCGTGCAGGTGCATGTTGGCCAGTGGTCCTCCTACGAGCAGCGCTGGGCACATGCCTGTGTGGGACATCACCTGTCTGTTGACTGGGAGCATGGTGTGCAGGCACACCTTCCATAGTCCCCACACTTCCCTGTTCCATGCTACCACCCACCAACTGTTCTTCCTCTATGACCGGTGGTGATGGGGTATGTGCATGCAGGGGAACTGTGTGCGAGGATGAGGGGGAGACAGGTGAAATGGCAACCAATGGCACAGATTCAGCCCCTGACAACCCTGCCTGTGCCTCAATCATACTATCATCATCACTGCTAGAGTCTGTGGTGACACTAACATCAGGTGGACTGCAGTAGGGCAACTCACCTACATCAACACCTGTGAGGGGAAGAAAAGAACTGTATTTTGCAAGTTATACCAGACACACACACACACACACACACACACACACACACACACACACACACACACACACACACACACACACACACACATGCACACAGACAGACAGAGAGACACACAGTCAAAGAGACACACACACACAGAGACACACACACACACACACACACACACACACACACACACACACACACACACACACACACACACACACAGACCCACACAGACACACACGCTACATGCATGTGATATGGCAGATGGCATTCAGCTTAAACAATTATAGTTTCAACTTAGGCAATTATAGTGGTAGTCATCATACATCCCTGAGTTGCACACAACAGCATGCATGTGGTATAGCAGATGGCATGCACCTTACATAATTATAATTATAGTGGTGGTTAGCATACATACCTGTTTGCATCCTTTGTGTTAGTAGCCTATGCCCCATACCTGCAACACAATGCATGCACTTTCCACCATTGAAATGCACTGCCATGGTGTGTGCAACACACACCACATGTTAATGGACCATCACCGGTCTTTGTACATCTGCCACTGATGCTGTGTGTTGGCCACTGGAGATGAGCAGTAGGGTATGTCGACTGTATATTATGTTTGCCTGAGCCCTAGCTTGCATATCTCCCCCAAAGCAGTGCATGTCTGTTTAACATTATTCCACCTACCCCTGAGCTGAGTGTAGACATTGTGCATGTGGCTGTACATGCATGTTTGACATGGCTGTGCCTCCTTTGCAATGGTGCCACAGACCAGCACAGGTTTACAGTACACCAGCCTGCTGTGTGGTGTATGACCTTGCCAATCACATGTAGTATGACATGTCTTCTGCTGACGTGTTGAATGACATGCATACATGTGTAACACAATGGTGTCCTTTCCAATCTGCAGTACGGTAATGGTGTCCCAATGCAGGGACGTGTTATACTAACATGGGCCTTCAGCTGATTCAATGTTGTCTGTCCACCCTACAAATATGCAGGGACATACTGCACATTGAGCTGATGTGCATAGCCATGCAGGACATCATGTGGCTTCACAATTGCTATACAGTGTGAGCTACTAACACGGTTCATAGCCATGACTATGTTCACATACAATACATATCTAATGTGGAATGTGACCCATGTCACCGAGCTGTATGCACAATAAACCCTAATGTGGAATGTGTGACACAGGACACAGAAGTGTATACGGAAGACACCCCTGCACATCTGCAACCATATTACTGATACCTGCCAACTATGCCCACACATGGCTAACATACAAGTTCTCTATGTCCAACATGCCAGCTGTGTACCTCACACACATGAGGAGCAGGCATGACAGTGATGTCTGACACCAGCAAGGTGAATCTACTGTATCTGTGGCTTGATGTGGATGTATGTGTATATTGTGCAATACATGCATGTATTTGGATACTATATAGGTGTGTGCTTCCATGTTGTGACACACTCCAGATGTTCAAGACATGTTATGTGGTGGTTTTATGTTATGCCTACACAAGCTATGCACAGGCCTGTATGATGTTTGCTGTTTCACATCTGCAATATAACCATTACACAAAGGCCATAGTTGTATTGTGTCGAGCCAATGTACAACAAGGTGTACACACATGTAAATCACTTCTACTATGTGCTTTGCTTCATGTCTCTGGCCATCCTCCATGGCCATGTGTACACATGTGCAGTCCAATGGTTGTGATCGCCATCTTATTTCACATGTCAGTGTTATCCCATATGACATACACCCATAGATGTTATATGCTCCACTGAGGACAGGGTTATGCAGACAAAACGTGGTATGTGTGGGATGTGAGACATGTTTTGCAGGATAGTTGAGCAGTGTTGCAGTCAGCCCACTACATGTCATGGACATGTCTGATAGCACATGACAGTCTGTGACATTCATAGCAAGGGTATACTCCACAAGGGTGTATCCTGTGGGCCGGGCATACTCCAGCTCCAACATATTTAGTGTGTGTGCACACATATGCTCTCTGTACAGTACTGTTCATATTCCCAACATGTGTAATGCTGATATGTAGTACCTGTCCCTACAGTGGAACACACCTCCACCATTGTATTCACTGTTGTCCACACATCTGGCAATGACAGTTTGGAAAGTTTAGTGTAGGTGTTGCATATAGTCTACAATTTTTTCACATAGTTAAACAGTGTGATGCATTGCAGGTCTGACCAGTGTCCATTACCAGGACCACCATACATTATGTGTACGTGTGTTATGGCAGATAGCATGCAATTAATATGTTCCGTGCAGTATCAAGCCTGGTAAATAATAACAATCTCACCTGACACAGGCTGCTGTCACTGCAAAATGCCAGAGGTACTTAACAGCGGTGTCACAGCAGTAAGATTATCCACACCTGTGTGGTAGCTACAGGGTGCAATGTCTATGTTAGCACATAAGCCAGTACAATACACTATACTATGGAGTATGCACATCTGTGCATACATAGAGTAGCAGACTATAGTATGTGGCATGTGTGCATACATGCCTTGCATATGATATTACATTACGTATTGTACAGTAACACATGTAACTATGTGATATATGGTTGTGTTTTATGTGCAGTATTGACTTACCAGGCAACTCCAGGCTCAGTGGTTGAGAGACACCCACCTCCACAATACCAGCTAACGCTTGTGGATGGAGGTCTGCAGGTGTCCCCAGGTTGGCCAGTAGCTCCTCGGTACATGTGAGTGGGGGCTGGGTGAGTGGCCCCCCCACCTGTTGCACCTTGTTCCCTGGCGATTGCATTTGCACTCTGTTTCGCCTGTCTTATCTGGTCAGTGCAGTGTCGGCGCACCTGCTGATAGGTGCAATTGTGACCGCCAACATCATTTACCCTCCTGCAGAGTTCCTCCCACAGGGCATCCCACTGCTGTGCATTCTGTGGCACATGACTGAAGTGCGATGTGTAGTTGTCGAGGAGGTATGGGATGAGGACCTCATCCTCCAAGCAGCTGTATGGCGGCAGTCGGCTACGGGACATACCTGGAAGACATAATGATGGAGACAGGTCGCAGTAACTCACAAATAAGTACAGCAGTACAGCGGAACATACATGTGTATCACATTTATTAAGTTTACAAATACGTCTTTGTGGATCTACATGACACTAACACCACTGACATGTATAAGTCACACATATTTGACACCTACTGGTGATGTGATATTATCACCATATATGTGTGTGTCATGTGATGACATTGCTCATACACTATGTGGATGTTGTCTTGATGTGGGCATGTCTGTTTGCCTGTAGTGGTGTCTTTACCTATTGGCACATGCCTGGATGTGTTCACATTAATGCAATTGACCTTAATGCTGTGTATATGCCACATATATAGTCATACATAGCGGTTAGGGACATGACCTGTGACCCTGCAGGCTTGCAAGCATGTATGTGTTTTGCCATATGCATCTACATGGCACTGTACAGCTGTGTAGCATCCTTCAATGTATTGCCTGTGTTATGCATGTGTAACACATGGGACAATAGCTTGCCTAATGGTATTTGCAGGGTTGGATATCAACTATGGCATGTATAGTCATAGTGATGTGGTAGGCTATATGCCCTGGGCCATTTATGAGCCTAGGCAGACAGGTTACCTAGCTGTAGGCAACAGACAGGTAATATTCAGTGGCCAGTTCAAGCAGTGCCACAGAACTGATACACATGGTTACTGATATGTTTGACATGAGGTTATCACACCATGTCACAAAGAGGGGCGATATGCAGCTTCGCTGGACAGGGATGCATAGTATGGCAAGACTATGTTAAGTGTATGGGACAGGGATCTGTCAGGCATGTTGTGATCCTTGTACTAGAAAGGTGGATGTCCATGACGTATGTGTTTATTTGGGGATCAGGATGTGTTAAGTGTAGCATGTCCAACACCTCTGGGTTGGACATGGCTTTATTCAGGGTAGGCTGCATGCTACATAGTGCAGATAGGGATTGTGAAGGGCAGTGTAGGCCATCTACACATGGGCAATAACCCTTAAAGGAAATATGTGATCTATTATGGGCCACATGGGTGTTGAGTATGGCTGAGCAGTTATTTCTATATTCCTGGATGGCACCCTGTCATGATTAGGGGTGCCACATATGACTACCTGTCTTTTGTGGTGACGTAACTATCAAAGGGAAGTACTGTCCAGCTGCATCTCATACACACAGTTGCCATTATGTTGACCGCTGCCTAGGTGGTAGTTAATGGGTACAGGGTTTGTAACATAGGGGATGACAATGCAATACTTAGCTGTCATATTGTGGCCATACATCACACACCACACATCTGACACACTAAGGCCATTCTGTATGTTGAACGCAGAATACAATGAGTTGACTATTGCTCCTAGTTCATAGTCATTTGCAGGCATCAATAGGCTGATGCCTTCTGTATTAGTCTATGTGGTATAGATACCAAAGAACCAGGAATGACCCCTGTATTACTGTGGCTGGCACTGGTTTGATGAGTGTGTATTCATCGGACACCCTCTGTAGTGTGGGTTCTGCCAGCAGTCCAGTTGCCAACCACTCCTGTGACATAGGTATATACACCTAGTTTACTGAGTGTAGCTGGAACACAGTATGGGTGATGGTGTCCTACAACCTGGCAAGGTCATGGTATGCAGTGTGAATCAACCCTACTGTCATCTACATCTGTACCGAGTGCATCAATTACCTTGACCATGTTTTATGGCCATACAGACCAGCCACAGCAGGATAGTTGTGCACTATGCCCCATTATCAATGGTGTCTCCCCCTTTGTGGGGTGTGATAACTGTTGCTGTGCACCACTCGGTATGTACACAGCCTGACATGGAACTATGATTGAACATGATGAGTATGTGGATAGCTGAATGTTCTTACATTTGTGTAGGATACACCCTGGGATGGTGACAGGTCCCATGAAAGCTGTATGTATGGCATTAGAGAGTGCAGCTTGTACCTGCATAGATGTTAGTACAGGGGCCCTGTAGTGTACATGGATTTATTACTAAGTGTACCTGTTGGGGGTGGGGGGGGTGGAGGTGGGTTTAGGTTCTCTGAGACCCTATCAGGATGAGCGGGTGCTATTTCTGTAGGTGCAGTACTTCCCATGCCATAGTGCTCTGCAGCATGGCAGGTCTTGTTGTTGCTATTACGATTAATGACACAGCTATAGAATGCTCTGTGCTTGGCCTCATACTATGTGGCTGATTGGTTTCATGGTATTTTTGTGTGGTTTCATACGGTGTATCTGCATCTTACTGAGGCTGACCAGGGATCACCTACACTCATGTGTGTTCACTCTTGCAACAGTTACTACCTTCTGTGGTACAGTTTAAAGCATGGTACCACCAGTTTGCCTATTTGTTTGTGTTGGGTTGTCTCCTGGTTTTGTTTCAATGGCAAAATTACTGCATATATGTGACTGCTTAAGGTTCATTTGTGTAGTATTCAGCATTTGCACATGCATTGTCCATCTGCATGGGTGCTATGACACTCACCACTCTGCTCTTAGGGAACATAACATTGGCATTGGAGGCTAACTATATGTAGCATACTGTTAGCCCTGTTTGTGTAACTACTGTGATCCAGGTCAGTGGGGTTGATGGAATCCAACATGCATTGAGCGCAGAAGTTGGTACATGAGGAGTCTTCACAGTTCATAATATAATAGTTGAGTGTCGCCAGTAGTATGGTTCTGTTTCAGACCTATTCTTCCACATTACAGCACATTATGGCAGTTGGGAAGTCCGCGGCCTGGTGGGTGATCTGTCTCAAGGTGCATGTTGAATTCCACTGTGGCACAAAGGCAGTTGCTCAGCATAATGCATCTGATGTTAGGCAAGTACAATTAGCGTGGGTGTGTACATATCCTTCAGGAATATGGACACACCTACGGCCCATATGTTCCAATAAAGGATAATGGGCAAAAGGTGAGGTGTGTGTTATAACATGGTCATGCAGGTGTGCTCTCTAGAGCATTGAAACATGTCTCAGCCACTGCACAGATATGTTCTCCATGCTAGGGATTGACATATGTGTGTCTGTATAGTGTTTCTGACATGTATCATTGTGTAGCGAGAACCGCAGTGTACTGCTTGGCTATCCCTGTAACTGCAGTGGACCCTCACCTGAACCGTGCATGATGAAGGCACTATAGGGGAATCATGAACCCTAGGCTCTATCCAGATTCCCAGGGGTGACAGGTGCAGGCCCTGTCTTCAAAGCATCATGGTCTGTCAACCATGTTATCCCAGGATGACAGATACTGGATATCCTGCAACATGCACCACTACACTACACTACACAGTTGTTGAATACAATCCTTTTGTCCCTGTACTGCAGTATCATTCTGGCCAGTGGCGGAATGTTACCCAGGCCTTAGGACATACCTGCATGGCCTACAAGACCTGACAGTTCCTACATGTGTTTCCATGCTGTCCAGGCTACTGCATCACAGGTTTTGCACAATAACATGGAATATGCCAGAGCCATGTGTATAGACCAATAGGTGGTCTGAGTGCATGAGTATGTGGCTAATCATGTCAGACAGGCAGCTGACAGTATGTATGCCCTTGTATAGGTCAGTGTGTAACATAGTGCTAGAGTTTGCACTCACAAATGAGTACTGTTAGGCATGTTTCCAGTCATGTGTTCAGAGGAGTGGCACAATTATTCAAACTATGTCATGCAGTTTGTGTATATCGGGGTCTGTCTCTTCCTGCTTGGGGGGGGTCACTTGTTTGGCCAAATACTTAGATGCATCTGTGAATGTGTGTGATTTCTGGTAGTGTGTGTGGGTGTCCTTACTGTATTCTGGTAAGGGTATGTGTTGGTTGTGTTGATGAGCTGCATGTGTTAACCTACACCTCATGACTGTTCAGTTTAGTCATGGCTGTAGACTGGCCTGCTGTCCAGCTTACCCCTGTAGCTGCATCCCAGACAATGTGTGGGGCATGGTGTTAGGTGGGTTTGGTAGTGTACATGGCATAGAGATTACATTCCCCCAGGATGACCACATACACAAAGCTCACATAAGGAGACACCAGTAGCTGACTAGTGGACATGCCTGTATGAGCAGTCAGTACTACAAGTACCAAGTACTGTCTTTAGTTTACGTATTGCCTATGAAGATGTTTTAGACAGTGATGTGCACATGCAATTATTTGTGTTACGGACGTGACAACACTGGCTATTACGGACACAGTGTAGCTGCCCTTGGCAGCAAACCTCCTCTGAGGAGCACATCACATCCTCTTAGTTGATTACAGATGATGCATGTGTCTACAGGTCTGTTTCCTTCTCTGAGTATATACTCACATATCCAATAAAGGATAATGGGCAAAAGGTGAGGTGTGTATTATAACATGGTCATGCAGGTGTGCTCTCTAGAGCATTGAAACATGTCTCAGCCACTGCACAGATATGTTCTCCATGCTAGGGATTGACATATGTGTGTCCGTATAGTGTTTCTGACATGTATCATTGTGTAGCGAGAACCGCAGTGTACTGCTTGGCTATCCCTGTAACTGCAGTGGACCCTCACCTGAACCGTGCAATTAGGACCATGAGCTCTGTTGGGCACAGACACCCACTCCCCAAACAGAGTCATGTATCAATAGGCTCTGATGCCACTATCAACATTATCAGGATATAATCAGATAGTGTGAGCCATCACCTATGATGTGGCTATTACACATGGGCAGCTGTCTCCTACATCTTACACTCCTACTGCAGATGTTACACTGGAGTTAAAGATGATGTGCAACCTGTTTCATTACCAGTGCTGTGCACTACCTTACATACAGTATGTGCAGGCGGCTATTAGGTTGGGCTACACAAACCTGGTAGTTCGACCAGTGTGTCTGTACTCTCAATATCCACTCTATGTAGGTGTGCACATAGCCATTTGGCCCAGCCCTGTAACATGAGTCACTACACATTTGCATAACATGTACACATGCACAGCTGTTACTGCTTGCAAATAATAGTAGAGAGGTGGATATTACATGTGTTATGTGCATGGATAGTTACCTGGCTCTTCCAATTATCTTTGCTATCATGCTGCTAACCTGTCAGATTAATACTAAAGCTATGTATCCTGTCACTGAGTATTGTAATTGCCAATAGATACAACTACTGTTTGCATAAAATATCAGAACTGCTATGTAGCATAGAATACAGATCTGCCTAGACTACTGCAGATTACACAGTTATTGGCACTATATCCCACAATGCATGCCATATTTGCACGGTAAGCCCACCTTTAACATGTTCATCTTACTTATGCACCCATACATATGTTGATTGTTACAATATAACAACATATACTATCCCCTGTTATAGCACATACTTGTTGGACCAATCCTGACACAGACAGTGGCTGGAAGCGAAATGGTGGGTTCCAAGCCCATAGCATCCCTTGTGGTGTATGTGGAGTGTGTCGTGTGACCTACAGCAGTACACACATAAAATACTACAAGCATTACTACTGCTCAACAATACATCACTACAAGATAGCTATTTCCACTATATGCATTGATTACACTGTAATTCTTACAGTACAGATAGTACATACACAGACATGCTACATGTTATACATACCATCTTAGTAATCGGAGGTGTTATTAACTAGTGTACTACTCGTTTTCAGCTCATCTTTCCGTGTTTTGTACTGTCCTACAGGTAGATACAGATGGTTTGAATGTGTGACAAGGCAGCCTTTTATAGTTACAGATCAGTAACATGTGCTATACCGATGGCCAATTGGTGTTCCTAAGTAGCTAATTACATGCACATCAGCTGCCCTTCTACTGCCTTAGCCAATACCATGGCTACAGTGGAGTATAACTAATTACTCCACTTGGGCGTTGTCCCTTTGCCTTACTTGTGAGAAAGCCAGCATGGAGGTTTTTTTTGGAATCCATTGCAACAGCTGTATTGAGATGAACAGTAATATATTGTGTGTAACGCCTAGAGGAGTTGTTCTAAATGTGAGTACTGCTGTTATATTTCTGAACATTGCTACTTGGGCAGGGTTTGTCTGTACCTAATACTTCTGCATATGTGTCAGTATGGCCAGGTTGTTTGACCAGCTCAAGGCTGCATAGCTGTAAAAATATAATGTTAGGGGGTTTACAGTGTGCTTACCAGACATATTTAGTTTGGTGTTACTGTGTATCATACTGTGCTTATAATTAGTACTCAGTAAAACTTCCTGGTGTACAAACCTTTCAACCCTCTGAAATGGGATTAGTTCATACAAACCCTGTTACATCTGTGGCTGCTCAATTGTATAACAGCAACTATTTCACACAGGGCATGTTAGTGTGTCTGTGTCCAGGTATGTTAAGGTTTCAGCATATGTTGTACAGCAGTTGCATAATTGGTTATGGTATGACAGTATGTATTGATGTAATTATTTCGGTTGTGGGGCAGATGCTGGTGGGTGTACATAGCACATGCAGGTGTGTAGGAACCCCTTTTATACAACGTCTATATGTTTGTGGGTGTTCTTTCCCTATGTGAACACCTATCTCTTAGTGGACTAATACTATGGTAAATGCAGGCTGATTCATTAAGGCACTATTAAATGCTTCCTGTATAGCATGCAGGTACTGTTAGTCCTTGAATCCTTTTGGCAATACATCGGAATGTAATAAAGATTTGCAAAATGAAAGCTGTCTGTGTAATTCTGTCATGGATATTTTCAGTCACTGCAGTTGTGTTGGTGACTGTGTCCATAGAACATATTTGTAATAGCGTATTGGCATATACTCTTCATATGTTATGTTCATATTGTTTGGGGGGGGGGGGGCACGAATGTGTGATTGCTATGGTCCATGTTATACTCAGATATGACCACTTTGGATGCTGTCTACAGACATGTATGTATATATATATATATATATATATATATATATATATATATATATATATATATAAGCGTACGCCTTTAATTGGATACATGGCGGGTTGTCCTATTTCAACACATTCCTCCCTTTTGTGTTTTAACCTGTCTGCATACACAACCGGGATAGGTACATCCCAGGTAACTTACCCCCGGATTCACTAATCCTCTGTGTAAGACTTAATAAGTCTTACTTGGAGGCTGCAGTTGAACGGTTTGATGTCAGCATGCCATGAATATTCATGAGGGCATGCTGACTCAACCGTAACTCTGACACAGACTGAGTAGGAAAGCAGGGGGTGTGTCCGACTGCCAAGCAGTCTAAATGTGCACGCCCCTGCAAGGTTTTAAAAAGCATAATGTCAACACACAAGAGCGAGTCCGCTCAAATGTACTTGCACTCAACACCACACTCCCTGACACTGTAAACCCCCATTACACTTATATAAAGTAAATAATTATATTTATTTTTTTAAATCCATGATACAGCTGCCCGTATTTGCGAGTGTGTGCGCAGGTGTGCCCATTGCTTAGCTACAGTTAGCAATTCTGACATGGAAGAGCATAAGAAAGAATGCTCATGCAAATCGCACCAAATTGCAATAGCGTAATGGTAGAGCGTATGCACAAAGAGAAGGCATTCACAGTTTGAGTCCCACCACTCCCCTTCTCATTTATGTTTTAAATCAGTATTTGAAATAATACCAGACATACATGATTAAAATTTTATTAAAAGCAGTGACATGGCCAATGTATCAGTGAACAAAATATATATATTTAAAGGACCCAGATATAATAGCCTGCTGTTTACACAGCTAAACACAGGTGCCCATAGTTTAATAGCACTTTACCCAGCTAAACAGAGTTGCCCATAGTTTAATAGCACTTCACCCAGCTAAACAGAGTTGCCCATAGTTTAATAGCGCTTCACCCAGCTAAACAGAATTGCCCATAGCTTAATAGCACTTTACCCAGCACAATAGAGTTGCCCAAAGTTTAAAAGCGCTTTACCCAGGGCACCGGGGAGCAACATAGAGCTAAGTTGCTTAAACACAGCCACACCCCCTAGCCTGTCTAGACAGTATTAAAATAAAACAATGACAAGGTTCGAACCTCGGACCCTGTGCATCATAATCAAAGTACAGAACCACTAAGCCATGACAACATAGGGGAAGCAGACACCATTAACATTCATATACTTATGAATGGTAGGGTAACCATTACTAAGCAGGTCTGCAGTCAGCCGAGAATTTTACAAAATGGCCAATCACAAAAAAGTGCGGGAAATGCGGCATATTTAAGCCCCATAGGTGGGAATACTCGCCATAACTGATTGTAGCACACATTTGCAGTCAGAATGGCAGGTGTAGGAGAGGGATGTCCTTCATGGATGCATCTGCAGTCATAACAACTGGGTTGTCCTGTCGTCAGGCAGCCCTTCAGTCGGCCGGATTCCAAAGTCCGGGTCCGGCTTCGGCTGATGTCGCACTTCACCCGACGTCATCTCTGTTGGTCTTCGGGTATAAAGGCATCAGCCGACGCCATTTTCCTCAGTCTTTCTTGCCGCGTGGCGCCCGAAGCAGAAGCTGTTCGCAAGTGCCGGTCGGTCGGATCCAGAGATTACTTCTACCGAATACTACTTCGAAGACTTCTAAAGCTAAGTACCCCGTTGGGGACTCTTTCTTGCCTCAGCCGATGTCAGAAAAAGTTAATAATTGTTTAACCTGTGGGAAACAAATACCTCATAAGGATTTCCACTCTTACTGTCTGCCTTGTTTAGGCCCAGCCCACGACGTAGCAGCCTGTTCGGCCTGTACTTCTTTCAACCGACGAACACTTAGGCGTCGGTCAGAGTTTGCTGAACAGTTTTTCGGTTCTGATTTTGCGTATATTATGCTGTCGGATCCTCCGACTACCCAAACTGCTAAAAAACGCAAAGATAAAGACCGACACTTTCATGATCGGTTTCGGCCGAAACCATGGTTAAGCAAACCGCGAGTGTTTCGGTTTCGGCTGAAACCGAGAAAACTGATCAAAATACAGCAGAATCTATCACTACCACCGAGGCCCCTGCTACTTCTTTTGAATCGGCCTCAGAAATTTTATCCACCACGGTGGTTGCCACTGAATTATCAGACACCATTCCCTTGGATGTGTCTACCCCAGCACGTGGTGCTGCTAGGCCTCCAGCAGCCATGTCCATTAAGGCCTTTGCCAGGGCCAAAGCAGCCAAAACTACTAGAACAGTGCCTGCTAAACCCCCTACAACACGACCGTCTTCTAGTTCACAAATGCTTACCCTGGCAGAAGATTTAATTTCATTAATTAGGGGATCTCAATCTCACCCAGACAGGGCCTCTCAGCCCCCAGAGAAGAGACCTAGGGCAGAACCCCCCGAGCCTGTGTCCTCTGATGATTCTGCTGATGAATCAGACATAACAGACCAGCCAGAGGCTCCCTTCTCCAATTTTGAAGACTCAGATGCTGAAGAATCCATTCCAGCTGCCTCCCCTCCAGAAGAATTTTCCTTTGGGGAGACCTTACATGCCATGCGAGAGCAGTTCCAATGGCAGCAGCAGGATTTCTCATACTCCAGAAAAAGACTTAGAACTTTTCTGCACCTTCCACAACACAGGCCCTTAGCTATACCTCCTGTGCTCTCTGTAGTGGATGATGCCTTCAATGATGTCTGCTCTGCACCAGATTCTTTACCTCCAGCCCCTGTCAAACCAGACAGATTTTACAGGGTACCAGACACTCATCATCACCTTTACAAGGCCCCACTTGCAGACCCCGAAACTATATCCCAGGGTCCCAAGGCAGTAGCCGCGACCACAGCTAAAAACCCTATTCCTTCTGAAAGGGAAGCCAGGTCTTTAGACAGATGGGGCAAAAAGGTTTACACTTCAGCTACTCTCTCAGCTAGAGCTTTAAACTGTCAGTTTCACAT
Source organism: Protopterus annectens (assembly GCF_019279795.1). NCBI lineage: Eukaryota > Metazoa > Chordata > Ceratodontiformes > Protopteridae > Protopterus > Protopterus annectens. Next base: position 1,049,686,433 of record NC_056735.1, read on the forward strand.
GATACAATACCAAGAGTTTATGCTTGATCAGTTAACAAAAAAGCTATCCTCTGATGAATCAATTGATAAGAAATATGTATTGTAAATGGTAAATAACATACAACAGGTTAGTAACCATTCTTTAAAATGTGGCTATTATGCACTGGAGGCTTCATTTAGATCAGCCATGACTGGCACAGTGATAAGAAGGCATGCATGGCTAAAGGAACAAGCTTTACCGGATCATGTTAAAGCTAAGCTATTAGATGCTCCTATGGATAAAACCAGCTTGTTTGGTACACCTGCCCAGCAGATAATGAAGAAAATGGAAGAAAAGGCAAAATCTGTTCAAACGGTTAAAGATTTCTTGCAGGTCCAACCCCCAAGGTTTAGCAGGAACTGGCCTGCCAAAAATTGGTCCTTTCCTGACTCCACAAGATCCCAAAGGGGCAGGAATAGACGTTCCAGAGGCAGAAACCAATCCAGAGGAGGTGCCTACAGAGGACGACAGTGGCAAGTTAACAACAGAGGCACAGACACAACCACTGCCACTACAACAACACAGCCACAGTGACTTAATTCTAAATCCGCCTACCAGGGAACAAATAGCAGCTCCATTAGGCGGCAAATTAACCTTATTTTCAAAGAACTGGCACTATATCACAAAAGACAAGTGGATTTTACAAACCATAGATCAAGGTTACTGCTTCCACTTCCACACTTTACCAGTCAAAAGAGGAATGCCAAATCTACCTCCAAATCAAAAAACAGAGGCTCTACAACAGATAATGCAGTTAGCAAACATGAGAGCTGTGGAAAGAGTGCCAACAACAGAACAAGGAAAGGGATTCTACTCAAGACTATTCCTAGTTCCAAGAAAGGAAACAAGCTGGAGACCTATTCTAGACCTGTCCACCTTAAATACATACGTCATTGTCCCAAAATTCAAAATGCTGACCCTACAGCAACTTCTTCCCATGTTGGGCAAGGAGTGTTGGCTGGTAACTCTAGATCTCAAGGAGGCATACCTGCACGTCCCCATTCGACCAATCTGCAGAAGATACCTCAGATTTCTTGCAGGATCAGAGCATTATCAATTCTCAGCATTGCCCTTTGGCTTATCTACTGCGCCCAGAGTATTCACAAAATGCCTGGCATCAGTAATCGCCCACTGCAGGTTACAGGGAATTCAAATTTACCCATACCTGGACGACTGCCTGCTACAAGGGGACAACAAAAGCAAGCTGACAACAGATTTACAAAGGGTCATTTACTTGCTACAAGCACTGGGATACACAGTCAATTTACAAAAATCAAGGCTGATACCATCCCAGACAAGGACATTTTTGGGCGTGGAATTGGACACAGTAAGACAAATGGCTTTCCTAACTGCAGAAAAACAAAGAGAACTCCCTCTTTACTTCTTGGCACTAACAAAACAGAACAAGTTAACAGCAAGAAAAGTACTGCAGGCCTTGGGCTTCATGGCATCATGCATTATCTTGGTCCCACTTGCCAGACTACATATGAGAAAACTACAGTGGTACCTAAAGAATTTATGGTCTCAACACAGGCACAGCCTAGAAACAGAAATTCCCCTAATTCCATGCTTAAAACAGGAGTTCCTATGGTGGGCTCAAGCATGCCAGTTAAACCCAGGGCTACCCTTTCGCAGATGTCAAGCAAGCCAGACCATCACAACAGACGCTTCAGACCTAGGATGGGGGGCCCACATGCTGGACAAATGCGTGCAAGGATTGTGGACGCAGGATCAACTTCACCTGCACATCAACCTAAAAGAAATGCTGGCAGTAAAACTGGCAATCCAAAACTTCAGACCATTTCTCAAGGAAGGCCAGTTGATGATAAGGACAGACAACACCACAGTCATGTGGTACATCAGCAAACAGGGAGGCACTCATTCATACCCCCTATGCAGAATGACTTTGGAACTGTGGAACCTGGCACTCAGCTACAACATCCAGTTACAGGCAATATTTGTACCGGGAAAAGAAAATACTCTAGCAGACATACTAAGCAGAACCACATCGGATGCCCACGAATGGATGCTACATCCGGACATCTTCAAGACCATCTCAAAGAAATGGGGAATGCCTCAGATAGATCTATTTGCTTCCCCTCTCAATCACCAGCTCAAAAAATTCTGCACAAGGACATCCCACCCACTAGCATGGAAAGTGGATTCGCTCTCCTTCAGCTGGAAAGGCCTAACAGCATATGCATTCCCACCTCTTCCCTTGATACACAAGGTATTGCTAAAAATCAAGGAAGAACGTCCAAGGATAATCCTAATAGCTCCAAACTGGCCAAGACAACACTGGTACCCACTGCTGAGGAGCATGTCTCAGAACAATATGTGGCCAATACCCCTGATGCCTTTGATGTTAACTCAGAACAACTACAGCATCATGCATCCAAACCTAAAAACATTGCAACTGACTGCATGGAGCATCACATAGCAGCAGCTAATCCAGAACTTTCACAAAGAGTGAAAGACATTATTCTTGAAGCCCGCAGACCTTCAACAAGAAGGAACTATGCAGGAAAATGGAAAAGGTTTGTCATTTGGAGTACTGAAAGAGGAAAAGATGTGTCAAACATAGATATGCCTAACATTCTGGAGTACCTGGCAGAACTTCTACATTCAGGCCTGTCCTACTCCTCCATCAAGATACATGCATCAGCTATTTCAGCAGAATACAGCTTTGATCCACCTGTTTTTTCACACCCATTACTCAGACAGTTCCTCAGAGGAATCAAGAATGTAAAACCTCCAAGGAAACCACCATTACCAGCTTGGGACTTGAACTTTGTGCTAGAAAAGTTGACACTAGCACCTTTTGAGCCAGCAGCAACAGCAGACCTACAGCATCTATCGTGGAAAACCGCCTTCCTACTGGCAATAACCTCAGCCAGGAGGGTTTCTGAACTCCAGGCCCTTATGGCAGTACAACCCTTCCTAATCTTCCATCAAGATAGAGTGTCCATGAGGACTAATCCTACATTTATGCCTAAGGTGGTATCCAGAGTGTCCTTAAACCAGGCAATCCACCTACCTACCTTCTTTCCCAACCCACAAAACAGAGGGGAAAGAATACTGCATACCTTGGATGTACACAGACAGCTACGCTACTACCTGGACAGAACAAAAGTAGCAGAAAAACTGAACAGCTTGTGTAGCCTATGCAACAGGAAGGGAAGGAAAAGCTATTTCCAAACAGACAATCTCCAAATGGATAGGAAATTGCATACGGTTCTGTTACTCCTTCCATGGAAAACCAATTCCACAGAACATAAAACCTCATTCTACAAGGGCAACAGCCACTACCACAGCCTTTTTACGAGTGGCAACCAAAGACATTATTGAGGCGGCTACTTGGACCTCCGTGCATACATTTGCCAAGCATTATAATTTGCCTCTATATTCCAGATCCCGAGCAGGGTTTGCCACTGCTGTACTGCAAGGGATCCTAAACACACCATAATCTAGTTTCTTCCTCCTCCCCTAGTTGGCTATGGTATTCAACCCAGTTGTTATGACTGCAGATGCATCCATGAAGGACATAGTACAGTTTTGTACCTACCATAAATGTAGATGTCCGAACTGGATAGCATCTGCAGTCAGATTACCTCCCTCCTTCCCTCTGTGGTACTCCTAGGGTGTTTACCCTCCTAATAGCTAGCTGGTGGGGAGTCTTTTTATGGTGTATTTGTTGTATATATGTACATACATGCTTATTTTTTGTGTTTACCACTATCCTTTTGGAAACATTGGCATTTATCCAAAATTTTTAGCCTTCAAGAGGGCTACTGGCATCTGGGGCAAGAAACACTGAGGAAAATGGCGTCAGCTGATGCCTTTATACCCGAAGACCAACAGAGATGACGTCGGGTGAAGTGCGACATCAGCGAAGCGGACCGGACTTTGGAATCCGGCCGACTGAAGGGCTGCCTGACGACAGGACAACCCAGTTGTTATGACTGCAGATGCTATCCAGTTCGGACATCTACATTTATGGTAGGTACAAAACTGTACTTTCACGCTTCCGAGCACAACGTTGGGGCATCGAGGAATCAAAATACATGGTTTGGCTCCTTGTCCACCGTTACGAGTCAAGACTCTTGCAGGGCTAGTTCCAAGGGATGGAGTACAAGGCAGAGGCTTGGAACCGATTAGCTTGTGACCTCACCAGTGCCACAGGTGTTCCCCAGACTAGTGAGCAGGTCCGTCACCACCATGCATATTTGAAGAGATGAAAGCAGGACTGCCTGAACCAGTGGATACAGGAGACCCGTGGGATGCAGGATGCCCCACAACTGAGTATGTGGCCATGGAATGCAGTATGTGGGAATTGATAATGGAGTATGTATAACGGATAGGTATGTTTCAATATCCCTTCATTTACTTTACAGCTGCAGGTGACCGTGTTATGAATCAGCAAGCCTATGCTGATAGGCTGCTAAGGTTGCACCACCAGGCAGGTTAGTGATTATTCAGCATGTATTGTTATATAAACTATTATTTGAGAGCATGAAAGAATGTGTTGTAGTCCAATAAAACAGCCATAGAATTGCCTGAATAAGTCATCTGCATGTACTGCCAGATTAAAAACGTCAGAGAGGCAGAAAAAGAGTGTAGTAACCCATTAAGAAAGGTAACATATGTCTGGAATAATATCTCTGCAGGCACTTTCATATAACATAAGTGAGTGAGTCTGAAAAAAGATTGTTCTAACCTATTAATAAAGGTATAATATGTCTTGAACATGTCTGCCATAAACACCGTTAAATCAAATAAAGGAGTGAGCCTGTGGAAAAGTGTGCAATATCATTAATAAAGGTCTAAAACCCAGAGTGTGTCTGTGTCACAGAGTCTGAAATGTTGTTGTACCCTTGCATTATACAAACAGTACTGTTTGAAAATGTGCTGGCAACCCAGAGTTATGCAGTCCCATACAAAGTGGGTGATGGAAGTGCTAGTAGTTGTGAAACATACATACAGTCCACAATAGTCATTTACCGGCTGGCTTGAATAAGTAAACCTGGCACACATGTAGCATGTAAATATTCACCAGAAACGTGAGTGTGTGTCAAGAAATGCAGGGTTCTGTACAAACTGAAGTGAAAATGTCATGTGAAAACATCCCAGATATGTAGATAAAGAAATATAAATGCAAAGAAGAAATATGTAGCAGTAACATCTGCGTCCTGGACAGTTAATGTCAGATATAGGTCAGGCATATATTGAACTAGCCAAACCCATGACACAACCTAATGTATGGTGGCAAGTGTAATAATACAGGTAGGGGATATACACCTGCAGTCACTGGGAATGTAGTGTAGACTAAAAGGTCATTATAAGATGTTAATCAATGTTTTTTCTACACCCTACCATATGTGCATAAACCATGCAATTCCACACCTCAATGGGTATGTGTAATCTTAAATATTTGTTGGGACATATGTCCTATTGTTTTATAAATATTTGCATTGATGTTGATGCATGTTCCCTGTTCAAACACCACGTTCATGGTGGCCTGTTGCTACCAAACATCTCTGCATGCTGTTGGAATAACCACTGTCGTTCAATATATGCATGTGTTATGCTTGCTGTTCAACTGTTGGAACCTTGGTGTGTTGGGTTAATGGGAATATTACTGCATGCTGTTACAACTAATCTGGAATGCTGTTGTTTATGTTGTAATTAAATACACCTAATCACAGAACGTATGGGAAGGCCGGTCCCAGCGGATCCACCTGTCCTTCCTCAGTTGGCAAGTGCACCTGGCACCAGTGGCTCTGGTGCCCAGTCCGGGCTCCCCTCCTCCGTTGGTCCTCTGCCACCTTCAGGTGGAAGCGCTGCAGGGGATGGGGCTCATCCCCCCTGTGCAAGCGTGGGTGGAGGAGGGCCACCTGTCACCCTTGCTGGGGTCCAGGCTGTGGTGCGTAGGGAGATCCAGCGTTCAGTCGCTGATCCCCTACGCCAGCTCGAGGTGAGAGTGGCGCATCTCTTGGGTGAGCCTGCCAATCCTACACAGCCCTCAGCACAGCCACCCTCTGGGCTGTGAAGGTGCAGTGATGACTGCCCATGGGTGGGGATCTCAGTTCCACTGTTACCATCCGTGGGCTCATGGGCTTGCGATTTCCAAACATCCTTCTCCGTCAATTGTGTTCACCCACCCCATGTGTCAAACACCACCCCTGTATGCGTCTTGTTTGTCTTGCCTGTTTACCTCCCCAACCTACCTCCCCAAATATACCTACTTCCTCTACCTCACATTCCACTCTCACCTGACAAAAAAAATAAAAAAAAGGGCAATCTGTTCCCACAAAATAATTATGCCCCATACATAGCTGCCCAATTCGCACACATGTCCACTGGACATGTAAACTGATAATTCTAATTGACAGTACAACATATTTTGTTGTCATCACCCCTCTCTCAGGGGTAGAAGGTTTCAAATTCCACACCAAATTCCAAACATATGCACAGCCATTGCTGGTAAAGAAATGGGCAGCTATGGACCTTCCATACACCCATCCTTCACATCCAGAGCTGGTTGCCCTACTGTCTTTCCCTCTTTGTGCCCCCTTTTTCACCACTTTCCTATATCCTCATTTTCTTTTTGTTAAGAGAAATTAGCGCAAAGGTTAGCGGGAGTAAGCACTTTTAAGCAGTATTTAGCAGGGGTGCGCGAGTGTGAGCTTGTGTGCGCTTAGCTAAGCATTGCTAAGCATCGCGCAAACCCATGCAAACCCACTTACAACTGCTTAAAAGTGCCTTAGTCACTCTGTATGACAAGGCCCTTGTACTGCTCAGCAGCAAAATAAAATACCTTGTCACTCTCGAACCCGGGACCTTGGATTCACCCGTCTGCATGAAGTACCACTACACCACAGCAGATATACAATAACTTAGTGCTGAAAGCAATATATCATGCATTACCATGAATGAATGTAAAGGGAAAATAGGAATGGCATAACACAAATCTTGCTCTGTGGGCCTTAACCAGCAGATGTTGTGGAATTGCATGACATGACTGTGAAAAGAGAATCAGCCATGATAGTAGGGAATAATGTTACAGTAGCACCTTAGAAACCCCACACAGTATCAGAGCAGGATAAACACTGGCATATTTGCATAGGTCACAGGCCAGACCTCCCAACAGTGACTGATCTACAGTGATGACCCTGATTTGTAAACAAATGTTAGCTGTGCCCCTCTGACTCCCTGTGAAATGTATTAACAGTAGGCAGAAAGGTGGGGAATCTCACTTAATGACAAATGTATATAAGTGAGAGTAGACACTGCTTGCACATCAGAAAAGGTGTAGTAATACATATACTCTGAATCCCCCAAAGTCTGAACTGCAAAATGTCTGAAATATTTCACAGGTGTATCCCAGTTATTTGTACCTTTTCCTGAGGCTGTTCAAATATATACCTGAGAGTATCTGAGGCCTGGAAGAGTTAGAAACACACAGGCATATCAGCTTGTCTGCTGTTACACACTCTGCAAATAACTGTAGAATGAATCCCATGCGCATGCCCTTATGTAGAAGTGCAACACAGAAATATCAAAGGATGTAGCCATGTACCGCTAGCAACCACCTGTGACAATGCCATTGTTCAGGTGCTGAAAAGACTGCTGTGGTGCACAGTCAAAGAATACTAGGCTGACCTCTGTCTACCATCTGGATATGTCCACCGGTGGGAGCTACACGGACAGACTACTAGCCTTAATAGACTTACAGGTACACAGCAACCCTGCATGTTCAGTAAGATAAACATCACACGATAATAAATAATGCACTCTGCACTTCTGCACCCCTACTCAAAGGTACTATATACCCGTGTAGCCAAGCACAACCAAGGGTGTAGGTAGGCATACACAGTAGTGAAATATATCCAGTTGTCCTGAGCAGACTGTGCTAATGTCAACACAAACAAACCAAAACTGTTCAGAAGTGAATAACGTACTAATGACAGTGTAGCAGTTCACAAACAGTGCATGTGCCTGGTATTCATAATTGGTAGTACAACATACTTAGTTGTCCTCACCCCTCTCTCAGGGATGGAAGGTTTCAAATATCCCTCCTAATGTATTGCATATGCACAGCTGTTGCTGGTAAAGAAATGGGCAGCTATGGACCCTCTCCACACCCATCCTGTACATCCCGAGCTGGTTTCCCTACTGTCTTCCCCGCTTTGTGCACCCTTTATCACCACATTCCTATCTCCCCATTAACTTTTCTGTCAAAGAAATGAGCACAGGGGTTAGCGGGAGTGAGCACTTGTAAATAGTAGTAAGAGGGTTTGCACCAGTGTGCGCATGTGTGCGCTTAGCTTAGCATTGCTCAGATATGATAAGCTAAGCCAAGCTTGGCGTAGTATTGCTAAAATAAAATAAGCTGAGCTAAGCTTAGCTTCACAAAGATATGATAAGCTAAGCCAAGCTTGGTGTAGTATTGCTAAAATAAAATAAGCTGAGCTAAGCTTAGCTTTGCATCGCTAATATATGATAAACTAAGCCAAGCTTGGCGTAGTATTGCTAAAATAAAATAAGCTGAGCTCAGCTCAGCTAAGCGTCGTGCAAACCCGCGCAAACCCGCTTACAACAGCTTAAAAGTGCCTTAGTCACTCTGTATGACAAGGCCCTTGTACTGCTCAGCAGCAAAATAAAATACCTTGTCAGTCTCGAACCCGGAACCTTGGATTCACCAGTCTGCATGAAGTACCACTACACCACAGCAGATATGCAATAACTTGGTGCCAAAAGAAATATAACATGCATTACAATGAGTGTATGTAAAGGGAACATGGGAAAGCCATAGGAATGCATTGCAATAACTACTGTTGTATGCCAGTTAATTCTCTAATTTGAAAAGTAAGTACATACCCCCATGTATCCAGTGTTAGCATTAGGAGGTGTGAGTAAACCTACACACTGAGAAGAGTGTACTGGAAGAAGCAACAGTCAGGCTTCAGTAGAACATGCATTTCACTGGCTACAACCCAGCTTCAGATATGAGACATATACCAACCTTCTGACTGAGACAACAGTGTCCACAGCAAACAAGTATGGTCCCCACCTTGCAAAACTGAAAGGGCTATGCCTACCTAACCTCTCATTTTATAGCAGTGTCCTGAAATCACAGTGAGAGCTGCAATTACCACTCAGCAGGCTGCATGCAATTACTAAATGGTGGGCACCAATTGGTGCAGAGGCCATCACATGCACATGTGCAGATACCTAGAAAAGCAGCCTGTATCTGCTGTCCACACATGCAATAATATCATTGCACCAACTGGGAGAGAGAGAGTGAGAGCACGAGTGAGAGAGACAGACAGACAGAGACAGACAGACAGACAGATGGATACAAACAGGCAGTAGGAGACAGACACTGAAAAGAAAGACCAACACACAGAGGAAACCAAAACCAAAAAAAAACAAACACAAGAACAATCAACACCTACAACAGACGGAGGTGAGGAATACAATAGTAAGGTATGTAACAGATATGTATTTGATGACATCCGAATGATGTGTCTGAAGGGTACTCTACATACCGTGAACCATCCATATGTGCCCACAGTCTGTATCTATATGTGCATGCACATTTGCATAGGGCAAGGGACATACTGCAACTGTTAGTGAGGGCTGGACATATGTATGTTGTTGAAGGCTGCTATGTGCAGATTTGTATGTAGGTTGTAGTGTGTGGCATTGCAGACAGCAAACAGTGCCGGTATATGCCATGTGGTGATTAAACGCTGTGTGACTGAGCTACAGGCAGTGAGGCCTGCTACAGCTATATGGCCTGAGGACAGCAGAATGCATTCTGCACAACATTGTGCAATAGTATTACATAACCGTATGTCTCACAACATATGTAGATAGATATGGATATATTTAGATATATATAGATATGTATATGGATATATATATTGATATATATGGATATATATGGATAAATATAGATATATATGGATACATATAGATATATATGGATATATATGGATATATATAGATATGTATAGATATGTATGTATGTATATATATATATATATATATATATATGTATATATATACATATATATATATATATATAGAGAGAGAGAGAGAGGGAGACACAGGGTCATATGTACTGCAACAGGTGCCTGTTGACCAAGGCATGGACTGAACACCAGTGTTGATACTGCAGTGCCATACCTCATTCTGAAACACTTTACGCAGTAACTACCACATAGGTGTTAGCCTGCCTAACACTGAAGGTGTCAGAAGGGAACATGGGACACAGGTGGAAAGTAGGCTCCCCTTTGATAATCACAGTGCCACACCAGTCTTGTAATCTCTTTACATGGTACGTGTTACGTGTCATGACAAAAGATGTGTCATCTAGGGTAATATAGGTCAGTGTACCCCTCTACTCCTCACAATGCCCCATGTGGTATGTACCTCACATGACAACTACAGCAAGTGGAAAGGCCACAGACATACCTAAAAAGAGTGATACTGCCCTCAAACACATGCCCTATTCAGACTGACTCACAAAACCACAGCTAGAGTGCGTTGCATACTGCCTACCCAGAGATTACCACTGCCAGACATGCAGAGGTATGTCACATCCATAGCAGTTGGCCAACCACCATGACAACACCTCACAATCCCTCCAGGATACATGACCTAGTGCCCTAATCCTTGTCACCGCACTAAACAGTGCATGCTTGAGGTACAGGTTCCTATACACAAATATGCCATACTCTGGACTAAACCATCCAGCATTAACAAACAAGGCTCCTCATTAGTAGATGTCATACATACCCCTGATGAATGTCATGGAGATAGGTAATATTCCCTGGGAGTCACCTCTGTGTATCCATTTGATGGGAGCAAGTGAAATCACATTACATGTGTGTCAAAGGGCAGGGTAGCATATGGCTAGGCTGCTCTAGGCCCAGGGCCAATAGCGTATTACATAACTATTACACAATGCACACACACATGTACTCAGTGCAATACCTGCTATGTGAGGTGGAATGAGTGTGACACTGACTGTGTGCAAGGTCTGTAAAGGTGTAATAGCTTAGTGTGAGGTTGTGTCTGTCATGGTAGTTTGTGTCCTAGGTGTGAGGCCAGAGAAAGATGTGTCAGTTATTGGGATGCAGACATAGTAGGATGGCATATGTTGTGACGTAGTTCCTTGTGTACGACTGTGGTGTCCCATTGTAGGCTGAAGCAATACATGTATGCTCAGTAAGTGGTACTGCTGGTGAATCCAGCTCACATATGAACTGTTGTACTACCTGAAGCTGTAGTCCTAAACACCACTTCACATTCCCTGGTAACACTGTCTTGTGTGTTTACTGTAGTCTGCACAGATTACATACCTCAGGCATAGGTATCTGTAAGTAGGGCCACACAGTACTATAAGGTACACAGGTAATGCTCATCTGTGTTGGCATACATTTGTGTGTTGTATGTATGTCTAATGTGTGTGTAATGATGTCTGTACCATGCCCGCAATCACATGTGTGTTACAGGGTATGTGTGTGTACCTAGCAACATGTATACTCTGTTACAGCAGTATGCCAGCTATATTAATAACCATGCAGATATGTTCGGTAGGGGTATGGCAGCAAAGACTAGGGTGGATTACTGTTGATACTGTAAATGTACATTACATTCACTGCATTGGATGACATATTTCTTCATGCATTAGCTTGACATATACCCCCGTTGCGAGGTTGTGCATTGTATCCCAAACAGTGTGCCGAGTACTGGTGTATACTGGTTTGTTGTATGGAGTGTGGCAGGCACTGTCAGACAGTTGTGGGCTGAGCACTGATATGTGGTATTGAAGTGTGTATCCTCTGATAGACAGACAGATGCTATATATGGCAGTTAAGTGATATCTGTACATCATAATGTTAAGTGTGCCACATGACTTGCTCACACATATCGTTTAATTGTCTTCCAGGGTTATGTCTCATCAACGCAATCCGGCATATACAGCTGCAGAGGAGCAGGAAATCCAGGCCTGCCTGGTGCAGCACTATGACCTGCTGTTTTCCAGGGCCAACCAGCACCAGCATGAGAGTACTGCACTGTGGCAAGATCTTGTTCGCCGGGTAAATGACATAGGCATGCATAACCGGACATATAAGTAGGTACGCCATCACTGCAGTGATTTAATTAGACATGTCCGGCAGCATGCGTCTGATATCCATAGGCAGCAGCTTGCCACAGGTGGTGGGTTGCCCATACATCCCCCCCACACCAGAGTGGAGGAGCTGCTCCTAAGCGTTGTGGCTCCTGGCCTACAGCAGCAACAGCATCACACATGTCATCATGGAGTCCGGAGCCACCCAGCAGGACGACATGGAGCGTGCAGGTAATATGCCCTAGCTGTAGACTACCGTTACCTGTATTGTTAGAATATGCTTATGTGAGATGTGTACTGTGTGTTTAGCAGTTGTGCTGCCTGCCGTGTGCAATACTGATATTTGGAATAGTATCTCCACATCTGTGACTATTGACTGTTGTTCCACTGTAGATTAGCACACTCACGTTAGCAATGCCACAGTTGTGGCCACTGACAAACTGTGTCATATTCTTGTAGGTCCCTCTGGTGTGACAGCAGGGCAGACAATACATGCTGGTGAGTGTGTTAACACTTTAATATTGGTAATGAAATGTGCATGTCATAGGTGAGGTGTAGGCCATGTACACGTAACACACCTACGCATAATGCATGCTGTCCATATTTGCTGTGAGACATTAATCATCTCAGAAAAGTCAGTAACTGCCTCAGTCACATACATTGCACAGTGCAACAGACACAATTGTGGCAACACTGTACTGCACCTTGGATATGCATAGTTGCTACAGATGTACACAGCAGAACACGTTTATCATATGCAGTACACGAAAACATTGGCAGTACCACACACCCACTGTAAGGTCACACGTCAGTATCCCACATGTCATGCACACACACATGATGTACCTCAGGGGTAGAGGCCTATCATGGGTCTGTGCAACACTCTGCAACACATAACATAGTCATGTTAGGCAATGCTCCCTATTGGGCACCTCACACACCCATGTACAAGGTGTCTGTGTAATTGTGAACGTAACCACAGCACTGCAGTTCAGGTACAACATGCTAGGCAGTGGTCTTGCACACAATAGTAGCTGTGAGTGACCACAGGATGCATGGTGATGATGACACAGGGCACTACACCCCATCCAGTTACAGTTACCACAGTACTAGTCATAGCAGTCATTGCTTTGCACCTCAATGTTGTGTGTGTGCAAACATATGCACCTATACACAATATGCATAGCATGTTGTATGTGTGCTTACATATGCCAGTATACACAATATGCACAGCAGTCACCATCCAAACAAAGCGTCACATATATGTCCTGGAATGCTAGTGGGTTTATAGGTCACTTGACACACATTGGGTATGTGTGGTGTTTAATGTTGCAGTTGTGTAGCATGCCATGCCATGTGTGGCACTGACATATCTGCAATATGTCCCACACTCACCATAACCACTGTACACTGGCCATGTCGAGCATTGGGATACCTTCACGTCAACATGCACCACTCATCCCATGTGTGTACTTAGCATGCATGTGCTGCACCCATGCCCACTATTATCTGCTATGGACACAGACACTGTACTCAGACATGGATATCCATGTGTCACACAGATAACACATGCAGCCATGGCATGTATACTTGTGAGTGATGGTGCACAGGGCATTGCAGAGCTGATGATACCTGCACAGCAATGTTGTGTCCATGTACACATTGTGTTCCAGGGTGTAACCAATCACTGAACAACCACACAGTTGCATCAAAGCCATGTATACTGCCATTAAATTGGGGCATGTACACTTGCACTGTATGGTCTTGTGCAACACATATTCTGCATGCTGACATGTGTGTGGTGACTGTTTACCTTGTGATACTGACACCCACCTTCACCCACTATAGAGTATGTGTTGGATTGCTGGTGTGTGTATGTGCTGTAGTGAGGAGTGTATTAGTGTTCATGTGTACATGTGTGCATGTGTGCATGTGTGCATGTGTTCATGTGTTCATGTGTGCATGTGTTCATGTGTGCATGTGTGTATGTGTTCATGTTTGCATGTGTGCATGTGTTCATGTGTGGATGTGTTCATGTGTGCATATGCGCACACTCATACTGTCAATACATCCCTCACCACCAATGGCCATAGGTGAGGGACAGCATACAGTTGGCATTGACCAGGAGAGTGTGGTACCCATGGCACTTGCATCCCCTCACAGCAGCCATAGCCATATTCCTGGAACGGTATCACAAAGGCGGAGGTCCAGGGGTTCTCGGGGGAGCACCACTGGTCATATTGCCCCTGGCAGGCATGCCCTCACAGGTCTTATGACGTCCAGTATGTTCCAGGCTGTAATGCAGGCTCAGGCACATATGGAACGGTACACCAGGCAGGGACTTAGGGCGCAGAGGGCACATTACACCGCTATCAATGACAGCATCCGTGACCTTGCCAGTGCCATCCGGACTTACACCGAGGTCATTGATAGACGTTGGGGGGAGACATTAGATGCCCTCCACAATATGTCTTCCATGAGCCAGGACCGTGCGGGACAGTTGCAACGTCGACGCTGACGCATGCCAGCAACAGCTGGCAGTGGTCGCGGATGGCCCCCAGTTCACAGCCGCTCCCGTAGTGGCAGTACCAGCCCCAGCAATGCTGGGGCTGGCCTGTCCATTGACCATCCCAGTAGACCACATGCACGTGGCTCTGGCCAGTCCCAGCAGGGACATGGGTCCAGTCATCCTACCTCTGCCTCTGAGGACAGTACCCAGTCAGGGTTGGTACCTGATACTGTCCGTAGCACCCCTGCCAGGCACAGGTACTGTGTCCATGGCCGGAGACAGTGATCTGTACAGCCTAGCAGGTACAGTCTGTGGCTGTCCCACAAAGTACTGTATATGGCAGCCACATGGTGGACTTGTGTGCATGCAGAGACACACACATTAACCAAACAACTAGGGCTCACACATACACACACACATTACATCAACATTGGCCCATGCTGTACTGTTGTCGTCCCCCCCCACACACACACACACACACAGACATGTCGATCAGATGGGTCAATGTCAGGCAGGCTCTGGCAAACAACAAAACGCCCTGTGCATATGATGATACCTGTGTCACCTACTGTCATCTGTAACATTGATGGAGGAACAGGCTAACATGGTGCTGATGCACAGGGTGACACTATAGCAGTGTAGCAATATTAGCAAGTTGTCAACAGGAAAGTGTAATGACATCCTTGTAGGTATGTCTCAGCAGACATTATGCATCAAAGCTCTGATTGTCAATGTAGCATTGTTTACACCACTGTTAGGTCTGAGTATGTATTGTCCACCCATGTGCCACTTGGCTGAAGTGTAATGTGTTGCCAGCATGTGAGTGGACAGTATGTGTGTGATGTGTGCAGTACAGATTAGCAAGTGTACATCTGTGAACATGGCGGGTGCACACTGTCTGCATGTACGTGCATAGTGGACACGCGGGACGTGTGGCATACCCTGTTGTACACATTATTAACATCTCATAGTATCTTCCAATGGCCAGTATGCATTCTACTACAGTTCTGTACTAACATGGCTAGACATGTGTTGACACTATGCTGTGGGTGATACTGTTAGTGTCTGTCAATGATTTGCGGTCTGGTAGTATACGCAACATCAACAGCATGACTATAAGCAAGCATTGGATGATGTCCTGACAAATGACACACAGTCGTGGGGAACTCAGTAACAGTTGAATCCTTCTGGTGCTACACTATAACACTAACCAGTGGTAATGACCGCCACCCATTCCTGTGACCACATCTGTTTGGTATATAGCCCCCTTAGATACATGTAAACACACTAGGGATGTGTTCATCCAACTCTGTAAATGCATGCATTGGCCTACAATCCATTCCCTGGATGGGACGCATATCCTACACAAGGGTATCATACAGACAGATACCTGTCATCTGATACATGCTGTATAGCAGTAAGCTGACTATGGCATAGTCATCCACATGTACTATACTTACTAACCCGTCAGTACCACATAGGTGGTAGGCCTCAACATGTCTGTTGGGTACCAATGTGTACATACAGCCTCATGTTACGTCATGTGTCCCTTGGTATCCACATATCCATAGGTATTGTGGAGTCCCAAGGTGTATCACATGAGACATTAGAGGCCTGGATGCATATCCACAAGGCAGTTGTACACCCTATAACGACTGTCCATTATTGGCAGTCGTTGTTGTGTATGAACATGTCTGACATATACCCCAGGCATATACCCTCACTCACACTACTCTTAAGTAACTGTCATGGGTGTGTGTGGCACAGATGTCCTTGGCCATGGATCATGACAGTGGACGGCCCTGTCACATACATACATATGTGACCTATGATCTGAGAAGCAGCGGCACAACCTGTTAATGACAACAAATGTATTCATGTAGTATGCAGGCTTCACACCTGTGTACTGATTGAGGGGACATGTACAGATATATTTTGCCATGCAGATACCTGATGTGTGCAATGCACTTACTGTTGTAATCATAATATGTCATGCCATAGTAAAAGCAAAACTCACACTGCATTGACCAACAGTGACACACACAGTCAGCATTTGCAGGATTCAAACCCCTACCTAAGTATGTTATGATACTAGAGAGAGACGCATTAGCACAGTGTGCTATTTGCTTTACTGGGTGGCTTCCCTTCTCCTGCTGTATTTCTAGGATGGTGACATCATCAGTCTTTCCAAAGAGGAATGTACATCTTCTAGTGTGTTTTCCCAGTCTCCAAAAAGGGCACTCCTCTCAAAGACAATTGCACACATACACACACACAGTCAGCGTTTGCAGGATACAACCCCTACCTCAGTATGTTATGATACTAGTGAGAGACGCATTAGCGTGGCGCGCTATTCGCTTTACTGGGTGGTTTCCTTTCTCCTGCTGTATTTCTAGGATGGTGGCATCATCAATCTTTCCAAAGAAGAATGTACATTGTCTAGTGTGTTTTCCCAGTCTCCAAAAAGGGCACTCCTGTCAAAGACAACTGCACACATACCCCACCCCCACACACACACAGTCAGCATTTGCAGGATTCAAACCCCTACTTCAGTATGTTATGATACTAGTGAGAGACGCATTAGCTTGGCGTGCTATTCGCTTTATTGGGTGGGTTCCTTTCTCCTGCTGTATTTCTAGGATGGTGACATCATCAGTCTTTCCAAAGAGGAATGTACATCGTCTAGTGTGTTTTCCCAGTCTCCAAAAAGGGCACTCCTGTCAAAGGCAATTGTACACATACACACCCCACACACACACACAGTCAGCGTTTGCAGGATTCAAGCCCCTACCTCAGTATGTTATGATACTAGTGAGAGACACATTAGCATGGTGCGCTATTCACTTGACTAGGTGGTTTCTTTTCTCCTGCTGTATTTATAGGATGGTGACATCATCAATCTTTCCAAAGATGAATGTAGATCGTCTAGTGTGTTTTCCCAGTCTCCAAAAAGGGCACTCCTGTCAAAGGCAATTGTACACACTCACAGTCAGTGTTTGCAGGATTCAAACCCCTAGCTAAGTATGTTATGATACTAGTGAGAGATGCATTAGCATGGCACGCTATTCGCTTTACTGGGTGCTTTTCCTTCTCCTGCTGTATTTCTAGGATGGTGACATCATCAGTCTTTCCAAAGAGGAATGTACATCGTCTAGTGTGTTTTCCCAGTCTCCAAAAAGGGCACTCCTGTCAAAGGCAATTGCACACATGCACCACCCACCCAGTCAGTGTTTGCAGGATTCAAACCCCTACCTAACTATATTATGATACTAGAGAGAGACACATTAGCGTGGCGCGCTCTTTGCTTTACTGGGTGGTTTCCTTTCTCCTGCTGTTTTTCTAGGATGGTAACATCATCAGATGGGACATGGTAATGTGTGTACACTTTGTTTTATGCCATTCCAGGAATGGTCCATGTGGGTCATCAGGTGTCAGCAGCTTGAACAGGAACTCATAATCCTTACCTTGTGTGATCTATCTGTGGACACGTTGACATTCATTCATACGTCAACACATATTTATGCACAGCTTGTTGGTTTTGTGGGTGCTATATGTGTCTGGGATGTTGATAAAGGGCTATTCAAAGTGTATGTGAGACATGTATAGCTGTGTTCAGTGATGTATGTCCTGGGCGTCTGCCTTGCAAACAGTCTAGCATGTTTGGGAACCATGATCCGCACATGAACATACCACAGTTAGTAAGGTTGTGTTTATGTCAGCTTCCAATAGCTCGGTTTATGACTTCAACCATGATGGGCTCCATGGCCTTGCAGATCAGACTTCAGAGGCGTACTGGACTATACTTCCCATGGTGTGTTGTGCACCAACACTTGTGTGGAGTGCCACATGTTGCTGTAACACGTTCAACGGTTCCACATCCTGTGTAGGGGGGGAGGCTCAGCTGACTGTTCAGGTGCAGGATCTGTTTCTTCTGTAGTTTATGCATGACACATATTGGGAATCAATGTAGTCCACTTGATGCCATGCTTTTGGCATTGGGGGTAGCTGTTCATCCATTCTACATGTGATATCTCCTGGTATGATGATATGGACTATCATCAGTGGGAGGTGGGTATGTATATATGGGCCTGTCTGTCAGGATGTCGGCATTGTCAGTCAGGTACAGTTGGCCCTGACTCATGACATATATGTGTGTACAGTGCTATATATGACTTAGCTGTCAGAGGTGTCATGATTCAGTCTGGACTCCTTCTCAGCTACTCTTTACAGAACACCAACGAACCTGAGCACTAATCCCTGTTATACTCTTTTACACACTTAACACCATACTGATCCTCTGTGATCTGGCTACAGAGTATGTCATCATGATATCCCGGCATGTCCAGGGGTCGGCTTCATGTGTACTCTCCAGTCCAGCTGGTGAATATTGTGATGTAGACACAATCTCACATCTGCCTCATGTACACAGACAACACTCTCCTCCTCCCGACAAACTCTGATATATGTGTGAGATGCACCTATAGAGACATAGAGGGTGCTGAGCTCTCTCGACCCATGACTGGCACAGTCTATCAGGTGGTGAAGGTAACCACACACACCACATATCAGTCTCACATATCCTCTGTCGACAGCACTCAAACCACATTATCACACATATACATACTCGGATGCTGTAAATGAACTCTACCTAAGCAGCAGAGACCTCCACAGCAGGCACACACACAACTGCTACCCCACTACAATACCCACATCTCACATAGTTCACAATGTCAGTGTGCCACACAGTCACTGCCCTTCGGCCTACACAACACACCTAATACACTTGTGATAGGCGACACTTATTGTCAGACACACTGATGTACCACTCACCAGCCCATACAAGGGAATAGTCCCTTTGTGTTGTCTGTCGGGTGCCAGGATCTGCCACATAACACATGCAGTCAGGTCACTCCAAAGCAAGTACAGGACTGGCACCATCATTGTCCATGCTGGTGCGTAAAACCTCAGACATTACTCCCTGGACCACATGACATGGTACATGGAGGAACACTGTGATCATGTAGCCCAGACCAGTATGACCCTAACTTTGTCTAGTATCTTACACCAACCAAGTATGATGTCACAGTATGCAGACAAACATATCACGTTTAACAGTTGGCTAACTGATTGGTGTCATTCATAGGGGATACAGTGTCTGTCAGCCTGTGGTGACATGCTCGACATGCCATGTAGCTTCACTATGGACAGCTTGCACCTGTCACCCTTGGACCTTCAAATGCTGTCTACGGCTCTTGCTACCACCATAGTGCATTTGTTGAGCAGGGCTCAAAAGACAAACCCATCTCCATAGACATTACAGGTTAAATGACACTAAGGGTAATGCTGCTCAACACCAGATGTGTTACCCTCATATTGCGGCCACTCAGGACTCTTCTCAGTAGGGAGGATAGCGATATCTGTGCACTAACAGATGCCTAGTTCAGGCTCACATGTGCACACCAGCACTACCGGGCTATGTTTCATACCATGCTTTCTGACCACAGGACTTGGAACGGACAACACAGCTAGGGGGAGTATCCATATACATCACAGATACACACACCTCCAGGTTAGTAGCACTGCACTAAGCTTCACAGACCATACATATACAGCTGCCATTGTGCAATACTGCCTTTCAGTTTGTTGCCTGCTACAGACCACCCTCCCATACTCAGGAACCACACTCGGCTTTCCTGGGAACAGTGGAGAATATGAAGGTCTCCACAAACACCATTATATTGGGTGACTTCAGATACACAAATATTGACTGGGGATACTACTCAAGCCCCAACACCCTCGCCCTACCGTCACTACAATTTGTAAATTCATATGCTATGGCACAACCAGTCACCACAGCCACGAGGGGGAATACATATTGGACCTGATCATCACCAACATGGGGACTCTATGTTCCACACCAGTGATATACCCCTCATTGGTAAGGTCAGAACATACATATATCTCACTGGACATACATATACACTCCACACACCCATCCTGGGTAATCCTGGTGAACTTCTCATGAGTCAACATCTCACTTCACATAAGCAAGGTGGTATCCTTCAGAGACCCTGAGAAAGTGGCAAATATGGCTCCGACTGCTGAATCCTTTACATACACATTCTATGGACACCTAATGGACTGCATGGATTGTGCTATCCCAAATAACCTGGTAGACCCCAGCCATAAATAGGCTGTACAACATCAGGAGGAAGCTACTACATGATAGAGCACAATCACAGATGGGGAAAGCATCTGTGATCTGTACTAGCAGACAGCTATGATCACTCATGTACATATGTAAGGGCTGCTTCAAACGGACAATTGCACCAGACATGTAGGACTATCACAAGGCCTTCTTCATTTATGTCAGGAACCTGGGTGGACACTCACTGATATGCTGTGAGTTACTGCATACTGACTAAACTTACCCTGAACCCACTGGCATAGCCAACATCCTGGCAAACAGGTTCAGTGCAGATGTCCCCCCCATCCCCCCTGGGGAGCAACTATCCATCCCAACAGAGTGTAACCTCCCTGACATCACACAGTAACAGGTGGGTGCTGACCTCCCCAAAGCATACATTACAGCATCAATGGGATCAGATGGTGTCCCGGCCTACATCTTACACAAGCTTCATGACAGACGTAACCATCACATTACATCACTGTGCAATATCGGAGTTACTACAGGATATGTACCCATGGAATGGCGTACAGCGACAGTGGTCCCACTCCACAGAGTTGGTGCCACAACGGACCACACAGTATTGCCCTATAAGCCTAACTAGCCTGTTCTGCAAAGCTATGGAGCATATTGTCATGGGACTCTTACACATAGACATGGGGAACCTACAGACACTGTGTCCTACACATTTCAGCATTGTTGTGGGCATATCTTGCCTCTTGAACATGTTTGTATTCTTTAGACAGTTAACAGGTCCATCGACATAGGGGCAGTTGTGCACGCAGCCTACCTGAACCTTGCAAAACCCTTCCACACAATTACCCACTGGGCCATTATGCATAGGCTCACCAGCATTGATATGGACACATATCTCACATGATGGATTGCTACCTGGATCAGGGATAGCACACACATGGTTAGAATTGCAGGTGCCATGTCTGACTATACACCAGTTACACATGGCATCCCACACGGCACGGTCCTGGGACATCTCTTGTTCAGTATGTATTTGTCTGATGTACAGGCTACCACAGGGGGGATATGGCTGACCTTGTTCGCACTTGACTGCAAACTGGGTGACATGATCAACTCTCCAGCTGCCACATGCATACTCCAACAGGGTCTCACAGAGATGGATGACTGGTGCCTGAGCCATGGCCTACAGCTAAATGCCATTAGTTGCATAGTCATCCACTTTGGGAGTAACAACATGCCCACACATTACCACATAGGTAGTACTCCATTACATACGGTAGGAGTTGTTAGGTGATTTGAGACATGACTTGTTTGTATTGTCGCCTTTGACATTCACGTTGCCAAAGTGGTTGGACAGACCTTCTATATAAGCCACCTTATCCCATATGGTTTCACATCTAGATCAAGTGAGGTCATTGTGCCCCTATACTCATCACAACCATGCTTGGTAACAATGCCACCTTTGGGGTGTACCTTACCCAACACCTGCAGCACCTGTACTGGCCACAGAAGTTCCTCACCAAGCAGATGTGGGGACTCACACAGATGACCTGCACAGTTCGGATGCAGTAACTCCAGCTCTACTCAGTCGCTTACCACCTACTCGGATATGATGTGTGCCTGTTGTTTACAGTAATACCCAACCCAGAATTACTGGACATGCTCCACCTCAGGATATCCGACTCCCTTGTAGCTACACACTCCAGGGACATATACCTCAGCACAGATGTTAATTAGACATGCTGGAAGGACAGATTCTTATCCCAGGGCCTCCACTCACTCTGGATTGTGATCACAGTTACACATAGGCAGAGCCACCCACTGACCACCTACAGGGGACATCTTGATGACTGTATGGGTGATTGTATGTTTACCCCTGGGATATCTTCTGTGTTCCTGCTAGACAGAGGCACACTAGCCTAAATGTACATGGGCTATCTTGTGTGACCTACTATTCACTGGCACAGTGTAGTGATCTGACAGGGTTGCAAAAGCCAAACACACTCTGGCTAGGCTGGTACATGCCCTAGGGCAGATAGCCTAGTATCGACCTCTGAAGCTATGCTTATGTTCGGGATGCACAATATTTATTGCTGATACTGTTTGCAGGTCTTTATCGTCTTTGCTTTCCCAGTTTCTATGAACAACTTAGGTATCTGCAGGACATGTTTGATCATGACAGGGTTCCACTATATTATATATGTGTCTGTTGTCATGTAACTGTGTGCACAGGGTGGATTGCTCGATAGTGAGAGGTTCCTGGGTTAACACATGCAACTGCCAGATATGTGTGGCCCACTGCTGTACTCAGACATGGCCTAAGTGTGTGAGCATGCCCAGTTCAGGCTTTCCATGTTTTGTTGCCTGACATATGTCTCATTTATTCAAGTGTGTGAGCATGCCCAGTGTGACCTTTCAGTATGTTGCGATCTGAAGTCCACTACATTTGTGGATGTGTGTGAACATGACCGATATTAACATTTATACTGTATGTGTTGGAGGTCATGTTCTGTTCTTACTGCAGGACTCACCTTTGTGTCATAACTCAGCAGGGATTATACTGTGTCTGCAGGGTTTCCATGAGATACTTTGCATGGACTTATCAACATTCCTTCATACTGGCTAACCACTACAATACTGTCATGGTTTAGTGGTTTAGTAGTTTACCTATAGTGTACAGTATCCTGGATTCGAGGCCCATCACTGCTTTATATTTTCATACTGAGCAGACCAGACTGCTTAAGGGCCAGTTAAGCAAATATGAGCATGTTGGCTTTTGTTCCGCTATGCCCTGCTTAGACCAGGCTTGTCCGACATTGCTGTATATTTACCAACTTTGCTGGACATTGGCCAATATTACTCGACATTGACCACAGTTGTACTAGTTGGTGTGTGCGATTCTGTTTGCATATACTACACGGTGGTAAATGCTGTTTAGCACTGCCTTACATTGCTTAACACATAGCAATCATGCCTCAGATGGTGCTGCAGGGCTGCCTATGTCGGATGCACATACTACACTCCCTATACATGTTTGAAAGCAGGTAGTGTCAACTTAGGCATCCCTTTTACTATATGTGTGAGTCAGAGAGAGGTATAATTTCCAGAGTTCCTACTGAGCCAGTGTATGTGCTATGCGTTGCCTCTTTGCCAAGGCCAAAGCATACTGGGCATGCCTCCTTCTGCCTACTGGGGCAGGCTCAGGTTGTTCCTCCTCTGAGTCACGCTCTGCCTGTGATGACCTTGGCAATGGTGGGGGGCTGTTTGGCCCAGGCCTATGCTGGTCCTGCTGCAGCTATTTTCACAGAATCATATTATGTAGCATAGCACATAGCATGACAATTTGGGTACATGTAGTTGGTGAGTACTGCAAGGCTCCACCAGATGTGTCCAGGCACCGGAACCGTGGCTTGAGCAGCCCAAACACATGCTCAATTACATTTCGTGTTTGTGCGTGTGCCTCATTATGGCGTTCCTGTTCAGGTGTGTGTGCGTTTCTGATGGGTGTCATCAGCCACGGCTCCAGTGCATAGCCAGCATCCCCCACTAGGTGACCATGTGGGATGTCCCCAGTGGCAAATGTCTGGTACAGCTGTGTCAGATGCCAGATATGGGAATCATGGTAGCTTCCAGGGCAGCCATCACACACATTCAGTATTATGCCCTGGGCATCACACATGACCTGGCAGTTGATGGAGGGGAAACCCTTGCAGTTGAAGTAGACCCTACCCCGCTCGCCAGGTGGTGCTTTGATGCGTATGTGCGTGTAGTCTATTGCACCCACTACCTCAGGGTATTCTGCTATTTGCTGGAAGAGACACATATTGCTGGCCAATACCTCACAGGAAATGGGGAAATATACATGATCACCGACATGTGCTGGCATGGCATCCAGGAACTGGTGCAGTTCTCTGGATGCTGATGCCTGTGATATCCCCATCATATCACCAGTTGGTCTCTGGAAGGTATCTGTTGCTAATATTCTTAGGCCAACACATACCTTGGTTTCCACTGGGATGGGTTCCCCTCTGTTGGTTCTGTGTGTGAGGCATGGCCTGCACAGCTCAACAATTTGCTGCAGGAGGTCTCTGTCCACTCTATAGTGCTCCACTATCTCCAGCTCATGTAGCCCCTGGTAGGTTACACTGGGCCTGTACACTCTTCTCCGTCTCCTCACTGTGGGTTGTCCAGCAGCATTTCCATTATCAGCACCCTGAGCAAGTTGCATATGTCGCCTTATAACAGCAATGGCAGCCCCTAACATTTCTTTGTCTCAGTAAAGCTTTTTCAGTTTTCACTTCTATTAGCTTACTGTAGTGTCTCTTGTGGAAACATAATGTACTGTTGTTTGCAGAGTTTTAAGTGCTAGGCTGGGCTGGGCTAGTGTACTGACTGTGTAATTGCCTGATTCTGATTGTTTTCACCTGCTAGCTCTGTTAGTACTCCCTGGTAGCTTCCTACTATTATTTGTGCTTCCTATTTCCTTTCTGTTTCCTCGGGGGGGGGGGGCAGCACTGCGCACACAAGCGCAAACACGCTCACAGCAGCTCACACGTGCACACAAATGCATATATATATATATATATATATATATATATATATATATATATATATATATTTTGTATTAGTTTGTAACAGTAATACATCTGTAGACTGGAATGTGTTGGTTCACAAGCTACAGTACATTACAATGTACTGTACATATGTTCACAAGGCCACTGTCCCATTTGTGATAATTGCAGTGAAATGCATATGGTATAAGGTGTAGTCTCAGGACCTTGAAACATGTGTACACCTCGGATGGCTTAGTGGTATGTCCCATGACTATAGTGTGCAAGGTTCGACACCTATGATGCTTTACAAATGTTGTTTACTGCAGAGTAAGGCTCATTTACGCAGTTGTAAGCATGTTTAACAGTGTTTGTGTGACATTATAGCAGCGGTTAAACACAGTTAAACAAACATTGTGACGTATAATCTGTGCGTGCAAACACAGCCACATCCGCCAACTACTCCAGATATATACCTGTCAGTGACATAACATCTCACTATATGCTGTCATAGCATTACATTCTCTGTTGACTGTACTCTCCTGCACACATGGGTTTATATGGGTGATTCGAATGTTTATTATACAGACGATTACTACCTATATATGCAAGCTGTGGTTAAGGTATACTTTTGCACACAATAAACATCCCTGCCTTTATCGGGATTGTAACCTCGAATGCACAGATACTATGCAGATGCTGTAACCATTACACTGATGACATTAATGTTGCTTCTGTCAATTTCCTGTTTAGATGGTTTCTATGTGTAAGCTAGGCTAAACAAAGGGCGGTAGGCCCCTAACTCACTGAGCTTCACGTACTCATGACATAACAACATATAACAAAAGTACTGTGAAACAATACATTACATTCCTAACTATATTAGGCATAGCCACTCACTGACACACTTCAAGGGAAACCTTGTTGTGTGAATGGGTAACAGACTATACACCCCTGGGGGTGGGGGAACCTGTCCAGTTTGATAGCTGCAAGACCTGTTGGGGGAATTGAATGGTGTTGAATTGCCACATTAACATGCCCTCTTTAGATCACTAAGTGCCGCTATCACTCTCCACAACCCCAGTCTTCAACAGCTTCTTGCAAGTCTGCCTGGGATTGCTTTATTGGCTATACTCGACAGAGGCTCAGTTACTTCATCAATGGTGCGGGGAAGGCCAACACACTGTTGCTATGCTTCTAATTGCCCTTGGGCAGATAGATAGTAGGCTATCTGTGCACCTCTAATGTGCAGGCCATCACAGCCATAATATGCGATTAACAGACCTTCAGATCACAATATACAGTGTGAACTCACCATGTAGTCAGGAAACAGTGGAGTACAGCACGAACATACAGAACACTGATACTTAGTCACTCCAAATGTCTATCTTGGAAGCTAGAAGACTTGTATAAGGTTAAGGCTTTCTATTGCTTACCACTAGGTTACCTACAGGGGAGATGAAAATCAAGCACAGATGGGGAACATGCATGCAATGATACCATACCGGCCTATGTGGCTGCCTTACACTTTGGAATACTGGCCAAGGCTATTGGCGCCCCCATGGTGCCTTATTTAGGAGAGTCCCAAAGGTGAATACCAGCTCCATAAACAGCACAATAGCAGATTCAATGTGGTTTATGCTACTCACCACCAGGAGTTGTGATCACAACATGCATGCACTCACAGCACTCTTCAGGATGGACAACATCAACATCTGTGCATTAACTGCAATCTGTCTTAAGGCTCCTGAGAGCACACCAGCACTACCACACTACAACCCATACCACACATTTCAGCCATGGAACATGGACTGACAGACATGGAGGGGCTGTATCCATATTCATCAGGGATACCTACACCTCCAGGTTAGTGGGGCAGCATGATACCTCTGTGATCATCCATGTGCAGCTAACATCAGCCACAACAGCAATGTTGAATGTGGCCTACTACGGATCACTCTCCATGACCCAGGACCTCTACCTACCTGGAGACAGTGGAGAACATGACAGTCCTAAAACACACACCCTGGCATTAACTAGGAAACGTACTCCGGTACTCACTTCCTGGACCAGCGCTTCTTGGAATGTATCACCTCATATGCCCTGTATCAGGTGGTAACCTCCCTAACATGGGGTGGAAGCTACTAGATGTGGTCATCACCAACATGGGCAACAGGTGCACCACAGTGGAGGTTTACCTGTCACTGGTTAGATCTGACCATGAACTATTCACTGTTTCCACACCCTAGCATCTCCCCCACCCACGGATACCAAAGTGTATACCATTCCTACAGCTAAATTTACACTACTAGCGACAGGGGTGGGGGGTTTCACAACCCCCACGCTATGGGGAAACACTGATCCAGATACAGACAGATTTACAAATGCATTCTATAAGCACCTACATGGATGTATGTATTGTGCCATCGCTGGTAACCAACACTCACTCCTCCTAGACAAGGACACTGGTCTGGTGGACCTCTGCAATAAACAGGCTATACTACAGATGTAGAACAGTGTTCCAGACACACAGCAAATCCCACAAAGGGCAGACATCCGTGACCACTATTAGTATGATACGTAGGTCCCTCATGACATCATCCAAGGCTAACATCAGCAGGAGAATATGCAAGGATTCGAAAGATAACCACAGAGCCTTCTTTGGCTATGTCAAGGATCTACGTGGTGACACACAGATTTGCACTGTGCCAGTGAAATATAACGCAAAATATGCTGACCCTATTGATATCGCCAACATCCTTGCAGATACATTTGGTGCGTACTTCATCCCCTAAAGAGCCCACAACACTACCCGTAAGGTACAGTATCCCAACCATCAGAGACACACAGGTGGAAATGGCCTTCTCTAACAGCAGAACACAGTGTCAATGGAGGCAGATGTTGACCCAGACTGCATCTTGCAAACTGTACATGACAACCTGCCCCCCACCTAATTATGTATTACTACCTCAGCCTCTCCACAGGCTACATGCCCATACAATGGCACATGGCAACGGTTATTCCACTCCATCACAGGGAAATCACAACTGACCATGGTAACTACTACCCCATAAGCCTGACTAGCCTGGTCTGCAATGGTATGGTTCGCATCCTCATGGCACTCATTAACAATGACATTAGTAACCCTTGGACACGTGACCCAACCCAGGTCAGCTTGGTTGACTGCAGTTCATGCCTACTGAACCTGTTTTACATCTTACATACAGTCACCAAGATGTTAGATGACAGGGGAGGTGGTTCACACATACTATCTGGACCTCACCAAGGCTTTTGACGCCATGCCCCACTCAGGTATTATTGATAAACACACCAGCCTTTACATTCACTCATACATCACAGGTTGGATTGCCAATGGGCTTACACACACAACCCACATGGTATGACTAGCAGTCTCTAGGTCCAGCTATTGAACAGTCACAACTGGTGTCCCACAGGACTCAGTCCTGGGAGCCCTACTGTTTGGCATATATGTCTCAGATGTACAGGCAAACACAGGTGGACTATGGCAGACCATGTTTGGCAATGACTGCAAACTGGGAGTCATGACTGATAGTCCAGCTGACACGGACATCCCTCAAGGGGCCTCACAGAGAACGTCACAGGGTGCCACTGACATGGCCTCTAGCCAAGTGCCACTAACTGCATGGTCATTCCATTGTGGAACTGGCACCCACATATTAACACATGAGCAGCAGTCACTTTAATACAGATGAGGTAATGGGGTATCTGGGGACTAAGGTAGATAGTGATCTCCCCTGTGACAATCATATCTGCACAGTAGTTATGACATCCTTCTATGTAGGCCATCTGACTACTAAAGGATTCCCATCTAGACATACTGGGTTTATAGTGCCCCTTTACTCATCAGTCCCATCATAGGGTATAATAATCCATGTGGGATGTACCTCAGAGGACACATCCAACAGCTGGGGGGGGTCATTGAATGTACCTCACCAAGGGGAATACTGGCCTCCAACATATGGCCTATGCAGCAGGACTGAATAAACGCCTGCTTTACTCAGTGGCATCTCGTTTACCCAGAGATGATCTCTGCTGACTAACACAGCCATGTCGAACTGTGGCTTGATGGATATGCTCCACCTATGGGAACCCATGTCACAGTGAGCCACACACTGTAGTGAGCTGACCTTGACACAACAATAACCGGAAGATGCTGGAGGGACAGCTTCCTGTCACAGACACTCCCCATACTTTGGAACAACATCCCTAACTACATTTTACAGAGCCCCTCACTAACACTCTGCAAGAGAAACCTTGAAGGGCAGATGGGGAACAGTAGATGCACCCCAAGAATCCTGCCATTGGCTCTGCTCCATAGAGGGATGGTTAATAACTCAATGGGGTGGCAAACGCTGACACATTTTGGCTGGCCTTATGAATGCCCTCTGGCAGTTGGCCAAGTACCTACCTATGAATCTATGCATACAGTATCTGCATATGCTGATAGTTTAGTTTACTGTTCAGGTGTTGACTTAACTTGTGCCACTGGCTGTTGTGTGTGCAATAGCTGAGGACTGCCTATGTTGGATGCACACAGTAGATTGCCTATACATGACAATTTACAGGTAGTCTTGTGTGTGTGCAATCCATTTTTACTGTGTGTGCAGTGGAGAAGGGTGTCAGTCCTAGGGGCCTACACTGTCAGTGTGTGTGCTATACATTCCCTCTTTGCCATGGCATGGGCATACTGGGCATGCCTCCATCTGCCTACTGGGACTGGCTAAGGGTGTTCATGGTCTGAGTACCTCTGTGCCTGTGGAGCCCTTGGCAATAGTGGTGGGCTATGAGGCCTTCACCATTCTGTCCCTGCTGCAACTGTTTCCACAGGACCATATTGTGCAGCATGGCACACACTATGAAGATGTGGGCACACGTGCCTGGAGATTACTGCAAGGCTCCACCACATATGTCCAAGCAATGGAACTGTGATTTCAGCATCCCAAACACACGCTCTATGATAATTCTGGTTTGTGTGTGTGCCTCATTATGGCATTCCTGCATGGGTGTGTGTGCATTTCTGATGGAAGTCATCATCCACGGTTCCAGTGCATAGCCAGCATCCCCCACCAGGTGGCCATTTGTGATATCCCCCCTGGCAAATAATCGATACAGCTGTTAGGCGTGCCGGATGTGGGAGTTGTGATAGCTTCCAGGGCTGCCAGAACACACATCCATGATAATGCCCTGGGCATTGCACACGACCTGGCAGTTGATGGAGGGGTATCCCTTGTGGTTTATGTAGCGCCTTCCCTGCTCACTGGGTGGTGACCTGATGTGCATGTGCATGCAGTCTATTGCACCGAGTACCTCCAGGTATTCTGCCACATGGTGGAAGAGATGAATATTGCTGGCCAACTCCTCCTGCATTCGGGGGAAGTATATGTACTCATTGGCATGTGGTAACATGGCATCCAGGAACTGGTGTAGTACCCTGGATGCTGATGCCTGTGAGATACCCATGATATCCCCAGTTGGTCTTTGAAAGGTACCTGTAGCTAGTATTCTCAGGCTTACACATACCTTTGTATCCACTCGGATGGGTTCCCCTCTGATTGTTCTGGCTCTGAGGCATGGCCGGCAAAGCTCCACAAGTTGCTGTAGGGTGTCCCTGTCCACCCTGTAACACTGTACTATTTCCAGATCATGTAGCCCCTGGTAGGTTTGCCTGGGTCTGAACACTCTCCTCCTTCTCTGGTGCCTGCGGTGGTCATGTGCATCATCCTCCCCACCACTTTCAGTCTCCAACACATGCTGGTGGATCAAGTTATGGCAGCCCCTAACATGTACATGATAAAAGTTCCCCATCTGTATACACCACTGGTGCAGAGTGTATGGGAATACACAAATGTGTGTGATGTGCTTTCAAACTTTATAGTATTGTGCTATGGATGCTGCTGATGTAAGTGGGTGTGTATGAACTATTCCAGCTGCTGTGTGTCTTAATTATGGGTTTTGCAATGAGTACTGCAAGTGTGGGGCCTTTACTGTGGAGATCTACTTGCCTGCCTTGATTACTCTGTTGCCCTTTAATTCACCTTTAGATCTGGATCCCCTCCCATTATCAGGCTTGCATCCACCGGCCGTCTTTCTTGTTTTGTACTTTCCCTACCCAGTCATGGCGAATTGTGCCTTGTAGCTGATATACTGCATATCGCCTTTGTTCTGCTTTGACACTTTGCTGTTTTCTTTGCAGTACAGCCCCCCTTCCCTGTTCTGCAGGTAGCTGCTTGCAGCCTTGTTAGCTGT
Organism: Protopterus annectens; assembly: GCF_019279795.1. Lineage (NCBI taxonomy): Eukaryota > Metazoa > Chordata > Ceratodontiformes > Protopteridae > Protopterus > Protopterus annectens. The sequence continues at coordinate 1,049,718,107 of NC_056735.1, forward strand.
TGTCAATGGCCCACTGTAGGCTCCTAGGTGTTAATTAGTCATTTGTACTCCTATTTCACTGCTGCAGCATTTCCTTATTTCTTTCCTATATCCTTCCTGTTTCAGCTGCAGTGCGCAACACATACCCGTTTACCGGTTTTATACTCGTTTTCATCTCCATTCACATGCATACTCGGTTACCTTGTGTACTCTCAGCTAAGCATAGCTATGGGCAATTCCGCACACCCCTATCCTTCAACTTTGCCTAGCTAGGGGCAGACTGGTTTAGCAATGCTCCAATGTGCTTACAGCAATGGCGACACACCCCTCTCTTGATGTCATCTTTATCTCAAGGGCTCACCTTGGTGTTATAACGCTACTCTGTTTTGTGCATCTTTACACCAGTGGGAAATCTGTGATTCACTATTACTCCTCTCATTTGCATGGCATTGCTTACTAATTCCTAGCTACTATGCATAACACTGTCACTGCCCCTTAGCAACCCTTGCACCATGAGTATGGTGTAGCATGCCTGCCATTGACTATTATGGGGAAATTGTGATATGTGTTTCATTGCGGTTTTATTCTATATTTTTATATATTCCTTGCGATCCCCTTTGCGCACCGCTGCCCTGCTGCATATATATTAAATGTTAATTTTATATTTTGTACATGTTTTTTTATGCCAATGGATATATATTTAGCCATTGGCATATATTAACATTATAATACATGTTTTGGTCGGCTGTCATGGCTCCGATTTTATGTTTACAAAAATGTAAACGGTTTTCTACAGTTTACATTTCTGCTTGCTTACACTATGCCTGCACCACTTCATGAATCGCTTCATACCTTCATTTACATGCTACACTGCTGCACATGGGGTAATTAGCATACAAGGCTCAGGAGTTGTGCGGGCGTAGCGTACGCAGGTAGTGCACGTGGAAACAGCTTGTACCTGAATCGCTCGGTGGCCATATTTGGTGTTAGATCGCCAATGCTATGCCTGTACCTGGCACAAGCTTCATGAATCCTGGGGCAGGTCTAATAGTATACAAGTTTTAAATATTTGCACAAAATTGTCATTTGTATAATTAATCTGTACTTTCATCTAATACAGGTCAGTTAAGTTCTGTTTTATTGTACTGCTTAATCCTATATACTTTATAAAAAGTATAAGTGAAACGCAACAATAAATATACATGAAATAAATTTAGCAACTGGGACAGTACATTCATAGTATTGCCTGACACAATTACACTGTAAGTAAAATTTCAAGAAAAGCAAACACTATATGAGATAATAAATCCAAACCATGTTTACAAACAAGTAAATGAAAATGTTCACTTTTACAGAAAAGCAGTTACAGTTCAGAAGATCAGTTCTGCCTCTTAAAGACTAAACCCAGTTTAGTTTCCAATGTAAAGCAAGTAGCTTTGATAACCATCATATAGCACAAATAAAATGTGATAACTCATTGGGCTCACATCCAAAAGTAATTTTACCGCTCATTCAGGCATGGCCTGATGTTGCACAAAGCTATAACTTATACCATAAAGAAACTAATGACTGCAAAAAATAGAACAGCCAAAAGTCAGCCTAATAAAACCTCATGCTAATGATAATAATGGAAGCGTTAGATTCTTGCAAGTCCAGTGTTCACAAATAATTTATGGTACCAAGATATCTTAACAGTTAAAAAAAGATGAAATGTGAATAGTTTAACTGTCAAAGCACTAAGGACATCCGAACATAGGAAAAAAACATAACCGACCTGACAAAGAAAAAAAAGTATGCTCAATACAGTCCTTGTAAGCAATGTGTACATTACATAAAACCCAGTTCACCAAACTCAGAATTTCAACTATTCATTGTAAAATAAAACGATATATTCAGGCATGACTAGAGTGGCAAGGGAGACAAGTATGCATAATGCTTGGATCTCTTTATCTCTGATGGAACAGTACAGAAGCTTAAAATATGAAAGACCAAATTGTAAACTTGGGAAGCGCAGTATCAGTGGTGCTACAGGTAGCACACTTGCCTTTGGTGTAGATGGCTGTGGGTTCTCTTCCCACCCCAGGTAACTCAGTTGCTACCATTGCAATGCATCATAAGTGGGATGCTGCACTCCTGGATAAAGTGTTAAATTGAGCTCTGCTTGAGAAGCTGTTTGCTTAGGTGATATAAAAGATCCCATGGTACCTACTGAAAAGAGGAATAAAGGTTTCCTGCTGCCCTGCCTGAATTTCCTCTAGTAGGTTCTCCTGTTCAATTCTTGGCTGGAGTGCCTTCTGTGTGGAGTGTGTATGTTCTCCCTTTGGTCAAATGACATATAAAGACATGCAGGGAGGTGTGTGCTTGAATGGGTGTGCCTTCTTTGAAGGTTGGGTGTAAGGCTGGCAACTCGGCACTGTAAAAATCCACTGCCAATCATTAGTGGAATGGATTTCCGCTGTGGCGACCCCTAACTGGGAAAAGCTGAAAGACATTACTTTAGTATGAGTACCACCTCAGGTCTTCACTAAAAGGTGGTCACTAACCTATTCAACAAAGGAAAACAAATAAATGAAAGTTAAAAGAACAGAACTGTCCTAGGCAAAATATAACCTACACAGAAGTGCGTTTGGTTTGAAAATGCTGTGGTTTTGTTAAGGGGTCATGGGCTATAGGGTCTTTGGCTACAGTTGGGGTGGAATTTTAAGTTACTAGTGCATCCGTCTGTTTTTTTTTATTTATTTTTTTTATACTTCTGCTTTTTACCATGCCAAAAACCTTATGGTAGTGAAACTTTTCTTAACTGCACTTTTACATTAACCTTGCCTTTGTGACTGAGGTTGTGGTGAAAAGGTGTTCCTGAAGAGCATGAGTATTTATCCATTTAAAATATTAATAAAGAATAAAATTATTGTGAGGTATCCCCTTATACTTTGTATTATATGAGTCCAGCATTAATTCTTCACAGTTTTTACCATATAAATGCTACAGATGAAAGCAATTTAGATTCAGAAGCAGTACATAACATCAATTTTTTCTAAACCACAGTACACAGAAAGCTGAGGAATGTGATTGTTGCTGTATATCTATAACCTTGGAGGTCATTATTTTTAGGTAAGGGTAAGTAGGTTCTGGAACAAGGTGTCTTGCTGAGAATGTGTGTGTGTGTGTGTGTGTGTGTGTGTGTGTGTGTGTGTGTGTGTGTGTGTGTGTGTGTGTGTGTGTGTGTGTGTGTATGTGTGTGTGTGTGTGTGTGAGAGTGTGTGTGCGTATATATACAGAATTATATATATATATATATATATATAATGTATGTATATGTATTATAGATGGATGGTTGGCCACTATATGCTCCACCCCCATGCCAGTTTAGTAATGGTTGCTAACCCTATCCCTAATCATACCTCCCAACTTCTAAATGAAAGAAATCTGCATAAAGACTAAAATATTGAGGGGGGCACAAAAATGGGGACAGTTTTTAAATATTGGTCATATAAACTTACAAAGTTGCTAGAATAACAGGATTTGTGTAAGCATGGATTTTCAGAAAAATATGAAGTCTGAAACTCAGTTGTATGTCACTATTTATTTATTTCAATCCTCAGTGACTTGCCAGAGAACCACACATTTTATGAAGATCATACCAAAATTATAAGGCAAAAATCTGGACAGTTTCTTAGAGTAACACTAGTCTAACTGCCCTTGTGGACAATTTTAAGTCTAGCCAATTACCCCATGTGAGGATCAAACCCTGCACCTTGTGCCTATAAGGTGATCAGCTTAAGCACTATGCCAACCTTCCACCCTTAAAGTCACTACTTCCAAGCCTTGACTCCAGGACCCTCTGCACTACAATCACAGCAACATACCTCTACACCGGGTCTATATCATATATTCGAAATTCCAAATGTTGAACACCATATGTTCGAACTTGGAATTTCAAATATTGAAAACATTGAATGCTCAGAATAGCAAATTTTTTCCCAGGGAAAAAATTCTCTGTTCCGAGAAACATACACACAACACAAGCACACCAAAATAAATAAACCACACACATGCAGTTAACAAAACCCATCCCCACACTAAACCACACATACATTACTAACTATCCACTTACCTTAACCCGCACGCTAACCCTAAGGTCCGTAACTATCGCACACATACCCTACAAATCTATACACAAACAAACTAATTAATAAATACACATACAGTTAACAAAACACAACCCTACACTACACCATACATACATTGCTAACTATCCACTTACCTTAACCCGCACCCTAACCCTAACTCTCTGTAAATCTCGCACCACAGTGGAGGAAATAGCGAAGCCACGGAACAGCCCACCGAAATCTTGCTCTAGGTAAGATTTCGATGTTCTGGGGCTTCGCTATTTTGGGTTCAATGTTTTCACGTTCGGCGTTTTACCTCTTCGTAATTTTGATATAGACCCTCTACACCATCTGAGATGTTAAGGGTAGCTGGCCCGTATGGGGATCAAACCCATGACCTTGGTGTTATTAGAGGTATAACTCTAACCCTACACCTTACCTTAATAAGAACCTTCCCATAACACTGCCACCTCACAAGACAAAGAAAGACAAGCAGGCACAAACACATACTACTATTAACAACACTGCAACTTTTCCTTTACCTAGCCCTGATTCTAAACCTAAAATACACACACTCGCACACAAACATAGAAAACCTATCTCCATCCCTAATCCTGACTCTTGCACACACAAGTAAATGCTCTCATCTCCTCCAACCCCACTAATCTTTCTTGATGAAACATTCCCTCGACATTTTGATGATTCGGCTATCCATTACTTTGATATTAAGTGCCACTCCATGCACTTATTGAACAAGTGGGCATTCAGAGAAAAAACAGGAACCCATATAGATATATCTGTAGATATATATATATATATATATATATAGAGAGAGAGAGAGAGAGAGCGAGAGAGGAGATCGATATAGATGTATCTTACTTTTATATATTTGCCTCTGCACCACATCCTGTACTGTTTTATCTGCATACTGCATAAATGATCCAGCGGTGAGTATTCAGTGGGTGCTGTGTTGCACTATCCCTTTCTTTCATGATAAAAAACTACAAGAAAGTCTCAACCAAGCTCCTAGTGACATTAGTGATTAGTGACATATCCCCTCAATCAGCCCCCAAACCACAATGAGCAGACAGCTCACAAATCATCTCTGGTCTCCACTTCAGACAGATTAGTGGGAGAAGTACCCTGACATACATTTACAAATCTTTCCCCTGGCATAGGCAAACAGGTTTTCTCATTTTATTTCTTTTCCTCCCTGGCTAGCTCTTCCAGTATTTGGACCACTAATCAAACCCAAGTCATCCAAATCATAGTCAGAACTGTACTCTTCTATGCCACAGATCCAGGGGACACTATTTATAATTTGGTGTGCTCTCTACTGATGTGCTGTTAAGTTCTTTATACTAGTCTAAGCAAATTTAACAATAATAGCCATTTCACTTATACATTGTCATTACTATAGTCAAGTATTGCTAAGCCTTAACCACTTAGAAGGCAACATTTAACAAATGTGTTAAATAGCATCTCACAATTGTTTAATTTCTTTCCTATGACTGAAGACGATAATGTGTGCACATAAACTTGTGACTAAAGTGCTTAATGCATCATTAACTTTCCGTTTTGAAATGTTAATTTAAATGAGATGTAAATTCAGTTATGTTTCTAATCTCTAAATCCAGATGAAATAAAAACTGCTCTGCTTTTATTTAAAATGTTAATATTTTCCTTGTGGAATAGATTTTAGAGCGTAAGCAGGATGTGTTATCCAGATATTATGATAATCCCACCACTTATACTTCACTCTCCAATACTTTCAGAAATTCCTCTTTGTTATGACTGCTGAAGCCATTCCACAAGTCTGCATATCAGGATCTACTGAATATATTAAATTATTAGAAGCTGAGCTTTCCTGAGAATGAAATATGAAGTCTTTTTTCTCTCACTTTTAATGAGATTTTTCCATTGTGAACTCTTGGGTCAGCTTTTAAAGAAATGAGTTCTTGAAAATTTGAAATGTTTAAATTTATATGACATAAAGCTGACATCAGAATTAAAAACTTAAGAGAAACATTACATTGTGGGCGACCTGCTGACTGCCACCAGCATGAAGATAGCTCAATGTCAGAGTTATGCGACTTTGCTGCTGTTCAGTCTTACAGAGATGTATTATATTAATATAATGGGTTCTTTTACTTTCTTGAGTTACTGTAATAATATCAGTTGAGTATTTCTCTGTGGAACCCCACATAAATGGGGTTATTGTTGCTCAGAAGGTTTTCCCAATCAACAAATTAAAATAAATAATGTTGAATGTATTCAGTGTAGTAGCTGATGGTGTGAGGACTTAGGAACTCTACATATTTAATAAAAGGAGTGCACAAAGAAAATCCTAAACATAAAAACAAGCTGGTATCGTGCATGTTACAATTAAAATATTTCAACCTGATTTTATACAACAATCTTATATATTTATGTGGAGAGAGAGAGAGAATAAGCATTAACATTCAAAGGGTGGGATTCTGAAAAGTCTTACAACAGAGTTACTCCTGGTGTGTAATTAACTGGACAATGCAATGTTTTTGGAATATTTAAAGAGGCAATGTAACAAACAAGTTTGTACATTATATGAATGGGATTTGAAATATTGACTATGCAGATTTATGGAAATGCACTAATACAGTGAATGTTGGCTTTGATTACACTATGAGTATAAAAACAAATGCACGTGTGTGTGTGTGTGTGTGACGGAGAGAGGATATCTTACTAAATGTGTGTGTATATATATATATATATATATATATATATATATATATATATATATATATATTATGAGAGATGAAGAAAGGAAACCTGCTCTAACAGACCTTACAGTGATTCCTTTTTCTTTGTAGCCACCAAGATATGCAACTACTTGTTGATTTGTTGATGGGGGGGATTTGCATCACAGTGTTATGGGCACTTGTGGACAATCAACAGCTTTCTATGCTAAGAATACAACATACCTATGGATAACATACAGGTGTAGAAAATATGCATTAATGCCCACAACAAACATTACAGTGGGAGAATTGCCATCAACATATAGTGATTTGCAAAGGAATTTTCATAAATGTAAGCAATATCTTAAAAAACAAGTAGTATCTTCCATGCAACTCTTCAAGTTCAAAGTGGTACATATAACACAATTACTGTGACAGAAAATAAGCAGACATATATTATTATCTAGCAGCTACACTATTTCTCTATGTAGAGATGATCTCTTATGTGTAAGTATCTCAGAAATATATGACAGTGGTTAGCATACACTGTTTTGGAATTTTGGAGACTGACACCACAAAGTATCAATATCTTCCTTCCCTTGTTGTCTCCAAAAGTATGTGATAAAATTCAAGCATCTTGCAGGAAAGCCAGCCCTGTTGGTGTAGAGAGATAAATTATCTAAAATTTGACCCAGGCAGGCTGGTTTTAATTATCATAACAAGCACCTAGAAGAGCAGGTGGGGAAAGGGAGTAGTGATGAGGTTTTGCCTGCTCATCTCTCTTCAGAGGATTCAAGGGTATGACATGTTGGTGAGAGACAAGGCATTCTTAAAACCTCAGTGAAGCCTAGAGCCATTAATTGTGGCATCCTGAGTAGGTGAATGTGCAGTTACATTGTTAGTTGGGTGTGAAAACACATAAAGAGATGCTTGTGTCTAGCAGCTCAAAATGCTGTTCTGAATGATGCCAGCAAAGAGGGAGTTGGGTCTCCCACTACTGTGTCAAGTCATCCTCTAGCCATAATAACGTTCCAATAAGTTTTATAATACAGTTATCTAAGTCAGCTCTTTGTAGTCCCAGCTTAAGGATACATAGTTGTAAGTACAGGTAACTTCCACATATAGTATAATTATATTGTGTAGTCAATATATGTATAAACAATGTTTATATGACATGGTTGACAGGCCTCGATGCTTTGCCAGAGATGGCCTCCACCTGTCAACCCTGGGATTCTGGATTCTGGCCAAGGCTTTTGCATCCTGCATTGTGCCTTATTTAGGCAATGTCCCAAAGACAAATCTTCCAACATAAAAGATCTGTCACAAAGCAAATTGAAGGTCATGCTGCTTAACGCTAGTAGCCTTAACCAGAAAATGCACTCACTGGAGGCTCTGTTCACACTGGAAGGTGCTGACTTCTGTGCAGTCACAGAAACTTGGTTCAAGGCTGCAGAGAGCACCCCTGCCTTACCAGGCTATACCTCATTTAACACATTCCAAAACCCCAAAATGAGGTCAGGAAGACTAAGGGTAGTGGAGTCTCTATCTTCATTAAAGACAAGCACACCTCCAGACTGGGTTGCCAGCATGATGCACTAGAACTACTCCAGGTGCAAGTGACAGTTGGCAAGACACCCTCATCCAAGTTACAGCCACCTATAGACCCCACTCCATGACTCAGGACACCCACTCTTCCTACCTGGACCTAGTTGACTCTATCAAGGTACCCCTAACACCCTGATCCTTGGTGGCGTTAACTACCCCACTATAGACTGGGTGAACTAATGCACTAATGCACTCACTGAATGATTCCTTGACTTCATCAATTCAAAGGCACCAGACCAGCACCGCTCCCATAGTAAATTCTTCCCTGGTGAGATCAAATCATTAGTCTGTCTCATTCAAAGTTTCTATCCCGCCCAATGCCCACCCAGCCATAACCAGGCAAAAAAAACTTCTCAAAAGCTGACTACAGCACCAATGTGGCATACAAGCACCTGTACAACTGCATGGAGTCAGTCATACCCAACAGAACTAAAACCTGCTCCTCAAGGAAACACAAACCTGTCTGATGGACATCCCCTATCAACAGACTTTACAACAAAAGGAAGAAACTGTTATCCAGAAGTAAAAGGAACAAATTCCAAACTGGAAAAACCCCCTCAAGCCTTCTTCAGTTATGTCAGGAACCTCCATGGCAAAGCACATTTTTGTTCCGAATTACTTCTTAATGGTACCACTTAACACTGATCCTGTTGACTTAGCTAACCTGCTAGAAGATAGGTTCAGCAAAAACCTCACCCCCCTGTCCCACCCCAAAGGCCCATTTGACATCCCTGATACTTGTCCCACACCTCACATCTCCATAGATCAAGTGTTAAAAGCCCTATCCAAGGCAAAGAACACAGCTTCCATGGGACTGATAGAATCCCAGGCTGTATTTTGCACCATCTCCAGCAAGAACTAGCTTCACCATTGAGCACCCTATTCAGCCACAGCCTAAGTACAGGCTTCATTCCAGCAGAGTGGAGAACTGCTATTGTCATCCCCTTGCACAAAGCTGGTGTCACTACTGACACTGCAAACTATCGCCCCATTAGCTTGACAAGTCTGATCTGTAAAGCCATGGAGTGTATTATTATGGATCCCATAAACAAGGACATAGTGGGGTCAAGTACTTGGACATTGCCTAAGTTCGGATTTGTCAAGGGCAGATCTTGCCTGTTGAACCTGGTTGATTCCTTTAAGACTGTCATCAAGTCCCTGGATGAGGAGAAGTCAGTGCAAACAGCTTACCTTGACTTGGCCAAAGCCTTTGACACAATCCCCCACTCAGGCATCATCAGAATGCTAACACAGCGTAGTGTAAATCCCTGCCTCATTAGGTGGGTGGCCAACTGGCTCACTGATAGTACCCACAAGGTCAAAACAGGTGCCTTCACCTCCAACAGCAGACCTGTCACTAGTGGTGTTCCCCATGGATCTGTTCTGGGACCCCCTATTGTTTGACATATACTTCTCAGAGGTCCAGACAAAGACAAAAGGCCTGTGGCTGACCAAGTTTGTGGACGACTGTAAGTTGGGTGCTGTCATTGACTTCCCCAAATGATGTTAATATACTGCAAGAGGGTCTCACAGCAACAAATGACTGGTGCCAAAGTTATGGCCTTAAGTTAAATGCAAACAAATGTATTATCATACCATTTGGCAAAAACATGGCCCCTACTGATTACCACATCAACGGCAACTCCTAAGCACACAACCTGTGGTAAGATATCTGGGTACACAGGTTGACAACAGTCTCACATTCAACCATCTTGTAGCGGCAGTGGCCAGAAAAGCCTATTACTTGGTTCATCTCATAAGTAAATGGATTGCATCCAGAAAAAAGTAGGTTATTACCTCTCTGTACTCCACCCTCATTAGGCCAATAATTGAGTATAATGACCCATTTGGTACATATTTCTCTAAACACTTGCACCAACTGGAAAGTCCACAGAAATACCTCACAAAGAGAATCCATGGCCTCCAACACCTCTCCGATGTGGACAGGCTCAAATCACTATCACTCTATTCTGTATTGTACAGATTGCTCAGAGTTGATCTGTGTCTCACCTACAAGGCAATCTCAGGCCCTGCCCTACTAGAGATGTTTCATACATGTAAGTCTAACTCCTCATGCATTACCCACTGGAAAGGCCTGAATCTAATATGCAACATCAACAAAACCTGCTGGAGAGACAATTTTGTCTCCCAAAGGCTGCCCCCATCTCTGGAATAGACTTCTCATACATGTCAAACAGAGTACCTCGCTGACCCTCCTTAAGCTCAACCTTGATGAGTGGATGGGATACCACAAATTTGTCCCACAGGTTAACAGATGCTGACTGAGGTTTCTTTTATGGGGATAAACTCTTGTTTAGGCTTATAAGAGCCCCAGGGCCATTAGCCTAGTAACCTCCTATGGTCCTGTTATCTGTTGTGAAAATATGTTGCAATAATGCTGTTGTTATTTTGCAATATTTGTGTAAAAGTCTGTAAAGTATAGCAAGACTTCACTTGTTGTATGTGCTCTATATTGTTTTCGACATCTGTCACTTGCACATCTTATCAGAACAATGTTTAACTTTGTGACACTCCTGCACTGGCCCAGTAATCAGGGAATGTATACACTAACAGGATGACAAGTACACACACAGTAAAGTGTAATTTCCCTTAAGAGCACACAGAGATCACAGTCAGTTTGGGACTGTTTTTTCCCTCTTTCTCCAGATCCCCAGTAAGACTCCCCACTGGCACAGCTATAGGGTTGAGATCTCGGCTGCATAGTCAAGCCAAAATCTCCAGCACCCTCTCTGTCCAACCAGTGCTTTGTGTCCCTGCCCAAGCAGCTGACACACACACACACACACACACACACACACACACACACACACACACACACACACACACACACACACACACACACACTTTGAGGTTTGATTTATATACAAGCACACACAGACCTGAGAAAGGCTGGCACAAGTTTACTAGCTATGCCCCTTCTGCCCAGACTATATGTAGTTCCAGCTGCTACCAGCCAACTCTTTATCAGCAACTCTAAGGTCCTTAAGAAAGGGAGTCCAAT
>NC_056735.1:1049734538-1049919538 GCF_019279795.1 Protopterus annectens
AGCCTCACATCAGGCTTTTTGCCCACTGAATGGTGCGCAACAACAGTTATCCCACTCCACAAAGGGGGAGCCACCACTGATCCCAGGAACTATCGCCCTATTAGCCTGACGAGCCTGGTCTGCAAGGCCATGGAACATATCATCATGGAACTCATAAAGAAAGACATTGGTAACCTCCAAACTCTGGACCCCACCCAGTTTGGGTTTGTGAAAGGCAGATCATGCATCCTAAACCTAATCGACTTCTTTGAGGCAGTCACCAAAGCCATAGATGAGGCTAAGGTGGTTCACACCGCCTATGTTGACCTCACCAAGGCTTTTGACACCATCCCCCATTCTGAAATTATAGCTAAACTCACTAAACTAGGTATAAATCCCTACGTTACAAGATAGGTTGCCAACTGGCTCACTGACAGAACCCACACTGTAAAAGTTGCAGACTCCAACTCTGACATTAAACCAGTGACAAGTGGAGTACCACAAGGTTCAGTCCTGGGTACTCTCCTGCTTGGTATCTACTTCTCTGAAGTATAGGCTAACACAGAAGGCCTTTGGCTATCAAAGTTCACAGATGACTGCAAACTAGGAGCCATAATCAAAACTCCTAATGATGTGCACATCCTACAAAAGGGCCTCACTGAGACAGATGCCTGATGTCAAAGCCATGGCCTCAAGCTCAATGCCAAAAAGTGCATTGTCATCCCTTTTGGTAAAAATTCTGTAACCATTAACTACCACATAGGCAGCAGTCTACTTAACACTGAATGTGTGATAAGAGACCTTGGGACCCAGGTGGACAGTAGTCTCTCCTTTGATAATCACATCGCCACATTAGTCAGGAAGCCCTTCTACGTGGCACACCTCATCACAAAAGGGTTTTAATCCAGGAAAAAAGAGGTCATTGTTCCCCTCTACTCGACACTCATTAGACCCATTATAGAGTACAACGCCCCTTTTGGAATGTACCTCACAAGATATCTGCAGCAGCTAGAAAGGCCACAGAAGTACCTCACAAAGAGGATTATTGGCCTCAAATGGATGCCCTACACTGACCATTTCAAAAAACTCCAGCTTTACAACGTAGCATATCGCCTACTCCGAGGTAATTTCTGTGTAACATATAAAGCTATGTCAAACCCAGAGCTGTTGGACATGCTACCCCTAAAGAAATCCCAATCCCTCCGAGCTACATGCTCTAGGGACATAAACCTTGTTACCACAATAAACAGGACATGCTGGAGGGATAGATTCCTGTCCCAGAGACTTCCCATACTCTGGAACAAGCTACCCATCTATGTCAAGCAAAGTTCCTCATTAGCACTCTTCAAGAAAAATTTTTGAGTGGATGGGAAATAGGAAATATACCCCGGGAATCACTTCTGTGGCTCTGCTCGACAGTGGCACAGGAAAATAACTTTCTTGGGTGGCATAAGCCAGGTAACCTTGTTGGCTAGGCTTACCTAGGCCCTTGGGCCGATAGCCTAGTACCTACCTATGAACTTATTATTAGACTAAATACAATATTATGTAGCATTGAAATGTGCTGACATTATAAGGGTGACAGTTCATTATTTACTTATAAAGCAAATGTCAGAGTGGAAAAGTTCAAATAGTGGATAAAGAGGAGGAGGGGAAGATAAGAAAGAGTGAGAAAAAGTATTTGTTAGAAGTAATAATTAAGGTAGATATGGGAAGCAGGAGAAAAAATGAGTAAAAGTAACATTACAAGTAAGAGAAACGAAACCAAGGAAAAGAAGAAATAACATGGACAACAAGATTTACAGCTGCAGACTGTCAAGTGGATTGGTAGCAGGTGTCATAAAACTGGGTTTGGAGAAAAGTTTGGTGACTTTGAACAAACAGATTTGTCCATATTAACCGTGTATCATTTTGTGTGTGTGTGTGTGTGTGTGTGTGTATGTGTGTGTGTGTGTGTGTGTGTGTGTGTGTGTGTGTGTGTGTGTGTGTGTGTGTGTGTGTGTGTGTGTGTGTGTGTGTGTGTGTGTGTGTGTGTGTGTGTGTGTATGTGGTGTAAAAAGCAAATCTGCACTGATACCTCTTGATGCCCTGCTGAGGGGGACACTTGTGCAAGTGCAGTGGATTGGCTTCAGTAGGAAGGGATGGCAGCATACCTCTCAACATCATAGAACAAGTAATCTGGAAAAGGCCATAAATAATAGGGGACAAAGGCCCAAAAAGTGGGACAATTTATAAATATTGCACTTACAAACTTAGACAGTTGATAAACAGGTTTTGCATTAGAGTGAATTTTCTTAAGGAGATGAAGTCTGAAAATCAAATGCCTATCAAATTTCTGACTTCAGTGTTCAATGATTTGCCAGTGATTTGACAGAAAACTGCAATTTTATGAAAAACAGACAAAAAATCTGGATTTTCTGCAAAAATCTGTACTGTTGAGAGATATGGATGGGAGCCCTGAACCAACACCCATCAATCATTTTCATTTGTTTGACAAAGCCATTACAGCAGTGTTTTGCAGAGAGGTGGGAAAAGCCTTAAATTTGACTGGTATGGTATGTGGGTGTGGGTAGCTGTGTTTGTGGAAGGTGGAGGTGTGCCTTTGTAAGTGTGGTACAAATGTTATGGATTATGAAATGGAGAGTGAGTAAAATTGTGCTCAGTGAAGTCCCTTGCAATTTCATCACTGCTTGATTCAGACACATACATTCCCCTGTGTTTGTCAGTACTATGCTTGAGTGCATTGTTTTGGAGTGTGGTATCACTGCTACAGCTGCTGCTACTCTTTCAATACAAGTATCTGCTTTGGAAGTTTTCTCCAGGAGTCTGTTGCTGAGAGGATGAGAGACATGCTACAGGTATACAACTAAGACAAACTAGATAAAGCAATAGTAAGAAAAAGTACTAGGTCACATCAGAGGCTTGGGAGGTCATTGTTAAGAAACTGAGAACTGTTGTAAAATTCATCATTAAATACCATAAATTCAGGTTATACTATAAGAGAATAACTATGTGAAGATAAACATGTCAGCAGCCAGAATGCATTACAAGTTGAATATTTTACTGTGCACATTTAAAAAAAAATGGATAGACTGGCCTAAACTCTGGACTGATGTTTACTTTTTTTTTTTTTTTTTTTTTTAATTATTATTCCTGGGAAATGCTATTCAGAAGTGAAGAGACATACAAGGGAACAGATTTAGTGGCACACCAGGCTGTATTTTTTTATGTCTATTGGCATGCAAAGCTGACTAAATAGTTGAATCTAGTAAAGCTGGAAATGTGAGACTGTTGCACACTGAAGGAGGGGAAATGGGAGGAGTAACCTGGCCAAGAACTGAAACTTGCAAAACTGCTCCTTATGAAAAGTCTTTTTTTATCTCAGTAATTTGTTGACACTTTTGCAAGTTACTTTCAGAGAATGTGTAGTACATCAGTAGGAACAACATTTGTAAACCTCAGCACATACCAGTCAATGACACATGAGCTACAGACTCTCAAACCTGGCAGTTTTTTTTCAGGTGGTCCATTTTAAGTGAATGGTAGTCTAATCTGACAACAAATGGTAGGGCTATTTGTTCTCAGTCTTTGCATTATGGGACAAATTTAGCTTTCCAAAGGAATCACGATGTCTGCCCCATGAGGGCAGACAAGAGTAAAAACAAAATAAAATTAGGAATGAGTACTTATTTTGCTTGCAGGCAGCTTTGGGAGGTGTAGTAAATCATGTCAAGATAAAAAATATATATGTTTTCTTCATCATTTGCCCATAGTGGTCCTTTAAGGGAAATTGCACTTTACTGTGTGTATTTGTTATCCTTTCCTCCTATATGAGATGCCCCTCACTGGTGTTAGTGGTGAGGATTGAGGCTCCTTGATTGCTGGTCCAGGGCACGGGCGTCACAGTTACTATGCCCAAAAACTTTACAACAAGTCAAGTGCAGAAGGTGGTAATGAGTGGATGTTCCCAGGTCAAAGACAAAATACAAAATTCATAGTCTCTCTCTGAGAGAGTTCTTAAATTAATATCAAATATTACTGCTGGGTTAGCTTGGATGACATCACTTTTTGTCACCTGACTTTAGTTCCCAAGCTAAACCCCCAGTGTAGCCTTTGACATCTCCTTGTGAAAAATACATATCTCTCAGAAGTTTGCAGATCATGGAAGTCATAAAACAATAAAACACTTCTGCATCTCAAACCCAGTAATTACTTCTCTTCCAAGACAATACAGAAACTTCTAGTGCTAGACATTGTGTCTGCTACTGAACTGAAACTGAGAGATAACTTTTATAGCACAATCGCAAAACAATTTAATTTCAACTTATTTTCTTGAAGTTTTGCAAGTCAACCCTCTGTGTTCTAATTTCTACTGTTAAAGCATATACATTTAGACAATTACAATAGTTTCTATACATTTCTATTCTAAGCCAGCAGGGCATGCTGTGGTTGCATTTTAGGTCAGTACTTTACACCTTTACACACACTTCTGTATGAATCATATCAATATTCACAAATCACATAGAATTATTTACAAAATTCCAGATAGCTGGGCTGGCAGTATTTCCTTTTGTGACAAACGTCTATGACAAAACCAAAATGCATAACTGCAAAGACTGTCATATGCTAAGCAGCATACATAAAGAACAAAAAAGCTGATTTTTTAATTTTTTCTTATAATTATCTTTTTGACTAGATGCAATATTCATTTAAACTATGGTGATAATATTTTATGCTTATAATGTTTGTGCATACTACACTATACTCAAATATAGTCACACTAACGCACAGTCTGAATACCCTGTAGGATACAATTGTGTTAACAGATTACATATAATACATTCATCATGGGTAATATGCAAACAATGGCTGAACACATCTCTACTGTATCTCTTAATATAGTCATAAGCTGTACAGATAGATGTGTGTACTGCACCATTTTTACTTTGAACTATATGCCAAAACAACTTGAGTTAAAAAGTCAGAAAGTGACCCACATAACAGCAAATGTGGATTCCAAGTTTTTAAAAAAATAATTAGTACATCAGGGATCCCACAGTAAATCAACAGCACTTATAGTGTGGCTTGAAATAGTGCCAGGAGATCTTACCCCATGTGCTGGCATTATGTAGGAGAATGTGAGCTACTATTTATTTATTTATCTTTCTTTAATGGGAAAGTCCAACTGGGATAAAACCCTTTCTCAGTGGAAGCCCAGGGGGAAAAGTTCCACACTGGGGGGTTGGCATAATGGGTAAGGTATTTAGCTCACAGAGACAAGGTACAGGGTTTGATTTTCGCCTTTAAAAAGTACGCTAGGCTTAAAATAGCCTACAAGGGCATGTAGCCTAGCATGTACATAAGAGCCTATATTTTAGTGGCTTATTGGTCTTGAGGTTTGATTCACACTTCAGCTAGACGGGGTCCTGGGTTCAAATACTAGCCAAACCCAGTCATTTAGAGTTGGGGGTTGGTATAATGGTTAAGATCCTTACCTTAAAGACACAAGGCATAGGGTTTTAGTCTCACCTTCAGAAGGTAAATTGGCTAACCTTAAAATGGCCCACAAGGGCAGCTGGCCTAAATACTATGACCATTTAACATAATTTTTGACATATACATAAAATACAATTACATGATAGCAGAAGGAATACAACTATAGATAAGTGTACATACATAAGAGAAAACATTGTTTACAGTAGCTTACAGAAACATCATTTAGAAACAGGGCATATACATAGCTTACATAGGTATATACAGTGTTGAACATTCATTGGAAATAGACACAAGCTTGTATATAAAAAAAGAGAGATATAACATTGAAAAAGATACTGCAATGCTACCTGCAATTTTTAGCAATTAAAATAATGAAAAGAAGAAGCAGCTTAACTTTGGAAATATTAGAAAGTGGGAAGGTAGTTGATAATGAAATATAGTGAAGTATAGTAATATGTTAGTAGAGCAACAATGAAAACTTCTAGGCATGGCTTAATTATAGGTATGTCCCAAACACCCTCCAAAAGTGACATGGACCATTCATTCACCTAGTCCAGATGACATTTATGGTTCTGATCTTCACAAAGGTCCAGGGGTCACAAGGAACACTTGTTTCTCTCCAACAAATTGTTATTATCCCTCCAGCCAAATAGAGGTGAGCAGACATAACCTTATAATTCCTTTCTCCCGTCATGTCCCATAAGTGCCCAAACTGCATAAAAGAACTCTGGTCTGTGTCATTGTCAGGGTTTCATTCCTCTACGTCAATGTTACTGGGTTGCCCTGCAAGACTTGCCTTGACTTTGGTACATACTAATATTGGCACTGTGTGTTATTAGTCACAAAGTACACACTGAATGCTAATGGGGCCCATTAATAATAAATAGCATTAGTGAGCTAAATATGGTGTCAATATTTCATACAAGTGTGTAGAATTCTGACACATGCAAATATATAGGATTATTACCTCCACATAGGGATGATAGTGTACTTGCTTGATACCAAGGTATGCCTATTGATCGGTTATATCACAACAGCTGGGCTGTGTTAATTTTAGCTCTTTGTTGTATATCTATATGACTATTATGGTCCTGCTGAATGCTGATGTTCTAGAACATTTATGCATGGAAGATAGAACCTGTATGTTGTGATACAGCCTACATTTGTGAAGCTTCCTTTGGAAGCTGTTTAAGGTAAATGGCAAAACTTACATTGTTATACTTGATATGGGCATTTCCTCTAGGTTCTGATGTATGTTTTTCCACATATGTGTATATTGTCCATATCTAAGTTATGTTTTTAGTACAGAAGGCTGTTTGTCAACTGCAACTGTTCATGATAGTATACCTCATACCAGTTCCTTATATAATTAGCTGCATGTTTATGTGAATGTTTAGAAAAATGACTCAGTATGTTTTCTCTTGCATGCATGTGCACAGAGATAATAACACACACACAAACACACACATGTATATGGCATTAATGCACTGGATAAAAATCTTGTTGTTAATGATACATGTGCACACCACACATTAGCACTGTCTGTTATATTAATTCTGTAATTACAACAAAAACCTAGAATATAATAGTGAAAAAATGTTTGGAATTCCCACATGTCTATGGGTACATATAACCATAATATAAGCAAAGCCAGCATACACTGCATTGTCCATTGTATCAAATCTATCTTATCAATACTACTATTCCTTTGCAAATCAGACAAATATTATTTGTTACAGTCCCATTTTAATTATACCAAATATGTCAGAGCAGCTTGGTGTGAGGTGTTATGGAACTCCACCTTAAGACTTCAACCAGGATATAACCAACTAGAAAAATCTATTATATATATGCTTTATATAGTTTCATACATTCATAAGTAAGTAGTAGGCTAGCTGCCCTTGCGGGCCATTGTAAACCTAGCTCATTTCTGCTTTTGCTGTCGAATTAACCTATCCTATTTGGTTAGAGAGTGGCCTTACCCATCCCATCACTGATAATTATATATTACCCCTAATGAGAATAACTGAGATCATACCATAGACAATATGAGGAGACCCATGAATGGGATAAAACATGTAAAAACTGCCTCTGTCCATTAGTAGTACAGGGACAGTTCTGGGGTAAATTTTCTCTTTCCTATCCATAGATCCAAGTTATGCTTGAATAAGGACAAGGATGAACTTTGTTTTATGTGTATAGGAAGTCACTTCCAGAGCAATGGTAGCTTCTTAGAGAGAGAGATATACATCCCTCTAAACAGTTCTGTTGATGTTGCAAAAGAGGTTTAGATCCCTATGCCAAGTATTTCCATACCGGATCGGTCGAGGCCCGGGATAACAATGACCACCACCAGTACTGTTAGCCAACAGGGTGCTGGCGGAAATTGGGCTACTGTTGGCCGAAGAGAAGAGGAGGGGGAAGGCATGCCCGAAGGCAGGAAGAGAGGAGGAAGGTTAGGAGTGCAGTAGTGAGTGTAGGAACTTTGAATGTTGGCAGTATGGCTGGAATAGGGAGAGAGATAGCTGATATGATGGAGAGAAGGAAGGTTGATATATTGTGTGTGCAAGAGACCAGATGGAAGGGAAGTAAGGCCAGGTGTATAGGAGGCGGGTTCAAATTGTTCTATCATGGTGTGGATGGCAGGAGAAATGGGGTAGGGGTTATCCTAAATGAACAGTATGCCAAGAGTGTTTTGGAGGTGAAGAGAGTGTCTGATAGAGTGATGTTTATGAAGCTTGAAATTGATGGTGTAATGATGAATGTTGTTAGTGCATATGCTCCACAAGTTGGGTGTGCGATGGATGAGAAAGAAAAATTTTGGAGTGAGTTGGATGAAGTGGTGGTGAGTGTACCCAAGGGTGAGAGACTAGTGATTGGAGCAGACCTCAATGGGCATGTTGGTGACGTGAACAGAGGGGATGAGGAAGTGATGGGTAGGTATGGTGTTAAGGAGAGTAATGCAGAAGGTCAGATGATTGTGGATTTTGTGAAAAGGATGGACATAGCTGTGGTGAATACGTATTTTAAGAAGAAGGAGGAGCATAGGGTGATGTACAAGAGTGGAAGAAGATGCACACAAGTGGATTATATCCTATGTAGGAGGGCCAGTCTGAAGGAGATTGGAGACTGTAAAGTGGTGACAGGGGAAAGTGTAGTTAAGCAGCATAGAATGGTGGTCTGTAGGATGAAGTTGGTGATCAAGAAGAGGAGGAGGAGTGTGAAAGCAGTGCCAAAGATTAAATGGTGGAAGTTAAAAAAGGATGATTGTGAGGTGGAGTTCAGGGAAGAGTTAAGACAGGCACTGGAAGGCAGTGAAGAGTTACCGAATAGCTGGGTAACTACAGCAGAGCTAGTTAGGGAGACTGCTAGAAAGGTGCTTGGTGTGACATCTGGACAGAGGAAGAAGGACAAGGAGACCTGGTGGTGGAATGAGGAAGTACAGGAGAGTATACAGAGGAAGAGGCTGGTGAAGAAGAAGTGGGATTGTCAAAGAGATGAAGAAAGTAGACATGAGTTTAATGAGATGAGATGCATGGCAAAGAGAAATGTGGCAAAGGCTAAGGATAAGGCATATGGAGAGTTGTATGAGAGATTGGACACTAAAGAGGGAGAAAAGGACCTAACCCGATTGACTAGACAGAGGGACAGAGCTGGGAAAGATATGCAGCAGGTAAGGGTGATAAAGGATAGTGAGGGAAACGTACTCACAAGTGAGGAGAGTGTGTTGAGTAGATAGAAAGAGTACTTTGAAGGGCTGATGAATGAAGAGAATGAGAGAGAGAGAAGGTTGGATGATGTGGGGATAGTGAATCAGGAAGTGAAACAGATTAGCAAGGAGGAAGTAAGGACAGCTATGAAGAGGATGAAGAATGGAAAGGCTGTTGGCCCAGATGACATACCAGTGGAAGCATGGAGGTGCTTAGGTGAAATGGCAGTGGATTTTTTAACCAGATTGTTTAATGAAATTTTGGAAAGTCAGAGGATGCCTGAGGAGTGGAGAAAAAGTGTTTTGGTACCTATCTTTAAGAATAAGGGTGATGTGCAGAGCTGCAGTAACTACAGAGGGATAAAATTGATCAGTCACTGCTTGAAGTTATGGGAAAGAGTAGTGGAAGCTAGGTTAAGAAGGGAGGTGAAGATTAGTGATCAGCAGTATGGTTTCCTGCCAGGAAAGAGCACTACAGATGCAATATTTGCTTTGAGAGTGTTGTTGGAGAAATACAGAGAAGGTCAGAAGAAGTTGCATTGTGTCTTTGTGGACTTAGAGAAAGCATATGACAGGGTGCCTAGAGAGGAGTTGTGGTATTGTATGAGGAAGTCGGGAGTGGCAGAGAAGTATGTAAGAGTGGTACAGGATATGTACAAGGTTAGTGTGACATTGGTGAGGACTGCAGTGGGAGTGACAGATACGTTTAAGGTGGAGGTGGGATTACATCAAGGATCAGCTCTGAGCCCTTTCTTATTTGCAGTGGTGATGGACAGGTTGACAGATGAGATCAGACAGGAGGTCCCGTGGACTATGATGTTTGCAGATGACACTGTGATATGTAGTGAGAGTAGGGACCAGGTTGAGGAGACCCTGGAGAGGTGGAGATATGCTTTAGAGAGGAGAGGAATGAAGGTCAGTAGGGCTAAAACAGAATATATGTGTGCAAATGTGAGGGAGGGTAGAGGAATGGTGAGGATGCAGGGAGTAGAGTTGGTAAAGGTGGATGAATTTAAGTACTTGGGATCAACAGTTCATAGCAATGGTGAGTGTGGAAGAGAGGTGAAGAAGAGAGTACAGGCAGGGTTGAATGGGTGGAGAAGAGTGTCAGGAGTCATTTGTGACAGACGGGTACCAGTAAGAGTGAAAGGGAAGGTCTACAAGAGGGTAGTGAGACCAGCGATGTTATATGGGTTGGAGACGGTGGCTTTGACAAAAAGGCAGGAGTCAGAGCTGGATGTGGCAGAGCTAAAGATGTTAAGATTTGCACTGAGTGTAACTAGGATGGACAGGATTAGGAATCAGTATATTAGAGGGTCAGCTCAGGTTGGACAGTTTGGAGACAAAGCAAGAGAGGCGAGATTGCGTTGGTTTGGACGTGCTGAGGAGGGATGCTGGGTATATTGAGAAAAGGATGCTAAGGATGGAGCTGCCAGGTAAGAGGAAAAGAGGAAGGCCTAAGATAAGGTTTATGGATGTGGTGAGAGAGGACATGCAGGCAGTTGGTGTGACAGAGCATGATGCAGAGGACAGGAAGAAATGGAAACAGATGATCCGCTGTGGCAACGCCTAACAGGAACAGCCGAAAGAAGATGATGATTTGACTTGCAGATGTGAAATAAATCCATCAGTATTAAGTTGGAGGATGCCTTGTATGACAGACATAGGTCACCTTTTAGCAGTCTGTACTCAGTATAATGGCAGGGCTTTGAATTGGTCCTGTAGAATATGTTGTTTAGGTTTTGTATCCTTCTAGCAAAGTATCCCTGTGAGCATTCCAGTTACTGCATGTGTCTGGACAGATACATACCAAACAGGGGACTATATTCAATGACTGGCCTAATGAGGGTAAAGTAAAGGAGGCAATGGCATCCTAGATCTAGACACAATCCTTTTGTTTATAAGCTGTGCAATATAGAAAGACTTTCTTACAACAATAGATGCATGTTGGTCAAATGTTAGGTCACTGTCCACATAAGTGCCCAAATCCCAAACTTGGTAAACTCTTACGGCTGTATTGTCAATGCAGTAGTTCCCTGGGGTGGATAATTTCCCAAAGGATACAATAATGCATTTTTGGTATTAAGTTTCAGTCCATGATTTTAGCACCAGTTATTTATTTGAGACAAACTATCCTGCAGGATGGTTAAGTCATTTGGAGATTCAATGACTGCTTATAGCTTGCAGTCATTTAAAAACTTAGTCAGTCAAAGCCCTTTGATATTGGCTTTTACATCAGAAAAGTAGATGCCAAACCAGTATGGTTACAGTTTGTAACAGCTAACACTCAAGACGAGTGAACACGTTTAGTGCTGGTAAATAGCAGCAAATGTTCTGAAACATGAGCACTCTGTTTCTTTGTCTTCCAACCTACTGGCTGCTTTCTAAGTGAGATCACGTTTCAGTGAAAGAGGGAATTTGACCTTATCCTGCTGTTGTGCGATCTCAGAGTAAGTATATATTAGCAGGGATTCTAGAGGGCTCGGGGCCCTTCCTGCCCTGCAAAAAGTATTATTTTTATTTGTTTTATTTTTCAATCATTTTAGATTTGATCTAAACTTATCATTATATCTTCCTTTGTTGTTTGAAAAGTTTGGTATTTGATGATTTTATATATATATATATATATATATATATATATATATATATATTATATATATTTAAAACTAGATGCGGGAAAGATGGAGAGTGTGCAAGTGTAAGCAAGGAGTATGCTTGAAATTAAATAGTATATGTAGAAGTTTGATATTGTAACAAATATCAAAAACAAGAAAGCATAACTGTTATACAACTTGTTTAGATTGTTGCTATAAAAGTCTTCTATAAGCAGTCAAATCACAGGTCCGTGGTGACCATTACCTAAGACCTCAGAGGCACAATTACAGTCAAACTGCTAACAATGAATTTAGCTGGGAAGGTTACCTTTTGTCTCACTCTGGTGTTTTTTGAAAAGTAAAGCATGCTTTATCTGATTGCTTGAAATGAAGAAAGCTTAAATTGCTAAGTATTGCTCAAGTGAGACAGTATCATAACTGTGTGGATTGATGCTGGTAACTTCATTAAGATTAAACAAATTGATACAGAACACAGCCTAGATTTGTACAGCTAGAGATAGAGGAGATGTAAGACTTGGATAGCCATCGTTTCTTGTATTACATACTTAGTATTCAGGAACAGAGGCTGTGTGATTTTATCCTTTTATTCAATGCTTTAGGGATAAAAGATAGTACTTAAATCTATTTACTAAATAATACTGCCAAGTACTTCATCACTGATTTTTGTATCTCATATTATCTTACATATGCATTTGTAATTACAGTAAATACTATATGTACATATATACAACTGAAATTCAGTTTCTGTTTATTGTGATTACTTGTCAGTATGTACATTGTTTGATATTGTGACCATGTTGTATTATTTTCATGCTGTCTAACCATTTATTGCACTGTATCTTTGTAAAATTATTGCTCCTGCATTGTAAAGAACTTCTGATACTAATGGACATCTTTCAATTCTTTGTCTTTGCCATATTATCCCCATATTAGGACTGACAAGGATCCTAGGACCAGCTCACTTATCTTGTTAACTGAAAATATACATACATACATACATACATAAATAAATTGCCCTAAGAGGGTCTACTATATGCATTTGAATACCATCTTCTCAGGTTTCATGTATTCAGTACCCAATAATGCAGGTTCTTGCAATACAAGAAGAAAAGGACCACAATGTAGTAGCAGTTTTGTAGGGGGCTGCACCTTTTTACGGTCTCTGACATGGGGGTTCTGCTTCTATACCTCTTTTCTTTGTATATATTACTACAGTGGTCATACCAACTATGAGTTTAGAGATTTGTATTCAACTCTTCTCAAATTTGAACACACAAATAGGTATTCATCATGAGCAGTTCTGGAATATGGGCAGTCAAATGAAAGTTCTTGAAATTTCCAGGCACACAATCCTACCTAACTCCTTTATAGGTGAAAAGAGGAAGATGTGGTGCACTGTCTCACACACACACACACACACACACACACACACACACACACACACACACACACACACACACACACACACAAGAACACTCTATTTCTATGTGTTT
The DNA here is from genome assembly GCF_019279795.1 of Protopterus annectens. Lineage (NCBI taxonomy): Eukaryota > Metazoa > Chordata > Ceratodontiformes > Protopteridae > Protopterus > Protopterus annectens. Next base: position 1,049,747,831 of record NC_056735.1, read on the forward strand.
CAGCCTGCTGCCTTCTTTCTGAGTGAGATCGTGTTGCAATAGAAAAGGGAATTTTCCCTTATTCTGCTGCTGTGCGATCTCAGAGTATATATATATATATATATATATATATATATGTATATGTATAAAATTAGCAGGGGGTGTAACTAGCTATCACTAGGTTACACGTAATAAAAATTCATTATATTCCCTCAGATTTCTGATTTCACTTTTATTTTTTGAAGGAACAAACACATTCATGCATTTAACAAAAAAAATGATTTATATATTGACATTTGCTCACTGGGAAAGTCTAACTGGGCACAGGTGCCCATTTTCAGCGGAGGCCCAGTGGAAAAAAACTCTAAAGTAGCATATTTAATGCAATCAATATTGAAAATAAATTTTATAATGCAGTTTCAGTGAATATGTAGCATAATATTCTGGATAATAAAATTTGTATTGATATTTACAAACATTACATACCTTGTACTGAGGCTTTACAGATACAAGAGTTGTGAACAAGATAGGTAGGAGAAATTTAAGAAATACAATATAGAATGTGGTATTAGAGGAGGTAAGCAAGTCTGAGTGTTAATAGAGAAGTAGTGATGGAGTAATAATTAGCTATGCTAATCAGAAGTAGGTATAACAGTTTAAGTACTACAATAAAGTAAAGTATTAGGAAGGGATAAACAGGTTAAGTGATTCAGTGCTTTAAATGGAGGTATAAGAAAGGTAATGAAAGGTATCAGAGAGCTATGTCCCACCAGATGAGGAGCAGGGACAAAGACAGGAAGCAGATGAAAAGTCTTTTAGGAATGGTTTGAAAAGATGAAGGTGGGTGATAGAACTGATTGATATATGAATTTTATTCCAAGTTCTAACTAGACTATTGGAATACAGACAGTATCAGCAGTCTTTTGTGGTTTATAGATAGTAAGCAGTTGTTTATTATATGACCAGAAAGGATAATTTGGAAGACAATATTTGAGTAGGTGGGCTAATTGCTGAGTAGACGGTTGGGGTATGGATGAATTTATCAGTTCAGGTACGCTGCGTGTAAGATAGGTGGTGAGGAAGCTCAAGACAGTTAAGTGTTTTTAGTGGTAAACAATAGTGGGTCCTGTGAGGTTTGTTGCAAGTAAATATGGCAACTTTGTTATAGCACTGATCAAGTTTAGAACTAAATGAGGCTTGTAGGTTTGTCATGGTAGGTGCTACATATAAGGCATAGAATAAGAAGTAAGTGGTAACTGGAGTTACATTGGCAGAGTCTGTAAGGAATGTCTTTATGTAGGGTGCATAGTTTTTGATGGGTTTTTGTGATGCTGTTCTGGATATGTAAATTGAATTTAAAAATGTTTTCGATTGCCATGCCATGTACTTTAGTTATGGTATTATTTAAGAAAGAAATTTTAAAGTTGTTTTTTCATGGAAATGGGATTGTGTAAAAAAGAGAAGTGATTTAGTGTTTTGGGATTTTTCCTGTATTCAACTTTTAAGAGAGTTAAAGGCTTCTTGAATAATTCTCTAGGTTGTCAGAAGTGCATATTAGGGTAGAATCATCAGCGTATTGTATGAGGGAAGCTTGCTGAGAGGATTTATGTAAATTGTTTCTGAATATGTTAAAGAATCGAGAACCAAGAATGGGCAAACTAGCACTGACAGGAAGGAAGGGAGAAAAAGTGGAGCACTTTTAACTGACTGATATCTATCAGTTAAGTAGTAGTTAAGCCATATTAGTGTGAGTTGTGATAGCCAAATGAAAGACAATTAGTACAGGAGTTTTTGGTGGGAGACTATATCAAAAGGTTTAGAGAAATCAAGGAATGCAGAGGAAAAAAGTTTGCCTTTGTCTCTGCTCTGTTAATAGTATCTTTTAAAGTTAATAAGGTAATGGTTGTGCTCTGGGTGAGTCTAAAACCATGTTGTGTGGGGGGGCCAGGAGCTTTTCCTGAAGAATATGTTGAAAAAGTTACTTGTAAGTGCACTTTTTCAGAATTTTTGAGAAAGGGGATAATATGGCGATAGGTCTGAAATTGGTTATATCAGATGAGGTACCTCCGTCATGACAGGGGATGATGAATTTTTTTCCGTAGAGAAGGAACATATGATTCCTTGATAGATTTGTTAATTAGAAGAAACACAGGATAGGCTAGGGAACTGGCAGCTAGCTTGAGGTATTCTGCTAGGAGATTGTCAACTGAAGGAGAGAAGGGTTTCCGTTTAAGAAGTAGCAATTAGTTGTAGGAGTTTGGGATTGGTTTCAGGGTGAAATGAGTGTTGGGAAGAAAATCATTAGTAAGGGCTTTAATGCTTTCAATAAAATGTGTGCATTAAATTGAGCAGCTATTTGGGAGGGGATGTTATTTAGGGCAGCATTAGGAGTGTTGTATGTTTCATTGTGGAGTACATTATTAATAGAAGACCAGAATGTTTTAGGGTAGGAAGACTGATTTAGTAAGGGGTTACTGAAGTAGATTTTTTTGTCTGCAAAAATCTGCATTTTAGTACAGTTATATAATTCTTTAATGTGTTGTAGGTATTGGGGAGATCTGTATTTTAATGGTTCTTTCCAAGCCCTATCTTCCATATATTAGGGCCTGCTTTGACTGGATACCCAAGGAGTATGGTTAGTCTTTATTCCTATTGTTCTAGTTGGAGCCAGACTAGTGAGAGTTTTCAGAAAAAGTAAGTTACATTTATGTACAGGTCTGTTGAGTGGAATATTTTTCAGTATAGACAAGTTAAATGAACTTAGAATTCTGTTTAATGTATCAGGATTGAAATTAGTGAGGTTACAGGAAGTTCTAAGTAAGTGTTTGACATGATGGGTACCGACTCTGTTTACATATACAGGGAGGTGATTACTGAGGGAATCAGAGAGGATGCCACTGGAGATGTTCTCAGTAGAATCGTACACCAATATCCAGTGGGAAACTGAGCCACTGTTTTTGGAATAGTTATAACACGTGGGGGAGGAAATGAGTTGGGTCAATCCAAATAGGTTTAGACTAACTGATGGGTGTTTTGTGGAGATAATCTGCCATTCAGAATTACCATCACACTGGATTATCTTTTTATTAGAAGTTGTACGTGAGCTCCAGTTTAGGATGATTTCCAGGACTGTAGCATTATTACAAGGGTGAATATAGAGTACTATTATACATAGTTACTTATGGTTACTTAGTCTAAGACTGGAGATGAGGAGTTGAGCATTATGGAATTTGAGAATAGGTTTATTTTAAGGTAGGATTTCAAGATAATCAGGTATGGTAAAGCCATTCCATCACTTTTTTTTTTTTAGTTCTCTCATCCCTCATAATATTATAACTAGAGAGTGATAATTCAGAGTCAAGTATCTGGGGTTTTAGCCATGTTTCAGTTATGACAAGAGTATCTGGTGTATTGTGTTTGATCCAAGAATGGAGTTCTGAAATTTTATTATTGATGTTACGACTATTTAAGAAAATGAGTTTATGCTGTTTGGGTGAGTTTGAGATAGATGGGTTGGGTTTTGATGGTTTTGGTGATGCTGGTGTGGTCCGTTTTGGAAATAGATGGGTCGGCTGAGTTGGAGGGGGTTTGGCTTAGGATGAATTTTGGAGGCTATTGGGGAGTCAGGATGGGAGGAAGGGCCAGAATTGGGATGAATATCCCCACAGAGTGGTAAAAGAAAGAAAAGTGGACATGTTTGGTAACCTTGTTTTGGTGTAACTTTAGCAGTTACTTTTATTTTGGTGTGGTAGGTGTGAGGGTTTAGTAATTTGAATTCAAAGCAATGATTGGGTAAGTCTTTGTATACAGTAGAAGCAATTAATGGTGAAGTTGGGAGTTTGAATTGTTAGAGGTGAAGAACATAGTGTGAGAAATCTGTACAAGATTGGGTGATGTATGGTAACTTGTATGGTGATAAAACAGAAAGAGTAATGATGCAGTAATTAAGAGACATGGTATGTAGGTTTGTAGAGAGATGTCCGAGAAGGAGGAGCGAGAACACTGCAGTATTAATATAGGAGGCATAGAAGTAGATTGCTAAGTGAGGTAGATGGTGGTGTGGTCTTTGTGGTTGGTTAGTAAATATAAGTGGAAAGAAGATTAAAGTGCTTAAATGCAGACTGATGGTTTAGGAATTATGTATTCTTGTGCCCAGGCCATGTTTATATTTTTGTGTCTGCCTTTAAGAGGCATTGGAACTAGGTGGACTTCTGGGTGAAAAATAGGTCCTATAAATATTATGCCATGAGGGGTGGCTGTGGAATCGGGAGTGGGAAAGGAGTGTAGCAGGAAACAGCTTGAGTCCTTATTTGTTATGTTCTCAGTAGAACAATTATATATCATTTTTAAAGATGAAATGAAAGTTAAATATTAAAATATCATACCTATTGGGAGATACTGTCCACAGGTGCCCTCTGATAATGGGCTTTATAGTTTATGACTCAGATGGCTATTAATAAAACATAAATAAATATATATACACGTACACACACACACACACACACACACACACACACACACACACACACACACACACACCACTGACGCATCACAAATTAAAATATTATTGCAAACATTTTTGCCAGGCTGCAGATCACTCAGTCTTTTTCTGCATAGTTGCAATTTAAGGCCAGGAGAGCTTTACCCACATCCACTTACAGTGGATGCTTAGAACCTCTATAACCTTGTAGATCAGTTGGCAGGGGGTCACTAGAAGAGCTCACTCTGGCCTTATTAGTTTCAGATGAATTTCCATGCTTCCATTATAACTGATCAATACTTAACCCAACCGTAGAAATGAGTGACTGCTTGATAACAAACTATCAAAAACAAATTTACCCATAAATGACAAATGCATAATACAAACACAGTGCTTTTAGCAAGGGTGCAAGGCCCCTGCACTTCCCATAGGAGGGCCCCCCCAACATTTCTGTTGCTTAACTATGCTAAATCCATGATTGCACAGCTGAGGAGAAGGTGAAACACCCTGCAAGGATGTATACATTAGAAGCATGAGCAACTATCTCATAGTCATACTATGAAATCCGTAAAATACAGCCAGGGAGAAAATAAATTCAGGGAATCAAGTACAGGAAATAGGACCTGAGCAATGAAAACTGATCACTCTTAATGAAATGAAATTTCCATATTATCTACTTTTTAGTTTTCCATTTTTTTTGTGTCAGACATTACTTTGATCGTAGGCATCATACACTTGGTGTCAAATATAAGAAAAGATTCATCTCTGTCATCACAGGGCAGAAGTAAAATAAGATGCATTCGATCTGTACAGCTGCATGCAATATATTTAAGTATGATACATGCAGCTTAAAACTTGAATTCCATTCTTTCTTGCTCTTCTTATATTCAAAGCTATTAATAATTTTAATCATAATCAGTACACACATTTTGCATGGCCTGTCCTTTGCAGACAAGTGACTGAGAGGTGCACAAGACTTCTGAATTCTGATACCTAGCATTTTTGCAAAACAGACCATGCATAGATGTCCAATGCAAGTGAGGGTATTTATTAGTTATACCATCTATATGCTTCGTGGCTGGTAATGCCAGATGAGATTCAAACAAATAAACATGTGTGTAATTGCTGCATTGCATTGTTTCTGCTCCACTGATCCATACACACCAGGGGACATAAGCTGTTTCACCTTTTCTCCAAAAATGTAATAGTTTGGAATTGAAAGACAGCTGTTTAACCAGTTATCCACAAATTATACAGCTGTATAAACTATAGCTGAGACATGTCAAAGAGCTTTTTGGCTTTGATTTCTAGTCACTATCTTAAAGCTAAAGTCTGAAATTAGCCCTGTAGTAAAATCCTTTGTAGGATGCTCTTTTGAAATATTTACTTATTATTTATTTATTGCATTTGTTTACAGGGATGGTCTGACTGGGTATACAGGCTGCCCCTTTTCAGGGGGATAAAAGCAATGCAATAAAAAACAAGTGAACAATAAAATAATAATTAATACACTTAAAAATAAGCATGAATACATTTTAGTTTAATATAAGTTGGTCGAGTTTGATAAAGATTTTTTTAAACCTGATCTTTAAATGGCACACAGTAGACTAAAAATGTCATACAGTGTTACATATGAGGATAAGAAAATAAAAAACAGCTTATTTATGACTTATGTGTAATGCAGTTTGTTAAAAGCTTTATGGCAGACAACATTTTTGTAAATTGTGAGGTTGACAATACATGTAGGAGATTTTTTGAAATACAAAAAGCAGTAGACCAGATTATGGCTGTATCAGGTGGCGTATTCAATGAGTGGAGAGGCCCAGAAAAAGCAGTTGAGAGAGAGGCAGCATGTGGGTTATCCCAGGAGAGGTGCAAAAGCATAGACAATTATTTTTAGGTGATCCTTTAAGTGTAGTTTGAAAGTTGTATTTCTTTTCTGATATTCCAAGAGAAATAGAGAGAGAGGTATGCATTTCAGGTTTTATAGGAAGAGGAGGAGTATCCTGAGTCTGTAGTAATATTATTTGATTTAATTACAGTTAGCAACATCTTGTCAGAAGAGCATAGTGCTCATTTGGGACTGGAAAGTTGGAGAATATTGTGTAAACTTGGGCATTTGTCTGGGTCGTATATGAGCTTAAGTGTTGTGACAAGCTCTGAGCAGGATAAATAGTGTCTTAATACCAGCGACTGAGTGGCTTTAGTGTGAGGCAGTGATGTGTCCTATAATAATGGTTGGAGAGAAGGGATGAGAAGAGATGAGGCAATGCTTATCCCAACTGCTTCTGTTAGGTATGGTTTGGTAATATAAAGGGCTCCCAATTTTTGACTGGTTTAGTTTACAACCTGTTTTATGCGGTGGTCAAATTTTACATTTTCATCAATGGTAACCCCTAGTAGTTTGGCATGGGTTACCATTTCTTTCTTGGTATTGTTTGATGATAGAATGGAGAAGCAATTTCTTTGGCCATATAGTTAATTATGGATGAATAACATAAGTCTGGATTTTTGGGGGTTTAGAAGGAGATGTGTGTCACTTACTAAGACTCAATCTGCTAGAGAGCTTTTTGGCTGTACTGTTGTAGTTTAATCATGTTTCTGGCACAGCAGATGATTGTGGAATTGTTCACATATTACATGATGCTTGCTTGTTTGGTTGTTAAATGCAGATCATTAATGAATATATTAAAAAGCAGTACACCTAAAAATCCCATGATTACTGAGAGAAAGGAAGATTTTTCACCTTGTCACGTTATAGCTTGTTATCTGTTTGAGAAGTAACTGTTAAACCAGGATAGTGAGAATTTATCAAAGGTTAGAGAAGACATTTTGCTTAGTAATTTTTGGTGTGAGATTTATTGAATAATTTGTAGATCAAGGAATATGTATCTTTTTGGGGCTAGGCTGGGTCATGTTGGTTGGTTCCTAGGAGTTTGTTGATGGTGAACAAGAATATCTTAGGATATTTCAGATATGCTGAAATAACACTCTTGTGAGCATTTTCAAAGCCTTTCCAGAATTCGCTGAGCTTTATTTTCAAACAGCTTATAATATTGTCTATCAGTGAAAGTTATTATTTGAAATTAATACATAGGAAGCTTTATTAAAACCATGTTAGTTGTATTTTCAAGCAGAAAATCCTGCTAGTGGTAAAAAAAAATGCAATCAATGGAACATTACCTTAGACCAGTCAAATGTCCTAACTAAGGCTTGTATATACTATACAATAATATCTCTCAGGGCTCAGTGTTTTTCCATGCACAGTATATATGTTTGCCAAATGTGATAAATTCTAAAGCACAACATTATAATGAATCATTTGGTTGTTGTCTAGTTCAGTTAAGTGATCCATCAGTCTCTACCAGCTTGTGCAGCTGAGTAGCATGGCGGCCTTGCGTGTTTGATAACTTTGGCCCTACTCTTTGTACAAAGCAATGGACAGGATGGTTGGGAGTAGTGTAGCATGTGGTTATATTGTTAAAATATTGGTAACTTCAGCCTTATTCTGCATGCCATATCTTTATCATATGGTCTAGTTTCCTAATCACTGTTTCATAGTTTCATAGTTTCATAGTTTAGTACTAGGCTATCTGCCCTGGGGCATTTATAAGCCTAGCCATAGTGATGTGGCTTTTGCCACCCCATGTAATGGTACAAAAGTGTACAGAATAGATTTAGAATACTGCGCCTCTGTCTAGTAGTGACACAGTGAAGACCCCCTTACATAATAGAATTAGTTTACTGTGCCTCTGTCTAGTAGTGACACAGAGATGACCCCCGGGGTAAACCTACGATCTCCCATCCACTCGTCAAAGTGAGGGGCTCTGCCTAACATGAACTGGGATTCTGTTCCAGAGTATGGGAAGCCTCTGAGTTATGAATCTGTCCCTCCAGCATGTCCTATTCATATTTGTGCTGAGGTTTAAATATTTAGCTCTCATGGTTCTGATGGATTTGGATTTTTTGAGGTGGAGCATGTCCATCAATTCCTGATTGGACATGGCCTTGTATGTCAGGCACAGATCACCTCTGAGTAGGCGGTATGCTACTGAATAGAGCTGGAGTTTCTTTAGTCTGACAGCATATGACATATGTTGGAGACCCTTGATCCTCTTGGTGAGGTACTTTTGGGGTCTGTCCAGCTGTTGCAAGTGCCGGGTGAGGTACATACCAAATGGGGCATTGTACTCAATCATGGGTCTGATAAGGGAGGAGTATAGGGGTATAATGACCTCCTTTGATCTGGATGTGAATCCCTTCATGATAAGGTAGGCAAGGTAGAAAGTCTTTCTAACCACTTTGGCAACGTGGGTGTCAAATGAGAGGTCACTGTCGACTTGGGTCCCCAGGTCTCTGATTACTTTTTCCGTACTCAGTGGGTTACTGTCTATGTGATAATTTGTGGGTACTTTGTTTTTCCCAAAGGGGATGACTATACATTTTTTGGCATTTAGTTTAAGGCCATGACTCCGGCACCAAAAAAAGGAAAAAGTGGTTGTAGATGGATGGATGAAGAGAGACAGTATGAAAGATGGGAGGAAATTGATATAAGAGATAGTTTTCATAGACAGAGTGAAATCAGGAAAATGTTGTCTTATACCTACCGTATGTTCTTCATAAGGACACAAACCCCTGGATGTAATAAACTCCATGTAGGAATAAATCAGTGCTAGGGGGTGTGATACAGTGCTCGCAGATGTGTAACACACCCTCTGCACTGTGAAAGTGCTGTGTAGCACTAACAGTACAGAAAGTGTCCTTGAACACTTATTTATTTTCACACAGGGAATGTGTTACACTGTCCGTAACACACCTCCTGCACTGTCAAAGTGCTGTACAGCACTAAAACATTAAAGGAAGTTTCCTTGGACACATTAATAATTGGTAGATATATTTTACACAGGAGGTGTGTTACAGTGGCAGTAACAAACACCCTGTACTGTCAGAGCGCCATATGGCATGGAAATCAAATGTGCAAATGTGACTTTCCCCTTTAAGTTTATTTATTTTGTTTTAATTTTTTTTGTCAAGTTTAAGCATAGCTAAGCCTGTTTGAATGGCATGGCGCATTGTTCAGCAGTGTTTAAATGTAATGAAAAGCTATATAGAAATGTATAGCTGAAATATTCACAGCTGAGTTAGCTGAATGGTTAGATTCATGACTTCATGTGCAGTAGGTGCACGGTTTAAATACCATGATAGGCCATTCATCTTTTACATCGGAATGCATTCCTATTTATATTTCTTTTTTTTTTATTGCCATAGTTACTGATTTGTCAACCAGCTTAGTGCAGCTGGTCTAGAATTCCAGTGTCAGTAGAGATATGATTTGAAAACCTCCAGTTGAACACAAGTGTCTAATACAGTTCAGTCACACACCAAGGTAATGTAATTAAAGTACATCGGGAGAGGTCATGTAAAGTAAAATACAAACACATAATAATAAAATATCAATAATGAGTAATTAATATCAATATTTATTTCTGTTATTATGTAAAAGTCTTGTTTGCCCTTAGCTGAATTTTTCTAAGAATTGCTAAGCCAAGCTAAGCAATGCTTCAACAGGACCTGTCTTAGCAATAGTTAGCAACGCTCAGCTCTGCTTACCTGATTTGAACATTGCTAAGTAGTCCCATTCCAAGCATTTCTCAGCTAAGCTAAGCAGATTTGTGTGCCAATAAGCACTGCTAATCAGTTTACACTTTAAGCAATACTCAAATCAGCTTAGTGGGTTTGCACAGTGCTGAGCTTTGCTTAGCATTTTTAAAAATGGTCCAGTGGCAGCAAAGGGCAGAAAAATAGCCTTATTTAAGCTGCACAGGTGGGAATATAGCCAGAACCTGTTGACCCGTGCAGGAACTATGGCAGGAGTTGGAGAGGGGGCATGCTTTCAGGCACAGCACTGGGGCATGTTGGAGTCCAGGGTGCAGGTGCGGAGAGGATCCTGTTACCCATAATCAGATCTCAGGGATGCTGTGCAGGGTCATCCAGAGGGATTTGGATGACCACCTCCACCAGACAGGGGGCAGACTGGTACACCCTGAGGAGCAGCCTGGCCCCAGCACCCAGCCACCAGCACAGCCACCTTTGGGGCCATGAAGGGTCAGTGGTGACTGCCCATGTGTGGGGACCTCAGTTCTACTGTTTCCATCTGGGAGCCCTTGGTCCTCTGATTCCCAACCCACCCTCCCCGTCCAAGGTGTTTACCCCATCATGTGTCATACACTGCCCCTGTCCACTGTCTTGTCTGTCTGCAAATGCAACCTCTCCTACCCAACTTACCTCCTCAAACACACATACACCCCTTTCCCAACATCCCACTCTCAATTTTAAAAAAAAAAAAGGACATTGTCACAAAAGAAAATGTCATCCCATACAAAGCTCTCCATTTCACTCCCCACGTATACTGCCATGAATCAATCATGCCATCAATTAATCAACAAACTTATGTCACCCACTCCCCTCCCTGTGGGGTGTGAGGCTTCAAATTCCAAATTGTCTCCATCATGCACAGCTATTGCTGCACAAGAAATGGAGAGCTGTGGTTCTTTCCTACACCCATCCTGTACATCCCTAGCTGCCTTTCATATTGTTTTTCCCGCTGCTTGCCCCCATTTCACCACTTTTCTATCACTCCTTTTTTCTTTTCTTTTTTTTGAAAATAGCGCGGGTTTAAGCGGGAATAAGCGCTGCTTAGCATTGCATCACATCACGCAAACCCACTTAAAACTCCTTAAATCACCCTATCTGATTCAAACACTGTTCTGCCTGGCAACAAAATAATCAGCCCTAGCAAGTGTCGAACCCAGCACACTCTGGGCTATAGTTAGAGCAACGCACCACTAGGCCAACACAGCTCTGGAGAATTAATGTTTTTTTTTAATATATCATGCAGTATAGTCATGTAACATTAGGGGGAAAAACACTGCTGCCAAGTATTGAACCCTGGACCTTCTGAACTAAAGTCAGAGAAACGCAGTACTAAGACAACTCAGCTCTGGGAAACTAAGGCTTTTTTTTCTAAATATATCATGCAGTACAGTCATGTAACATTAGAGAAAAAAGACACCACTGCCAAGTATTGAACCCAGGACCTTCTGAACTATAGTCTGAGCAACACATCACTAGGACAACTCAGCTGTGAGGAATTAAGACTGTTTTTCTAAATATATGTTGCAGGTACTGTCATATAACATTAGATAAAAATATACCCTTGCCATGTATTGGTCCCAGGACCCTCTGAACAGCAGTTCACTGCAATACACCAGTAGACCAACTCAAGTCTGGGGAATTGCTGGTGTTGTTACCAAGATATCCTGACTACCACTGACACTACTTCTACATATAATGTGATAAATGACAGTCTACCTGGGCATGTATTGCAGACAATGAACCAATACACAGCCAAAAACATGTTGATGGATTGACGGGAAGCCCACCATATCAGGTACAGCTGACAACTGCACAGACTGTTGCAGAATGTCCACAGTCATGTCACCTACATATCGTATGGTTGTCATCAAAGCTATACTGTGTGCTGATGTAATGGCAAGGCAGTGCAGACTGATTTCACAAAAGCATGACAGACAGGTCAGTGTCACATGTCATAGACATCCAAACAGACATGTTCATGCCAATCCTATGTAATGCACTGTATGCATGCATGCACATTTGGCTTGCAACTACACCTCCCACAGTAGTAACTCCGTAGCTCTGTCACATTCCCAGCATGTCTGACATCTGGACACCCACAGGCTCACAGTCCAGTCTGTTGCACAACAGCTACATGCTCAGCAATACAACTTACAAATAACTAAGCCCTGCAATGTCCAGCAGAACTGCTTGCTGCTACCACAGTCAGTGCCACCCACAGTAGCATGTCAAAGGCCTGGAGGGTGGGACAAATGTCACAAATATACAATGTGTCCTAAATCTCCCCTACCACTGTCTGGATGGTACTACTACTTAACATGTGTAGCAGAGGCACATGCCTCACTTGGACTGTAATGGGTACCTTCACCCTGGCCATGCTGTGACACAACAGCTGACACTGCTCCCTCACTGACATATGCAGCTTGCTGTACCCCAATGTCTTCACAATCCCCAGTATGACTCCTGCCCAGAATGCTGCAGCTGTGGCCTGCCACACATGCAGCTGTGTGTTCAGCTAACTGCTACAGACCTACCATAACCCCAAACACCTAGAACAGGGCATCCACACAACAACCATACATAAAGGGTTGGGCAGGGATGTTCAGGTGACAGGGACATGTATCATAGTCACCCCCTACAAACATACACAGCTGATACACCAGCATCAACTGCAGCAGCATGCACATTCAGATAAAAAGGGTGTATGACACTCACATCTGCCTGTCTCTTTACTAAGCCCAACACACATTGTTAAACAGTAACCTGCCACAAAATCACAAACTCCCTTAGCAATGGCCAGACATAGCATGCAAAACCGTGGACAATACACATCAATCCAAACAGTGAATAGTATTTATGTAGCCCCCACACCTCAATAATGTCCTCCTCACAGGTCAGGAAGAGGGACAAGGCCTACTGAAGGCCTTAATTGTAGGACTATGTTCCCATGCCATTAGCTAATGGCAATTCAACCCAGCTATTTTGTATGTAATTAGCTAGTGAGAGTCACAGATTAGTGCGCGGGCAATCATCTGATCATGAGCATTACCTACAAAAGGCAAGCTGTTGCTTATGGTAAACAGGTCTGACACTTTCTTCATGATGACAGACTGTGATACTGTAGGAGACTACAACTGGATTTCCTCTCACAAAGGAGGACAGCAATATACCAGGTATGTCAGAGAATTAAGCATGTAATGGAATGCAGATGGGAGATACATTCATAGAAAATAGGAATGTACACAGTAGGTCTCAACCACATTTCTTGGACTGACATGTTGCTGTTAGTCTGCTGTCTAGCACCTATGGCCATCCCTTATGGCTCTGTCACACATAGATCACAGCTCTGGCCCCTGACTCACCCCAGCAATGGTCAGCTCACATATGACTGCTACTGGATTGTCTGTTGTACAACACTGACAGTAAGTACTGGTGGATTCAGCTGGCATATCATATCATGTACTGTCAGTGAGCCCTTCTCAGTCTTTGAATGTCATACAGGCTTACTTCAAAGATTTCCAGGTGTCCCTGACAATTCTTCATGTACTCTGGCTAGGTCACTGTGCACTCCACACCTGTGTCTCATTGATTGACAACTATGGCTAGTATACGTGGTGGCCCCTGCAGCATGACAGCAGGTTATAGGCACTGGTAGTGGGGGGACACTGGCTCTCCCTCAGCAGGAGTGCATACATATTTGTCCAAATGGAGAGATGAAAAGTTAGCAAGCAAAGGAAAGTAGTAGTGCTGAAATTAAATTCATCCTCAGGTCTTGGTGAGTACCTTCATGAGGTGGACCCTGTTTTTTACAAAATCTCACCAAGGCAACACTGATAAATAGACTGTATTTATATAGCATATATCATGGACAGAAGTAGGTTAAAAACTAAAAAAAAGATAGCTGGGTGCTAAAGACCCAGGATAAAAAAGTGTCCGATCCTGGTAGACACACTGGTGCCAGGACTGGAAAAGATGACAGTGTAGAATCCTCAAAATATGGAAACATTCCTACAATTGGGGCCAGGATGCCCCCCCCCCCTGTTTTAGAAGGAAGTAGCAGTCCACAAAAATCACAAAAACTGATAGGCCAAAGAAGAGCTATAAAGACGATAAAGTGGACTTTTGAGGATGAGAAAGAAATTATGCATTGTTACTATTATGCAAAAAGCCCGGAATTTCCAGACACAAGATATACAAAATGATTAAGAGAGAAATTAGAGGAAAGAAAAATACTTCCGCAAGAAAAACTGTCAGAAGCTTCAAATGAAAATTTGTGTTCATTTATACAACAGATTTGTGAAAAACAGTATATAAATCAAGAAATCTTGACCTGTTTGGAAAAAGAAGCATCTGAGGAAGTGTGAAAATATAAACAACAAAACCAAGAGATATTTGAAAAGTATAACAAAGAAATATGGACATAGGAAAGAAAGAGAGATTTGATATGTGCAATATTTATGCAAAGGAGAAAGCCAAATTAAGCAATGTGAAGAAGCCAGCCCCAAAGATATTCAAAGAGAAATACAGGCAAAGGCATCCAGATATGGAAAATTCCACAATAAAAAAATAACATCACAAAGATGGAATGTAGAAAAGAAGATTAGTAAAGCAGAAATAAAAAAAAAGAAGGTGAACGTTCTGTAGTTCTACACGAACTACAGAATGAACTGGCACCCCACCTAAGTACCATGTTTAATCATAGCCTCACCTCAGGCTTTGTGCCTGCTGAATGGTGCACAGCAATGGTTATCCCATTCCACAATGGGGGAGCCACCATGGACCCTGGGAACTACCTCCCCATTAGCCTGACGAGCCTGGTCTGCAAGGCCATGGAACGTATAATCATGGAACTTATATACAAAGACATTGGTAATCTCCAATCTCTGGACCCCACCCAGTTCGGGTTTGTAAAAGGCAGAACATGTCTCCTAAACCTGATAGACTTTTTTGAAGCAGTCACCAAAGCCATAGACAAGGGTAAGGTGGTTCACACAGCCTATCTAGATCTTGCCAAGGCTTTTGACACCATCCCCCACTCTGGAATTATAGATAAACTCACTAAACTAGGTATAAATCCCTATGTCACAAGATGGGTTGCCAACTGGCTCACTGACAGAACCCACTCTGTGAAAGTAGCAGACTCCAAATCCGACCTCAGACCAGTGACAAGTGGAGTGCCAGAGGGTTCAGTCCTGGGTCCTCTCCTGTTTGGTATCTACTTCTCTGAAGTACAGGCTAACACAGAAGGTCTTTGGCTAACGAAGTTCGCAGATTACTGCAAACTAGGAGCCATAATCGAAACTCCTAACAATGTGGACATCCTATGAAAGGGCCTCACTGAGACAGATGACTGTTGTCAAAGTCATGGCCTCAAGCTCAATGCCAGAAAGGTGCATTTTCATCCCCTTTGGTAAAAACTCTGTACACATGAACTACAACCTAGGTGGTAGTATACTTAACACAGAAAGTGTGATAAGAGACCTTGGGACACAGGTGGACAGTAGTCTCTCCTTTGATAATCACATCACCACAGTAGTCAGGAAATCCTTCTACGTGACACACCTCGTCACAAAAGGTTTCTCATCCAGAAAAAAAGAGGTCATTGTTCCCCTCTACTCATCACTCATTAGACCCATTATAGAGTAGAATGCCCCTTTTGGTATGTACCTCACAAAACATCTACAACAACTGGAAAGGCCGCAGAAATACCTCACAAAGAGGATTACCGGCCTCAAACAGATGCCCTACGCAGACCGTCTCCAAAAACTCCAGCTTTACTCCGTTGCATATCGCCTACTCAGAAGTGATCTCTGTCTAACATACAAAGCTATGTCAAACCCAGAGCTGTTGGACATGCTCCACTTAAAGAAATCCCAATCCCTCCGTGCTACACACTCTAGGGACCTAAACCTTGTCACCACAATAAACAGAACATGCTGGAGGGATAGATTCCTGTTCCATAGACTTCCCATACTCTGGAATAAACTACCTATCTATATCAAACAAAGCTCCTCATTAGCACTCTTCAAGAAAAATCTTGATGATTGGATGGGAAATAGGAAATTCACCCTGGGGATCACCTCTGTGGCTCTGCTCAACAGTGGAACAGGAAAATAATTTTCTTGGGTGGCAAAAGCCAGGGTACCTTTTTGGCTGGGCTTGTATAGGCCCCAGGACCGATAGCCTAGTACCTACCTATGAACCTATGAAGTTATGGAGTGCTTGCGAAGTGAAGGATTTGGTGTAGAAGGCCTAGCACAGGTTATATCACAGCAGGATGGAGTGAGTCCCCAAAGTAGGGAGAGAGAGGAAGATCAGGAAACATCTGAAGAAGACATATGGACATGGGAAAGAAAAAGAGATTTAATATGGTGTAATATTTATGAAAAGGAAAAGGCAAAATTAACCATTACAAAAAGACCAGCACCAAAGATATTTGAAGAAAAATACAGGCAAAGGAATCCAGATATGGACAACTTTACAATACAAAAAATAAGAAGACAAAGAGGAAAAGTAGAAAAGGAGATTAGTAATGGAGAAGTTAAAGAAATAGAAACTGAGGTTATGGAATACCTCCAACATGAAGGATTCAGTGTAGAAAATCTAATTCAGAAAGCACCACAACAGGCTAGATTAATGGATATCCAAATTAAGGGGAAATCAGTGGAACAGGAAGCAATTAGTCAGATGCCATATGAAGATAATTTTGTGCCTTCCACTGGAAAGTAGTTTAAATATTCACTTTAAGCTAGACAGCAAGGGAAGGAACAGGAAACTGTGGAAACTCCGATACAGTCAATGTTGAGGAGTGATAGGCCAGTGAGTTCCCATATAATTGAGCAATGGATGGCATGGGATGAAGTTGAAGAGAATCTGCCACAGGAAGATGCTATAGAATTTTTTATAGAATGCCTGCAGGAACTGGAAAACAAGGGATGTGCCCTTAGTTTGGATGAAAATAAGCTAAGATAAGAGTTGCTTGATTTAATAGACATAGACAGATGTATCAAGATCGATGAAAAAAATAGACTGCAGAAGGTTAATAAAACCCAAAAAGTCAGAAGTCTGATAAAACAAATGAACACAGTAATTAGGACTGTTCATAGAGATCCAGCGATATAAGATAAGTTGCTTGTTTGTCTTTTTGACTTTTTTCAGTTAGGGGTCGCCACAGCGGAACTCCGGTCCGCTAATGATTGGCAGTAGATTTTTTATGGTGCCGAGTTGCCAGCCCGGTGCCCAACCTTCAGTGAAGGCACACCCATTTACACATGTCTTTTGGAGGCCACTCGACTGTGGGGAGGACATGCAGACTCTACACAGAAGGCACTCTAGCCGAAAATCGAACTGGAGAACCTCTTGCTGTGAGGCAACAGTGCTACCACTGTACCACCGTGGCTTACATGCGATATAAGAGAAGTAAACAGAATATATTACTGTACAGCTAAATTAATAACTGATAAAGTTCTACCACAAGAACACTGGGTAGTGAGGGAAAGGAAGGGGAGAAATCGAATACCATCATGGAATTATCGAATAGAGAAAACTATAAAACAGTTAAGACAAGAAGTGTCACTGTTAGAAGATTATAGAAGATGGAATAGATCAACAAAAATACTAAGAAAAATTGATGTGATAAAAGCAATGCGCAGTATTAGAACAGACCAGGATCTATCATGCACTATCGCAAATAAACTAAAAATTTCAGCACAGGTGGAAAGGCTTAGGAGATACGAAAATAAATATAAAGGAAAAGTACAAAATAAGCAATTTATTGATGATCCAAAGAAGTTTTATAGAGAACTGGGAAATTAGGTAAAAGGAATTGAAATACTGCCAAAAAAAAGAAATAGATACATTTTGGAGAAATATCTATGAAGATCCTGTGGAACATAACAAAGGTGCTAAATGGATAGAAGAAGTTAAAGAAAGAATAAGAGATTCAAAGATGCAGGATATGAAATGGGATGAAGTAACAGCCAGAGAGATTGAAACAAAGTTAAGAAAAGCCTCTAATTAGAAAACGCCAGGTCCAGATGCAGTACCTAATTTTTGGCTGAAAGTATTAGCATCTTTGCACGAAGATTTAGCCATGAGTGAGAACTATTTATATGCACACCCCGAATAGACACCAACCTGGTCAACAGGAAAAACAATGCTCCTACTTAAGAGTGAACCTACAAGCTACCCTAAAAATTATAGACCAATAACTTGCCTTCTGACGATGTATAAACTATACACAGGAAATTATGCTGACAGACTTTATAGTCATTTAGAAGAAAATTTAATTACAGCAGTAGAACAAAGGGGCAATAAAAGAAAGTCATATGGAACAAAAGATCATTTGCTGTTAAAGTCATAGTGGAGAACTGTAAAAAAGGGGAAGACTGTAAGTATGTCATAGATTGACTACAAAAAAAGAATTTGATAGTATCCCACATTCATGGATAAAAGAGTGCTTCAAATGTATAAGATACACCCAACACTGATCGACTACATTACAGTGACCATGAAACAGTGGCAGACCAATTTGCAATTAAGCCACAATAAAGGACAAATTATTATCCCAAAGATAAAAATTCAAAGGGGGATATTCCAGAATGACTCTCTGTCACCAATGCTATTCTGCCTTGCCCTTAACCCATTAAGCTGTCTACTTAACAGCTTAGACCATGGTGTAAAGACTTCTCATTTTCTCTTTGTTGATTTAAAACTGTATAGCTCATCAGATGAGGAACTGAAAGCACAACTGCAAGCTGTCAAAACTTTTTCAGATGATATAAGAATGTCATTTGGTCTTGATAAATGTGCAAAAGCAACCTTTAAAGCAGGAAAACTGTAACAATAGGAAAACATCAGTTTGGGACAAGAATGTAATATAAAAGAACTTGAGCAAGAAGGAATGTATAAATATTTGGGAATTGATGTAGGATCAACAATAAAACATGAACAAATGCGAATAAAACTTGGTAAGGAATACTTCAGAAGACTAATACTTCAGTGACCAAAAAAACTTCAACCCAACAACCTTTTCTAACTCACTACAAGCAATTAATTGGAATTGTTTAAAAACACTACCTCTAGACAATGCATTCTCATACTTCAACTCAACATTCTTGAAATTACTAGACTCCCAAGCTCCCTTACGGACAAAGAGAATAAAAACTAAATCAGCCCCATGGCTCTCCAAAAGTACTCTCACTACCATGAGACAGAGAGACAAAGTCTGGGCACGCTACCAAAAACATAAGACAACTCCACTCCTTAACGAATATAAAATGCTCCGAAATAAAGTAAAAAAACTCATTACTTATGATCGTAAAAACTATTTCTCTACACTCCAAAACCATAACAAAACAACCCTCAAAAATTCTGGAAAGGGATCTCTACTCTCCTCCACCCCAGTAAACCAGATACTCCTACCCCAGACCCAAATTCTACAGAACTTGATTTAGCCACCCAATTTAATTCTTTCTTTATTGACTCTATTTCCAAATTGACCTCCTCGTTCTCCAACTCCTCCCTATCATCCAATACCCCCTTACCCACCCCCACTGTCTCTACTTCTTCACCCTACTCCCCACCCACTAACTCCACTACCCCCTCTTCTACACATATTCCATCCTCATCACCACCACCCCATAATCCCCCCCCTGACTGCACTCACTTCTCTCTAAACCCCATACCTACATCTACTATTAGGAAACTCCTTCAGAAATTGAAACCATGTACCAATGCTCCTGACAATATCCCTTCTTACTTTCTCAGTATAGCTGCTGAAACACTTGCCTACCCCATTAGCATCTTAATTAACTGCTCCCTACAAGAATGCACAGTTCCCCAAATTTGGAAACAAGCCTTTATTATACCACTACACAAAGGTGGTAACAATAATAACATTACTAATTTCCGTCCCATAGCCATCCTATCCCCATTTCAAAAATCCTTGAAAATGTGTGCAACTTCAACTCCTACCCCATCTCATAGACAACAATCTTATAACTCCCACACAGCACGGTTTCAGACCCAATCATAGCACTATGACTGCCCTCCTCTCCTTCCTTAAAATTGTAAATAAAGCCCGTGACTCGGGACAAATTGTTTCCACTTTACTCCTTGACCTTTCCAAAGCCTTCGATACCATCTCACACAGCCTGCTCTTAACTAAACTCTCCAAACTCTACCTATCCTCCTCCTCTTTGAACTGGTTCTCTAGTTATCTATCTGACAGATATCAAGCTGTAAAATGGAAAAAAGCCACTTCCTCTTTCCTTAGTACCCCTACAGGAGTTCCTCAAGGCTCCATACTGGGTCCTCTTCTCTTCAATATCTTTATTAATGACTTCCACAAGTCAATCCCTTTCTCTAGCATCATCCAATATGCAGATGATTCAACTATCATCTGCTCTGCCTCTTCTATCACTACACTAAAAAACTTACTCAAGATGCCTTCTCTTCCACAGAGCAATGGATGCTAAGCAATCATCTAGCTCTTAATGCTACCAAGACCAAACTATTGTTATTCACTCCTTCCAAAGTCACTCCTCCCGACATGAATACATTCTTAATTACTAGCCAAAACAACTCACCTCTCGAAATAGTGTCAGAGACCAAACTACTTGGGGTCCAAATCGACAACCAACTTAAATTTAACTCCCACCTGCAAACAAACATCAAAAACACATCAAAACTTGGCATGCTTTATAGACAGAATGCCTACCTCACATCCACCACTAAAATCACTCTCTACTTCCTTCCTTATCCCTCCCTTCTCTATGGCTCCACTACTAACTAATATTCAGTCCTTGTTAAAAAACAGCTTACCTCCTGCTATAACAAAATTGCAAAATTTGCCACCAGCCATAGGTCTTCCTCATCACTGTCTCTCCCTCCATAAACTAAAATGGCTAGAACTTCCTAATCAACTAACTTACACTCAACTAACTCTAGCCCATAAGCTTATTCTAAACCCCTCCCTCTGTCCCTCCCTTTCCTCTGCTTTTAAAATGCACCTACCTAACAGAGTTCTAAGGTCTAATAATCAAAATCTGCTAGAAGTGCATAAACCTACTCATCCCCAGGCAAAACCTTCTTTCCTTCAGCCTCACTGCCTCTGGAACTCCCTTCCACCAAGCATCCGCACCACCTCTAACCACTCTACCTTCAAAAATTCTCTTTTCCTACACCTAGCATCACAGTGGGAATGCTCTTGCTCCCACCCCACATAACTAACTCTACTTAATGTCCTTCTATATCATATCCTACTTTATTTAGCTACTATGCTTGTTCTCTAATCTGTATTAATGTTTCATTTTTTTCTATTATTAGCATGTGTTTTCTCATTGTATTAACTGTTATACAGCTATTCTATATCTGATTAGTTTTACTTTTATTCTGCCTACATTGTATTAATAACTCTCTGTACCTAGATTGTCACTGCCAAATGTTGAATGTACATTTTGTTTTTTGTTCTTTTTCTTTTGGAGCTTTTCTCCCCAGGACTCCATTGAAAATGGGTTCTTTATTGGCCCAATGGACTATCCTGGTAAACCAACTGCAATAAATTAATTAATTAATTAATTAATCCTGAAAACAGCACTGACATCTAGGAACAAAATACAAGCTATAAACCAATTTGCTCTTTGTGTCCTAACTCACAGTTTGGGAGTGATTGACTGGCCCCAAACATGTTGGATAGATTAGATAGGAAAACAAGAAGGATGCTTCATACTCACCAAATGATCTATAAAAATCAGTGCATACCAAGATTATATATTCCCCGTTCTGAAGGAGAGATGGGCCTCCTTGAAATTAATTATATGTATAGATCTGCAATCATGGGACTCCACACATATCTGCTAACCTCACAAGACGCAAATGTAGTGAAAGTTTTGAAACATAAGAAGAATAAATCTAAGATGACTACTCTGCTTAATTTAGCAGAAGCATATTGGCATCAAGCAGGAATGCAAATCAAACCAGAAGTAGATAAAAATAAGGCAGCAACTGAATGTGCCAAAAGGCAAAAGAAAGAATATAAGGTGAAGGACCAGATGAGAAGGCAAGAAATGTGGAAAAAACATAAATATACTTGCAAGTATAGAAAACTTCTGGAAGAACCTCATGTTGATCAGGAACGAATGCAGGAATGGTTACAGAGAGGCGAATTCAAACCAAGAGATGAAAGGTTGATATTGACAGCCCAAGATAGTGGGCTACATACACGGTTTACAAAGTCCATTGAACATGTGGGAGAAATGGACAAATGTAGGTTTTGTAAAACCAAACTGGAAACAGTTGCACACCTTGTTGCAAGTTGCGACATACTAATGCCAAAAGGACTGTATACTGAAAAACATAATAATGTGGCAAGATTGTTGCACTGGGGATTGTGCAAACATTATGGTATTGAAGTGTCTGAAAAACACTGAAAACATGAGCCACAAAGCATCATAGAAAATGAGGAAGTTTATATCACATGGGATCACCCATTACCAACAGTTCAAAAGATAGATGCTAGAAAACCTGATTTAGTGGTTGAAGAAAAGAAGACAAGAGTAGCATTGATCATTGAAATCACCACATCCAGTAACTACAGTGTCTTACGTACAGAGACACAAAGTCATAAAATATCAGGATTTGCAGGCAGAAATGAGAGCAGTGTAGAAGAAAGATACCCAGACAGTTCCAGTAGTAGTAGGAGAAATGGGTCTTATAAAAAGGAATCAACAATCGTATTTAGATATGTTACCAATCCATGTAACTCCGTACGAATTACAAAAGGAGTCATTACTGGGCACATTGCAGGTGCTCCAAAGAGCACTTTTGGCTGACATCAAAGATTGAAACAATACTAACTTCATGAAGTTAATCAGACTTTGACATAGGAATGGGGTCCATTTCTGTCATGGTATTAGAAAACCAAAAGACTTGGAGAAATTAAAAAGCATACAATGTAAGGAAATGAATACAGTACCAGATATTAATGTACCATCCTGTGTTCCCAGGGGTCTGGCATGTCACAGACACATTCCCCAAACTCTGTGGACAACCATCACACATTGCCCAACCTGTGTCCGGAAATTCACATTACTCTGGCAGGGGGTCTATATCTCTCAGGCACATGTAAATATTCTGCAAACATCTGGGTACTGCAGCTGTCAGACACCTATATGGAGGACACCCTACACCACATATGCAGTGCTGTCAGTTATTTTGTAGCACAGCCATTGCTGAGATGTCCACATGCACGTGTACTACTACTCACCTATTTGTCGGATGTAGTCTGGATGATATGATATTGTAAAGTTGCCCATAGGGTGCACCCAACAGTCGATGATAGTGTTGGTTGTGGACACATAACAACACAGTCTGTCACAGCACTCAGTCTATATGTGGTATTCCTGGTACCATATGAGGTTACTAGGCTATGGGCCACGAGTAGCCATATGTCTGGGCCAGATGTTAGCCCATGTGTATGCAAGGCAGCACCTGATGCCATAGTCCAGCAGGGACACAGGCGGTATCCCAAGGGTGTATGTGCAGTTAACCATCCAGTTATCCAGGTTGCACCTGCAAAGGTGTAAATGGCTACCCTGCCTGATGTGGACAGAGTGCCCATTCCACTGCATGATGATTGTGTGGGACACACATCTGAGCTGCCTGGCATGCCACACTGAGGTCACCCCTGAGGAGTATGTATGAAACCGAGTAGAGGGTTGCCCTTATAGCCTATAGGTGTATGGTAGATGTTTGATGCTCTGGTATCCCCTGGTGGGGAACCTCTGTGATGTCCCCATCTGCTGCATGTGTTGTGTGATGTGAATGACATACAGGAAATTAGATATAATAATGGGCCTCATTGGGGGAAATGTGGGGATGTGTATACCTCATGTCCCTTGATGACATACACTTATGTATGACATGGGCCATGTAGAAGGTGTACCTTACAATGGAAGCAACATTGTGTTGAAATGTCATGTTTCCAAAGACCTGTGTCCACAGCTCCCTCATGACTGATTGCATGCCTGGGATGTTGTTAGTACTGTGATACTATGCGGGGACATCACTCTCCCCAAAGGGGTTTACACTGCATGTGCTGCTATGCGGCCTGAGGCCATGTGTTTGGCAACAGTCATGTATCTGTATAAGACCCCCCTAGGCAGATGTCAACATTAGAAGGGCATCCAGTGATGGCACACACCATGCAGTCGTCCACAGACATGGTGGAACATAGGCTAATGGCTGTTACATGCACCTCAGGAGTGCACATCATAGATAACAGAAGCTTAAACATGGAAAAACAGGTTATACACATAATTATGTGTCAACCACTTGAGGTGGATTCCCCTATGTGGAATAGGTGGATCGTGTCAGCGCATTGGTGTGCTACCCATATGCTAACATATGGTGTGATGCATATACGGGGGTGTTATGTCTATAATGGCCATGGGGGTTATACTGTCACAGAGTTTGTCAAGGTCAAGGTAGGCAGTTTGCACTGTCACCTCCTGCCCATGGCTTTGATGATTATGTCATACAGGTCAACCGAGTGTAACAGACATGAACCCTTCCTTGACAAAACCTAAGTGTGTGTGATGGATTGTGTGCAGGTCGCCATTGTGCTTGTTACTGGGGTTCTCTAGAAGTTGCGCTATGGCTTTGCAGAAAAGCCTAGTTAGGCTGCTGGATTTATCATGTGACTGAGTGGGGGATGCAACACCTTACTCTAAAGGGGAGATAGTGGTCGTATAATAAATGGCTGGGACAAAGGTGGTATTCAGTCCTCCTTTGAATATGGTTCCTTATGGTGTTTTAAGGTTATGCTTGGGGTCATGTAGGATGCATCCTGTGATATGATAGGCTCCCATGGCAGATGTATACCATGACATTCACACAACAGTGGTGACTTGTTCCCTACATATAGGAGAAGGGGGAGGTACTGTGGTTATCCTGATGTACTGATCAAGATGATGGGGTATGGCCTACACCGACTCTGTCAGGCATCCAGTATGGTATAGCAACAGCACTGGTATAGCTGGTGTCCTTGAGCACCCCAAGTGAGCAGCTGCAGGTGCTTCCTGTGCTGTTGCAGACGTATTTGCAGTAGGGGAGATGACTCTCTATAGTGGATGTAGACAGTATAAGCTCTGTGTTTGTTGTGCAGGTTTTCAGGACTGATCCCATTCCCATGTACATGCTATGGAGACATTGCTCTAAATTGGACACCTGTCCCTACTTTGTCTCAGACAGCAGTATGTCATCCCTGGTATGGACAGTATGTATTGCAGATGTCCACCAGATAGGTTTACATATCCTATCAGAGGATGATGTAGGCCTGTTGGGTATACCTGAATACATGCATCTATTCAACTGCATATATAGCACTTGTATGTATGTGTGGATATTGGTGCCAGTCCTTAATGAGGGGTTGGGGGCTGTGAGGCTATGTATACCCCCGCTCCGGAGGATGTATTCCACGTTGGAGGTGTATGGTTGGCTGACCCTAGCTAGATGGGTATTGTTGGAGATAGTGACTGCAAACATGACCCCATGATGGTTGCTTTGCCATGGAGGATGACCCTGTAGGTATGCTGCAATGGTAACCCGTGTTGTGTGATGTCAACTGCAATACACCTTCACCTCATGTGGGGGTAGACCCTGGCCACACCAAGGTGTTTGTACATCCACTGTTGATGGCTCTCTGGCCATTTGTGTGCTGGCATGGGTATATCTGACAATGTATGTTAGGGTCATTCAACTGACCCAAGATCAGGATACAGACCGGACTCCTAATACAGTTGATGAGGTCCATATAGTCCAAATGGGCTTCCTGGTCACATGTGTTGGTCAGTAGCTAGCTGTGATTTGAATAGGTGTGTGCTGGCAATGGCGAACTGCCCCTGCAGTGCCCCTGTACATCTTACTGCCTATATAGTGTGGAGGTTTGTATGTGTCTCATATATACAGACACCTCATGTCCCATGGCCTTACCGGATACACCTTGGTGTCTGAATGTATGATAGGATGGTTGACCAGGTAGGCTGGCATGCATTCTGCAGCTTTGAACCATGGTCTGTGTGACTGCACAGATATTTGCAGTACGCAGGGTTAGGACTACTTGCAATGAGGGCAAAGTCATGTGCACACCTCTAGCATTTGGCAGCATGGCTGTCAATGTGTGCTGCATGGACACATGTATGTTGGTAGTGATAACTTCACCACTTTTAGTAATGAAGTCACTATGGTGCTACCGATAACCAGTGGCAGATGCATGAATACCAGTGAAGACAGATTGAAGCCATCTCTCACAGAGCTTCGTGGTCTATTTGCCATATCATCCCAGACTCCCAGGTACTGGAAGCCCTGGAATATCACAGGATAAATGTGCACATGTTAAGGGCAATCATTCTCTGATTGTATTGTGGCATTGGTATGGGTGACAGCATAATGCAGCATAAGGCTAGGGACATGCCTGCCTGTGACACATAACCAGTGTGCTTAGTCATGTTTGAGTGCATATGGTCCAGGGACGTACATTTCAGGTCAGGCACATCAACATGTACTGTGACAATCCCATGACAGTACCTGTTGGTGAGAGACAGCACTGCGTATGCACTATGATGGAGCTTGCCACGTGACATACAAGTAACGGTGGCCATCCACATACAGAGCCAGGTCAGAGGCACACCAGTGTGTCTCCACTGGAGTCCTCTATGTGCAACATGTTTGACATGGAATGATGCCTGCATGATTGTGGGACACAGGTGTGTGTCCATGTGTGGTATGTGCTGTGTATGGCTGTGGCATTCATGTGTGGCTCTGCCTCAGAGATCCACTTTATTTGTGGATGTGTATGTTGAGGACCACTGCAGATGTTTGTGTGTGCTGTGTAAGTGTGGCTGGTGTGTGAGATGTACTGATTGTGTTGACAACATCTTTGGGGACAGATATGTGGCTTTGACAGGGACAGAGCATGGACTGCAGGTTACTACTGTCATTGCATTTCTCACACAGTGTGTTCCTTGCTGGTGTTTGTAGATGGCTGTCCAGCCGTGCACCTATGGCTGCTGCTACACAATGCCATGATACCCATATCAACCACAATGGCTGGGGAAACTGTAGGACATTGTCAGTCATATAGTCCAGAATCTGAGGGAGGAAGGCCAGGGAGTCCTGAGGGGTGGGCCTACAGACCACACGATTACTAATACAGTAGGAGGCTGACAACACAGCAGGCCATGTAGACAGGCTATGAACAGGCAGTAATAGGTGCAAGAGGTACTTGCATTGCAACACCTCATAGCACATGCAGCAACTAGCATGCAACATCAGGATCAAGGGGGGCAATGCATGCTGTATTGCCACTGTGTTGCTGATACCCACAGACATACTGTGCTGATAGATGGCAGGGTTATGATGTGGGGTTAGCAGTGGATGTTGCTGGCAAGAGTGGATGTGCAGGATCTGTACAAACGGTGAGCAATGTATGCAGTCCTGTGATGTATTCCCCTGTTCATGTGTGTCAGGTGGGATGTACAGACGTTACAACCCACCCTTCTCAGAAGCTGAGATCAGTGCAATGCATAATCCCCTGTGACTCCATTAACGGGTGGTGTTGTCAAGGATTTGCCACAACCAGCAACAGCCCACTGCACTGTGCACTGTGGGCAGACCTTGTAGTAACAGTGCATGATGTGGGCCACTGGGACAGGAGCTATGTACAGGTCCAACAACATGCTATTAATGTCATACAACAGGTACGGCAAAGGGCACCAGCTGTGTCCAAGGACCATGTTGGCATAGGGAGATACTTCTCTCCCACAAATCCATAGGTACCTATGGTGTGGCTGGGGAACATCAACCTGTAGCTGTTGAGTGTGGAACTGTCATGTAATGGCTCACCTATACCCTAGGCATGTTAAGGGCTACCAATTTGCCATGCACACAACTGTTAAGCATATCCATGTTGCAATATGTGCATGTTCACTTGGGGTGGGGTTCACTGCAGTGCATCACATTGGTAATCACAGTAGCATATCTGCAGGAGCTGTAACATATTAACACTTAGTTTTGTATAGGTGTAGCCAGTCTGCTATACAAGGGTGCATTACTATTGTGTAAACGGGTGCACTGTGTGTTAAGTATAGGTCCATCCCATACTCTGACTTGGCAAACATTATAGCGCAGGTATTCATGTAGTCATGTTGTCTTCCCCTCACAGGTGTCCATGGCGGTTGGAGTGTGTCCCCCCTCACAACCTGATGTCACTGTGTCATCAGACTCTGATGATAAGGGTGGCCATTGTGAGACCCAGGTGGGGTTGTTGGGGGCTGGATCTGTCCCATTGGTTGACATCACACTTCCAGCCCCAATGTCCCCACACACTTTCAGTATGCCCACACATACCCAGTCTCCAGCAGCCACAGATATTGGGCAGTCAGAGAGTGGTGCTATTGAACAGGAGAGTGTGGGGACTATGGCATCTGTGACATAGACAGTAGCTGTAGCCAGAGAGCTGGTAAGGTCCCACCCAGGCAGATAGACAGGGGGTGCTCAAAAGAGGACTGTTGCCCATCCAGCACCTGTCAGAAGTGTCACAGCACATGTCACCTAATGCAGGTTTCTGCCCATCATGGAGGCACAGGCACATTGTGAACATGACACCAGACAGATGCTCAGGGTCATGGATGACACACTTCCTGGCATGCATGACACCCTCCATGGCATTGGTGATGCCTTACGTCATTTTGCTGATGTAGTGGATAGATGGTTGGGTGAGACATTGTCAGTCCTTAACCATGCAATGTCTGTGCTTGAACATGTGGTGGGAGTAGGGCTTTGGAGACATAGACACCAGTCAGCAACAACACCAGCTAATAGCCCACGTGGCCATGCACAGTCACACTCCCATAGTGGCAGTACCACTAGCACTACCAGTGGGAGAGTGCTGTCCACACCAGAACATGGCAGGCCATGGGCATGTAGTCCCAGGTGGTCCAGTGAGGGACACACACCCGGCAGACACCTGTCACCGTCAGGAAGTAGTACAGCATCTGGCCTTGGCCATGGTGTTGCCAGTGCCACACCTGGCATAACCATTTCTCATGTTCATGGCCAGAGATGGAGAACTGTACATTCTGCTATGTATGGTCCATGGCTGTCTAACATACCCTCGTGTAGGCCTAGCACATGGTTTGACTGTGTGCATGCACACACTCACACATGACTGTCACATGCAGGTCCCAGTCTAGTGTCATTACCTCATTCTACCTAATCCAGGGAGAACATTTGAGAAGGCCAACCCAGTTAGTTTCTGCTCCTCCTTTCCCCTTTCCATTTTGCAAAAAAAAAAAATTCTAAGCTTGATTCCTGCCTTTCCTGTAAGTCATCTAGTCTAGATACAGATTTGCTGTATCCAGGACTGTTTGTAAGTTTCTGAGCCCCTAAGTCTTTCTGTGTTAGAGGAAAGCCTTCTAGCTTAATTTTGTTTCTTAGAACTAGCCAGTTTTCTAGTTTCAGCACTCAGATCTGTTTCTTTGAGCTCAGCCCTTGTTCAGAACTCATTGTAAGCACCAAATAAGCAACAAATTACTACAGTACTCAACTTTCCTCACTTGTCTAGAGGAAAACAGTTTTTAGTACTTAATAAATAAGCACCTATTTAGGCATGTCTAAGGGTCAGCTCCTGGTGTTTTCTCCTGTCTACCTGATGAATCTGGGTATCTTGGGGCAATGCACCAATTGCCTCGTGTACACAGACAACCCTCTCCTCCTACCACCCAACACTACAATCTGTGAGAGATGGACTTATACAGCCAAACTGGAAGCAAAGCTCTCTTCACCCAAGACTGAACTAGACAGTCAAGAGGAGAGGGTAAATACTTGTACCACACCACACTCATCACATAGTCCCTCAAAACCTACACAATCAAAACACACACAGAGAAACACAAAACACACACCTACATTCACGGAGGCTCTCAAAAAAAATGTACACAAGCAACAGGGACCTCCAAAGCAGAAATGCAAGCAGCCTCCACCCCCCCAACACAACCCAAATGACATATAGCCCACAAACTCAGTGTGCCACTCAACCACAGCCCATAAGCCATAACAATGTATCCAACACTCTAGTCATAGATGACTCTATAGTCAGACACACTGATGTTCCACTCACCAGGCTAAACAAGGAGAAAGTTACTGTCAGCTGCCTGTCAGGTGCCAGGATCCCCCACATAATGCATGCACTCAGGTCACTCCACAACGAGTACAGATATGACTCTGTCATTGTCCATGTTGGTGTGAATGACCTTTGATGTACCTCCCTGGACTACATGAAAAGAGACATGGAGGAGCTGTCTGATCTTGTAGCCCAGGCAGGTATGACCCTAGCCCTGAGTAGCATCCTGCCATCACACAGAATGATACCACAGTACAAGGACAAAATGATTGACTTCAACAATTGGCTAAGCTTCTGGTATCATTCTAAGGGGATCCAGTATCTGTCTGCCTGGGATGACATGATCAACAAACCAAGATGCTTTGCCAGAGATGGCCTGCACTTGTCATCCTTGAGATTCCAGATACTGGCTAAGGCTCTTGCCTCCCCTATAGTGCCTTTTTTAGGCAAGATTCAAATGACAAATTCACCACCATAACAAGTACAAGCAAGCAAAATCTGAGGGTAATGCTACTTAATGCTAGAAGTCTAAACCTCAAAATGCACTCACTCGAGGCACTCCTTAAAATGGAGAACATCAACATCTGTGCAGTGACAAAGACCCGGTTCAAGGCTCGAGAGAGCACCCCTGCATTACCAGGCTATAATTCATACCATACCTTTCAGCCACCTAACCTGGACCGAAGCACTAAAGGCAGAGGTGTGTCCATATTCATTAAGGATATCCACACCTCCAGGCTAGTTGCATAGCATAATGCAGCCGAGATTATCCAAGTGCAACTAATTCTGGGCAAGACCGCATTCCAAATTGTAGCTTGCTACAGATCCCCCACCATTCCCCAGGATTCCCACTCCTCATTTCTTGATACACTGGAAAATATTAGGGTACAACCTAACACCCTAATAATGGGCGATTTCAACTGCCCCACCATTAACTGGGAAAACTACTCATATACCAACACCTGTGCTCAACATTTTCTGGAATTCATAAATTCCAGTGCCTTGGATCAACTTATCCACACCCCCACCAGGGGCAGCAATATCCTAGACCTGGTCATTACCAACATGGGCAACTGGTGTTCCACACCAGAGGTCAATTCCTCGTTGGTCAGATCCGACCACAAGCAAATCACCCTAGACATCCACATCCCACCCCCACCCCCCCATTAGGTAAACCACCGTAAAAAATTTCTCCAAAGCCAACTTCACGCTTCTTAAGACAGAAGTGGCAAACTTCACGACACCCATGCTGATGGACAATAGAGGCACGATTGCTGAATCCTATTCAATTGCACTTTATAAGCACTTACACAAGTGCATGGATCGTGCAATCCCTAACAGAACCAAGATGCTATCCTCCAAAAAAAGGAAGCCAATCTGGTGGTCCCCTGCCATAAACAAACTCTACAACAGAAGAAAGAAACTGTTGCAAAAAAGAGTAAAATCCCATGATTGGAGGAACTCTGTGGTCAGCCTCAGTAAGAAACTGAGATCCCTCGTAATATCCTCCAAAGCTAGTTACGAAAAAAAAATGGCCACTGATTCTAAAGACAACCACAAAGCATTCTATAGCTATGTCAGGAATCTCAATGGCAACACTCAGATCTGCTCTGAGTTACAGCACAATGGCACTAAGTATACAGAACCAACTGATATTGCCAACATCCTGGCAGATAGGTTCAGTGCTAACTTTACCCCTCTCTCATCCCCTAAAGGGCCCATCTCTATACCGGAAGAATGCAAAGTTACTATAATCACAGCTGCACAGGTAAACAACACACTCTCCAAAGCCAAGAACACAGCATCCATGGGACCTCACAACATCCCAGGCTGCATTCTACATGAACTATAGAACAAAATGGCACCCCACCTAAGTACAATGTTAAGTCATCACCTCACCTCAGGCTTTGTGCCCCCTGAATGGTGCACAGCAATGGTTATCCCACTCCACAAAGGGAGAGCCACCACGGATCCCGGGAACTACCACCCCATTAACCTGATGAGCCTGGTCTGCAAGGCTTGGAACATATCATCATGGAACTTATAAACAATAACATTGGTAATCTCCAAACTCTGGACCCTACCCACTTCGGGTTTATAAAAGGCAGATCATGTCTTCTAAACCTGATAGACTTTTTTGAAGCAGTCACCAAAGCTGTAGATGAGGGTAAGGTGGTTCACACAGCCTGTCTAGATCTCGCCAAGGCATTCAACACCATTCCCCACTCTGGAATTATAGATAAACTCACTAAACTAGGTATAAATCCCTATGTCACAAGATGGGTTGCCAACTGACTCACTGACAGAACCCACACTGTGAAAGTAGCAGACTCTAAATCCATCTTCAGACCAGTGACAAGTGGAGCACCTCAGGGTTCAGTCCTAGGTCCTCTCCTGTTTGATATCTACTTCTGTGAAGTACAGGCTAACACAGAAGGTCTTTGGCTAACAAGTACTCAGATGCCTGCAAACTAGGAGACACAATCAAAACTCCTAACAATGTGCACATCCTACAAAAGGGCCTCACTGAGACAGATGCCTCTTGCCAAAACCATGGCCTCAAGCTCAATGCCAAAAAGTGCATTGTCATCCCTTTTGGTAAAAATTCTGTACCCATGAACTACCACATAGGCAGTAGTCTACTTAACACTGAAAGTGCGATAAGAGACCTTGGGACACAGGTGGACAGTAGTCTCTCCTTTACTAACCACATCGCCACAGTAGTTAGGAAATCCTTCTACATGGCACACCTCATCACAAAAGGTTTCTCATCCAGGAAAAAAGAGGTCATTGTTCCCCTCTGCTCATCACTCATTAGACCCTTTATAGAGTACAATGCCCCTTTTGGTATGTACCTCACAAGACATCTACAACAACTGGAAGGGCCACAAAATACCTCACAAAGAGGATTACCGGCCTCAAACAGATGCCCTATGCAGACTGTCTCAAAAAACTTCAGCTATACTCTGTCGCATATCGCCTACTCAGAGGTGATCTCTGCCTAACATATAATGTAATGTCAAACCCAGAGCTGTTGGACATGCACCACTTAAAGAAATCCCAATCCCTCCTAGCTACAAGCTGTAGGGACCTAAACCTTGTCACCACAATAAACAGAACATGCTGAAGGGATAGATACCTGTCTCAGAGACTTCCCTTATTCTGGAACAAACTACCTATCTATATCAAACAAAGCTCCTCTTTAGCACTCTTCAAGAAAAATCTTGATGATTGGATGGGAGATAGGAAATTCACCCCAGGGATCACTTCTGTGGCTCTGCTTGACAGGAGCACAGGAAAATAATTTTCTTGGGTGGCAAAAGCCAGCGTACCATTTGGTTAGGCTTATATATGCCCTAGGGCCAATAGCCTAGTACCTACCTATGAACCTATGCACACAGCTCCTGTCCATGGCCCACCTGATCAGCACCTCTCCAGAGACACACACATGATGGCAACTGTATGGCAC
Organism: Protopterus annectens; assembly: GCF_019279795.1. Classification (NCBI taxonomy): domain Eukaryota; kingdom Metazoa; phylum Chordata; order Ceratodontiformes; family Protopteridae; genus Protopterus; species Protopterus annectens. Next base: position 1,049,781,596 of record NC_056735.1, read on the forward strand.
AGCCTAGGCCTTTGCCAACCCCACACATCACCCTGTGCATGTGATGATATCTGTGTCACATCCCTGTTATCCATTCCATTGATGCAGGGACATGCTAATGTGTGTCTGATGCACAGGGTGAATATAGTACAAGTAATGGCAGAGTGTAGTATAGTAGTGTTATGGCCTGTAAGTTGCTGTCTGCTGGCAATTGTAATGCTTACACATCAAAGTGTACGTACCTTTGTGCCATGATGCTTTATTGCTGTTAATACTGCTGACTGACTGTTGTCTCACACACCTTATTCTGTTTACGTTGCAGGTGTCAGTGTGTCTAACTTGTGGTGGGCTACTGCCTTTACGGGAGCTGAGGATGGCAGAGTGGCAACACAGAGACCTTTTCATCATCAAGGTACGGCTGTATGTGTCCATGTTTACCTAGGTATGTATACATTGAACACTGTGCGAGGGACACTGGAGGCAGACAGCATACCTTTCATGCATACCCCTTGACACAGCATGCTACTTTTGCTACATGTCACCTGGGAGTTCAGTAGGATCACAGGTTATAGGTACAGAGGAGGTTACTACAGTACTGGCCATGGGTCCCTTACAAGCCTATCCAGTACTCTTTCCCCAAGACACTCATCTGTCAGCATCTGTTGCCCCTGCCATTGCTTGACACACTTTCGACCCCTGGGACAGATTTTTTTTTGACATCCACTCAACCTTGATGCAGTTGATGAGGGTCTGCATGCTACTCTGACATTTTTGGGGAATGCATTCCTGACACAGGGCAGCCTCTGGGAGACAAACCTGTCTCTCAAGATGTTTTTTTTTTTTTTTGCTGTGTCATATGTGATTCAAGCCTATTGTACCAGTAATGCACATAGAGTTATACTGACATATATGGGGCAGCTGTTGAAGGGCTGAGCACAACAGTGCCATCTAGGCATGCCACAGCCCACCTGTGGACAACCTGTCCCATAGTGAGTGGGGCAGTACTGATTAGAGGCTGTCTGCATGGCACAGATATTGAAGGTCATGGATAACCTTTGTGGACAAGCCATGCTGCTAATGTATTGTACTGACTGAGGACTATACAGAGGTAATGTCCACCTTTTGTCTGGATGCAGTCCCTTTACCTATGTGGTGAACCACATCCAAGCCTTTTCTGATCACTGCCACTACTTCATCGGAGAATGCAACAGTGTTAACAACTTGAGTGGCCAGATCTGTCAACACATTTGGTGCATCTATGGTGTTGTAGTTGATGTGGAAATAGTGGGTCCATCTCCTCTACATATGGTACAATGGCACTGTTTTCTGCATTCAGGTGGAGGCCAGGACCTGGCCACCATTCCATACCTACTGTATGACCCCATTACAGTGTGTTAACATCAGTTTGTGGGTCAGTGACAGACAGCACACTACTCCCTGTTGCCATAGCTTTAGGCAATACCTACATATGTGGGAGGTGGCAGTATGCATTCATGCCTGTATACATGTGGGTCATTTTGGGCAGAAGCTACTCACAAAGTGTACACGTCTACATATTGTACACACATAGGCAACACAGCATAGGGATGCCACCTTATCCAATGTGGAATGAGGGACACGTGTTGTACTATTGCGACACGTGGTAGGACATACCATAACCCATGGCAAATGCACCAGACAGGACTTCCCTTAATGCTTCTTTGTGTCACATCACTATAGGTTATGCTATTTCTCATACCAGTAAGATGCTTCTGATGTGAAGTAATTGCTTTATGCAGGTAGTAGACAGCCTTAGAAGATGTTTGTTGTCCTACACTGTGGGGACCACTGTATTGTTTGTGTCATTGTCACACGTCACACCTGGCTAAACATGGACTACAACCTGCAGGATGAGACAGGTGGTGGTCATAAGCCCCACCCCTACAGATGTCTTCAGAATGTCCTGATGTTTGCCACATATTTTTGTTCTGTTTTGTATAAAAGTGTGGTTTTCTGGCAAAGTTGTGTGAATTCATTAAAGACTGATGTTTCACAGTACTGACAGATATTTGCCTGTCAGACTTCATACCTTTCAAAAAATGCATGCAAATGCACAAGCTGTTATGCTATCTCCTGTGTATGTTTATCAGAGCAATATTTAAAGATTGACTCTAATATGTGGGCTTTGTACTACTTTTCTGTATGACTTTCTCTAGATGTATTTCTGTAAGGGGTTGAGAGGTATGTTTGTAGCCATAACACAGGTACACTGCTGAAAGGGGATATGCATATGTACATACACACACACCCACTCATGAACCACCCTTGTTGATAGTAGATGCCCTTACCTGGCTAGTTATACGTAAGATAGTGCAGTATACATAGCACATGAACCACAGAGGTTATACAGTTTTGCAGTGTCTGCCACTACTATTCTGGAGTTAACAGGATGGCACAGGCACACAAAATGGTGTAGGCATTGCACACACACAGGCAAGACAGCCACAGTGCTACAGAGGATCTGCATACACAGACACACACTCACACAGTCCCACTATTGAGATTACAATCCCTGCCTACTGACTTCAGCAATTAATGCTTTGCCAATGACTGGGCAGAAACACATATTTTTATGACACACAGACAAAATATATGAGGCACTCATCTTGACATTCTGCAAAACTGTATACAGTTGAGATGTATGGCCTGCATAGTGTGAAACATTGCATCTAAGGTGGATGACAGCAACAGTTCCTTTCATTTAATGCAATGGGGGTGTCAGCAGTGTGGAACAGGCCTCAAGATGGTATAATCAAGCCACTCACACACCCACAGGGGATATGCATCTCTCACATACACACACAGTTGGCAGTCTTGAGATTAGAGCCACTACATATCTAGTTTATTGTACTATAGTGCTGCGTATTTATCACGTGCACCACATTGGTTATATGCCTGCCAAGTGCCCAATGCTGTATCTAAGGTGGATGACATCAGCAGGCCATGTAAAATAGGGCAATGGGTGGTTTACAGGGTGGAACAAGCCTCAAAGTGATTTAACCCACAACCACACACACACACACACACACACACACACACACACACACACACACACACACACACACACACACACATATACAGTTGGCAGTGCTGGGATTAGAACCCCTACCTATCTAGTTGAATGTACTATAATGCTATGTACTTCTTGAATGCGACACAGACCTTATATAACTAAAGAGTGTCCAACGGTGCTTCTAAGGTGAATGACATCAGTGGGCTTGATAAAGTAGGGCAATAGCGGTTTACTGTGTGTAACAGGCCTCAAAATGATTTAACCTACAAGCACACAGTTTCCAGTGCTGAGATTAGAACTCCTACCTATCTAGTTGCATGTACTGTAGTACTACATACTTAACGCATGTGCCACAGAGCTTATATGGCTGAAAAGTGTCCAATGTTACTTCTAAGGTGGATGACATGTACAGGCCCGGAACAGTAGTGCAGTGGTGGGTTAACAGGGTGGAACAGGCCTTAAAATGTATTGTCAATGCACACACATAGGCAGCAAATATAGACACCCACAAGGGGATATCCATAAACACACACACACACAGACTGATCTGCCATTGTTGGGATTACAACCACTACCTATTTAACTGTGTACACTATAATACTATGTAGTTATTGCATGCGCCACAAGACTTATTTGTGTGAAGAGTGTCTGATACTGCTGTTGGGGTGGATGACATCAGTAGCTACTGACAGGTAGGCCACTGTTGTGGATGACACTAATATCAGAGCCATAAAACGGGTGACTGTTACACAGACATAGGCCTGTTGGGCATGTGTATTGTGCTGCAAATGTAATAGATACAGAAAAACACACACAAAGGCAGCTGATGTGAGATTACAACCCTTACCTCACTACTATTATTTAATGGAGCTCAACTTCGTACTTGCACATGCCACTGGTTGCATTTGGTGCCAAATGGTTGCAGCAGTATTTCACTGTATGCCTTTCAGGGTGTCTCTCTCTCTCTCTCTATCTGTCTCTGTCTGTCTTTTCCCGTATCTTCCTGTCTGTACTTGTTATATTTTTATATGTTACTTATATATATATATATATATATATATATATAGAGAGAGAGAGAGAGAGATATAGATATATATGTATATCACACTCATCAGATGCAGATATATCTTATATGTCCACATACAGATAGATGAGGGTAGTCCTGTCTGATGAGGGTGATGAGAGGCAGTTAAGGTGTACATAGCTGTGTGTATGCAAAGGGATATATGAACAACTTAGTTCTATAGTCAGATTTAGGTTTAGACATGAGCTGTAGTTCTCTAAGTGTAGGAACATGTCCAGAATGACCTTCAGTAGTAACAGTGGTACTCCAGTCCAGAGCTACATGTACTCTGGTCCAGTCTTTTGTGTGCTACAGCTGATTAGCTGATGAATCTGTGTAAACAGTCCAGTATCTCAGTGATATACTGGCTGAGGGATCTCCTGGCTGTGTGCTATCCTTATTAACTGAGTCATATATTGAGGTGGGTACAGACTGCATTGGACTGAGCAGTATTTTGCATAATATGTGTGGCATATTCTGCAAAGCACTGTGATTTCCTGGTATGTCAGTGGCAGATCAGTATAGCGTAATGTGAGGAACCACTGACAGACATTTGTCTACTGACTCCGTATACTGCAGGGAACTATGCTGCAGCACAAATTGTTCTAGTCTGCACATTCTACGTTTGTCTGTCCAGTGGTTCCCCTTCCGCTTATATGTGTCTCTTTGTCCTTCTGTAGTCCAGTCACAGGCTTTGTCCCCAGTTGACGCTGTTATGTATTTGTAGTTATGGTGTCAGTGGGCTAGAAGTCATAATATCACACACAGGTTTACAGACTTCACACCTCTGACTGTACCTGTTTAGCAGGTTGTCCATCATTGCACCCCTACATCTGCTGTGGTCCTCAGATGGTTTGTGTTGCACTGTTATAATAAGGCTACATGTTGGTCATAGCTCTCAAACTCTTACAGACAGACATCTGGACAGGCCCATATAAAACAGTCAGACACAGGCCCAGGCATGGGGACAGGGTCTTAATGTTGTTCTTCCATGCATAGACAGTTGGTAGAACTGTTTTGTATTAGCTTACATTTTCTTATGGGAATTACATCTGCAACTCAACTGTCTGTCATTGATGTTTCACATCAACCTTATTAGTTTGCAAATAGTTTGCCAGGCAAATGCAATGTTATGACAAGCAGAACAGATATATGAGGTATACGTGTGGACATTCTGTGAAACGCTATCATTCCAGGGGTATGGATGGTGCCACTGACTTGTTATCAGTACTGACACAGTAATGTAGCAGCCTTTATATCCTGACGCTAGACTGACTTGTCACAACCTGCTGTTCTACTACACACTGTGTAGGTTACCTAGAGCTGTATCCTGTCAATATGTGTGGTCCCCTGTCCCTCCATTGTCCAGCTCTCCTGCAGTAACAAATATTGACGTCTGGACAGTGTGTACAACTCCTACCGTAGGTGTAGCTGACATGCAAAATAGCTGGCATGGCCAGTCTCGAACAATGGACCCTGTTAATCACAGTACTGTATTTAGACCACTAAGCCACAACAGCCACCTGTAAGTGCTGTCTACTTCCTGACACTGTTAACCACAAACATACATAGCACATGAACCCCTGCATATTGTAGACATGGAACAAGTTATCAAGTTGATTGTGAGAGCCCTGGGAATGTGTGGTCTGCTGCTATTACCTTACAAACATAAATGTTATTGCAGTTCTATGTCAACACAGGTGTGTTGGGGGAGGGAGGCATACCTCTCAACTGTACATATTTTCACAGGTTTTCCAGGTGTTTGCCTCATATTTTGGGTCCATTTTTCAAAAAATTGTGGTTGTGTGGAAAAGTAATGTCAAATCATTAAAGACTGAAGTTAGAAAGTAATGACAGACATTTGAGTTTCAGACTTCTTGCCCTTCAGAGAATTTATGCCACTGCAACACCTGTTATTCTATCAACTTTCTATGTTTGTAAGAGCAATATTTAAGACTTGTCCCTGTTTTTCTGCCTTTGCCCCACATTTCTTTATGGCTTTGTACAGATTTCTTGCTGTAGGAGATTTAGAGGTATGTATGGGACTCCTACATTGATATCCATGGATTTGTCCTATGACCCCACTGATGTTTTTCGTGTTTCACTGTTGCAGTCATCACATTTGGGTTATCCCTGCCAGCGTAGCCCTCGACTGGTCCAAATACCAGAGGCTTAGTATTTCTGCGGCGGTTGCTGTCACTTCAGGACTAACGACAGGTCATCAGTAGTATAAAGTAAAGCAGCTGACGCCATTACATCAATCTTTCTTGCCATGGAGCCCGAAGCAGAAGCAGTTCGCATGAGTGGCGGTCGGCTGCTACCTGAGTTTGTTCATCTACTGAATTGAAGTTGAAGTCTTTTAAAGCTAAGTACCCTGTTGGGGATCCTTTTTTCTTGCGCTGATGTCAGAAAAAGTTAATAATTGTCTCACCTGTGGAAAGCAAATACCACACCGAGATTTACATTCTTACTGCATCACTTGTTTAGGTCCAGACCACGACATCCCCCGTTGCCGCTTCTGTGCTTTGTATAATGCCAGAACTATCCATCATCAGACCCCTGTTGTATCCAGATATTTTTGCTTGCAGTCTTCGAATTCCGATATGGCTTAGGTAAGCCATCTGACAGCAGATCTTCTGAAAAAACGTAAAGATAAAGACAGAGACAGATTGCGCAGGTCCAAACCTTTTGATGACGCTTTCGTTAAGATAGTTGTCAGTTCTCTGGTCCTCAGTGAGGTGCTTTTGCAACCCCTGATGCCCACTTCTATGGATTCGTAGGCTGCTACCGAGACCCTTTCAGAGTCCGGTATGCCACAAAATTCTTCTTCAGCTAAGGATACTGTGGTCGTCTCTACCTTGGATGGGTCTGGAGCCACTGAGCAGGCACCGGCCTCTGAGAAAGTCCTTTGCACTACCAATTCCCAACACAAACCGACATCTTCTTTCGCGGCTACCGTTCTTTCAAAAACGACTGAGTTTCTAAGGCCCAGGGTATGAACCACACCCAAGAAACCAACAATCCACTCTCAAGCACCTGCTTCCTTGCCTCAGTCTCAAATGCTTAAAATGGCAGAAGACCTTATCATGCTGATCAGGGTAAGCCAAGCTAACCCCTCGAAAAAGAAAAGAGATCTATCTCCTGTAGTTTTGTCTGAACAAGAATCAGATGACTGATGCCTCTGAATGTGAAGACATGCAAACCCTGTCTACTTATGAGGATTCTGATGCAGAGGATTCCATCTCTTCAGTCTCTCCCCCCAGAGGATATTTCCTTTGGGGAAACTCTGCATACCTTAAGGGATCATTTCCAATGGGAAAGTCAAGACTACTCTCAGTCTTAAAAGAGACCCAGGGAATTCCTAGGTCTTCCACAGCACAGACTCTTGGTCATCCCCCCAGTCCTGGATGTTTTCCTGGAATCCAGCCTGACTCCTGACACCCTCCCTCCTGCACCCAGAAAACCTGACAGGTACTATAGAGTCCCTGACTCACACAATTTTTTTTTTTAAAGTCCTACTGCTAACCCTGAGGTAATTTTTCATGGGCCCAAAGGGATTAAAGCAACCTCTGCTAAGAATCCCACCCCCTCAGATAAGGATTCTCGAGCACTAGACAGATGGGGTAAAAAAGTATACACCTCAGCTACTGTTGCCATCAGAGCACTAAATTGTCAATTCCATATGCTAAAATTTCAACAACATACCCTGGAACTCCTCAAACAAAAAATGTCTTCCTTTCCTGCTTGGGCAGAATCTAAAGAATTACAAGAGTTAATGCATTCTGCAAGTCAAGTAACTAAACACACCTTGCACTGTGGTTTTGATGCTCTAGAAGCTTCTTGCAGGGCAGCAGTCACTGGGTCTGTCATTAGAAGGCATGCATGGTTTAAGGAACAGCCCCTGCCAGACCATGTCAGATCTAAATTACCCCTAGGAGGAAAACTCTCCTTTCATGCAAGCACCTGGGCTACCACTACCAACGACCACTGGGTTCTGAACATAGTGTCTCAAGGATACAAAATTTCTTTCCACACCCTTCCAACCCCAAAAGGGTTCCCAGATCTACCTCCAAACCAGTGGGCAGAGGCTCAAAAGCAAATCCTTTGCCTGCTTTCTATGAGGGCAGTAGAACACATTCTTGCAGAACAGATAGGCCAGGGTCTCTACTCCAGACTTTTTCTGGTGCCCAGAAAAGAGGGCACCTAGCACCCCATCCTCAAACTATCAATTCTAAACACCTTCCTGGTGATCCCAAAATTCAAAATGCTCACCCTCAAGCAGCTGCTACCCATGCTCTCCAAGGACACTTGGCTAGCTACCCTAGATCTAGACGAGGCCTACCTCCACATTTCTATCAGGGAATCATGCAGGAAATATCTCCATTTCAGGGCAGGATCTCAACACTTTCAGTTCTTTGCACTTCCCTTTGGCTTATCTACTGCTCCCAGAGTTTTCACAAAATGTCTGGCTCCGGTCATTGCCTTTTGCAGACAAAGGACTATCCAGATTTATCCATACTTAGATGACTGCCTTATACAGGCAGACAGCCAGGAAAAGCTGCTCAAGAACCTGGCCTTTGTAAACACCCTTCTAACCTCCCTAGGGTAAACAGGTGCCACCCCAAAGGATTATCTTCCTGGGAGCAAGCCTGGACACAGCATCGCAGATGGCTTTCCTTACACCAGAAAAACACATTTCCCTTCAGCCTACTTCTCTCAACTAGCCACCAGACCCCAGTTATTTGCAAGGAAGATCCTGCAAGCTCTGCCTTTCATGGCATTTTGTATACTACTCATTCCATATGCCAGACTGCATATTAGGAAACTTCAGTGGTATGTAAAAAGCCTTTGGTGTCAACATTCTCAAGACCTGGAAACTCTTCTACCTATAATTCCTTGCCTCAGAAAATATTTTCTTTGGTGGGCAACAACATGCTCCCACAACAAGAGACTACCTTTCTCACTACCACCCCCGCCACCCAGACCCTCACCACAGATGCATCAGACTATGCTTGGGATGCACACCTGGACAGCAGGTGCATACAGGGCCAATGGAGCCCACAACAACCAAAAAGAGATGATGGCTGTCCAGCATGCATTGATAGCTTTCAAACCCCTTCTCTCTCCTGATCAAAACAGACAACACCACTGTGATGTGGTATATCAATAAGCAGGGAGGGACTCACTCCTACCCTCTATGCAGGCTGGCCATGACCCTTTGGCACACAGCCTCTGCCATGCAACTGCACCTGTTAGCACAATTCCTACCAGGCTCTCACAATTCTCTGGCAGGCCAATTAAGCAGAAATCTTTTGGACCCACATGAGTGGCAGCTAAACAGAAGAACCTTCATCTTAATAACTCAGAAATGGGGCACCCTGAAGGTTGACCTCTTTGCCTCTCACACCAACCATCAGCTCAGCAAATTCTGCACCAGGGAGCATCACTGCATGGCTTGGAAAGTGGATGCCTGGTCCTTTCCCTGGGTCAATCTATCGGTCTATGCCTTTCCTCCACTACCCCTCATCATCAGAGGTGAAAAAAACAAGGACCATTCTTTTAGCTCTACACTGGACTCGCCAACACTGGCACCCCTTGCTGTGCAGCCTGGCCCACTGCCACCATGGCATCTTCCTCATATTCCAAATGTCCTGACCCAGAGGAAAGGGGAATTCATGCATCCCCAATTGCAGACACTCAGTTTAGCAGCTTGCCTTATTTCCTAACCCTGAACCAATCTGCCAACCTCAGTAAACAAGTTGTACATGTTATCCATGAGGCCAGATGCCCTAGCACTAGAAAGTCTTATGCTGACAAATGGAAATGATTCTGCACCTGGATCCAGGCTTAGGGAGTGAATACGGCACAGCCCTCCCTCCCTCTCTTCCTGGATTACTTAGCTGACCTACTACACAGTGGTCTCTCTTTCTCCTCTATAAAAATTCATGCTTCTGCTATTTCTGCTCATTTTCCCACTTAGCAGCCTTTTTCACACCCTTTGATTAAACAGTTCCTCAGAGGGGCTAGCAACTTGAGGCCCCCCAGAGGGGCACCAACACCAGCTTGGGACCTTAACTTTGTCTTGGAAAAGTTCACCCTGCCCCCTTTCAAACCAGCTTCTCCTGCAGAGCTAAAATTTCTCTCCTGGAAAACAGCATTCCTTCTGGCTTTTACTTCAGCCAGAAGAGTCTCTAAGCTGCAAGTGCTCATGGCTGTGGAACCCTTCATCATCTTCCATGCTGACAGGATATCCCTCAGAACTAATGCATCATTCATGCCCAACGTGGTGTCCAGTGTGGCTCTCAACCAATCCATTCATTTGCCCACCTTTTTTCTTAATCCCCAGAGCAAGAGGGAAAGGATTCTGCACTCTCTGGATGTGCACAGGCAGCTCAGATTATATCTAGACAGAGCTAAATCCTTCAGAAAGTCTGATCAATTGCTGGTTAGCTTTGCTACAGGGGCAGAAGGTAAAGGCATCTCCAAACAAACCTTATCCAAATGGATAGCACACTGCATCAATTTCTGCTACAAACAACATGAAAAGCCTCCCCACAAGGGGGTCAGGACTCACTCCACCAGACCAGCCTCCAAGTCTGCAGCTTTCCTCAGAGGAGTCCCCATAAGGGACATCCTACAGGCTGCCACCTGGACATCTGTTTACACTTTTACCAAGCATTACCACCTGCCTGTCCTCTCCAAATCCAGGGCAGGGTTTGCATCTGCAGTCATGCAGGGCATCCCAGCCAGCCCCTAGTTTCTTTGACTGCCTCCACCCAGTTCCTCAGCTTTGGGAATCAACCCAAATGTGATGACTGCAACAGTGAAACAAGAACATAGTACAGTTGTGTACACTTACCATATATGTGGATTTTCAAGTGTATTCACTGTTGCAGTCCTGGTTTCCCTCTCTCCATCCCTCTTTCTTCTCTTTCCTTGCAAGGGGCATATTGGTATTTACTTTCTATTGGTGGGATTCTTCCACCAGAACCTGGCTTCTACTTGAGGGCTCCTGACAGGTTAGGGCAAGAAAAACTGATATAATGACATCAGCTGCCTTATTTTATACTACTGATGAGCTGACGTCAGTCCTGAAGCGAAAGCACCGATGCAGAAATATTAAGCCTCTGGTATTCGGGCCAGCCGAGGGCTACCCTGGCAGGGATAACCCAAATGTGATGACTGCAACAGTGAATACACTCGAACATCTACATTTATGGTGAGTGTACACAACTGTACTTTTGTAAGTCCCTCACATAGTGCAGTGGATTTTGCTGGCTTGGGGCCTACTGCATATTGTGGGGCAGCCAGTATTTGGGAGAGAGTTGCTGTTGTCCCACATAGCTTTCCATTGTCTGCTGCTATCCTGTCAACCCACTCCATTCCCATGCCTACATGCAGCAATACCATATATATGCTACCACAATCTACTACCCCATTCATTTATTGTTAAGAAGATGACTTACCTTATGCCAGCAGCATTTTAGAGGACAGTGCTTCAGGGCTGACTGTGTTGTATGCACACAATACACAGTCTATTCATGGTAAGGTATAGGTAGTGTGATGTGGCTGGCATCCATTTTACCGTGTGTATGTGAGTTGGATTGATGTGTCAGTCCCTGGGTCCCTAGGGTGTGAGTGTGTGTGCTATGTGTTGCCTCTTTGCCAAGGCCAGGGTGTACTGGGCATGCCTGCATATGCCTACAGGGACAGGCTCAGGGGGTTCCTCCTCCATGTCCCCCTGTGCCTTTGGGGACCTTGGCAATGGTGGGAGGCTGTGTGTCCCTTCCCTGTGATGTTCCTGCCACAACTGTTTCTGCAGGATCATATTGTACAGCATGGCAGATACTATGAACATGTGTGCACATGTGGTTGAAGAGTACTACAGGGCTCCACCAGATATGTCAAGGCAGCGGAGCCGTGACTTGAGCAGCTCAAACACATGCTCTTTGATGTTCCTAGTTTGTGTGTATGCCTCATTATGGCATTCTTCTGTTGGTGTGTGTGCATTTTTGATGGGTGCCATCATCCTTGGTTCCAGTGCTTAACCAGCATCCCCCACTAGATGGCCATACGGGATGCCCCCCCCCCCTGGCAAATGCCTGGTGCAGCTGTGATGCATGCCAGATGTTGGAGTTGTGATAACTACCAGGGCTACCAGCACACACATTGATAATGCCCTGGGCATTGCATATGACCCAGCAGTTGATGGAGTTATACCCCTTGCGGTTGACATAGACTCTACCCTCCTCACTGGGTGGTGCTTTGATATGCACATGAAGACGGTCTATGGCACCCAGTACCTTTGGGTAGTGTGCTACATGGTGGAAGAGATGCATATTGTTGGCCCTCTCCTCAGGGGTGTTGGGGAAATAAATGTGCTCACTTGCATCTGTTAGCATGACATCCAGAAGCTGGTGGAGTACCCTGGATGTGGATGCCTGTGAGATCCCCATGATGTGCCCAGTAGGTTTCTGAAAAGTACCTATAGCTAGTATTCTTAAGGCTACATCTACCTTTGTTTCCACGGGGATGGGTTCCCTTCTGTTGGCTCTGGGTCTGAGGTGAGGCTGGCAGACCTCGGTGAATTGCTATAGTATGTCTCTGTTCACCCTGTAGCACTCTACTCTCTCCAGCTTATTTAGCCCCTGGAAAGTTACCCTGGACCTGGACACTGTTCTCCTCCTCAGTCTGGGCCTATTGTCAGCATCATCATCATCGCTGACCTTAGCCTGTAGTTCATACAGATGTAGCAGAGCAGCAGCAGTTCCTATCATTTTGTCTTGTGGTGCAGAGTATGTGGGAAAAATCAGATTAAAGGGTGTATGCGTACTTTATAGTGGTGTGCTGCAGATGCAGCCTGTGTGGTTGGCTGACTATGATGCATTCCACCTGCCAGGTATATTATTGAGGGGTTTGAATGGGCCAGTGTGAGTGTAACAGGGCTTATCAGTTATTTATGCTTGATTGGCTTTCCCAGGTTATTTCCCCCCTTTTTTTTCTCATTTCTTCCAATGCTAACCCCCGGGAAGCTCCGTGCAAACCCATGGAGCTAGTGTAAACATGGCTGACCAGAAAGAGCCCTCTCCTGTACGCGGTCATGCTTAGCTTTTCTTTAACCAGCTAAAACATGTGCCGCGGGGCTAAGCACAGCTTAGCAGCCTCAGACACACCCACCTGTTTAGCTGTGATTAGCTGAGTGCAAACAGGCGCCACTAAGTTCCAGTCTGCTTACACATACTGTGACACACCCACTTTTCATGTCAGCTTTCTCTTCTGCTTACACTAACACAGTTCTAGCCCATACAATGTTAGTACCTGCGGATACGGTGGCCCATTTTACTATTCAATAAACTTGGCTCATTTACCTACACATACTTGCTTATACCCTGGATACTGCACTACACCAGAGCCTATGTCCTTAGCAACCACTATAAACTGCCATTGTATGACTCTGCATGCTGGCCACTATAATGCAATAACTTTGCATAACTGTAAATTTCATGTTTTACACTTCTTTTTTGCTAAATAGCATGTTTGCGCATCACTGCGTGCTGCTTAAACGTGGCATATATATTTAAAAAAAGTTAAATTTTTAATGTATTGCATGACTTTTTAAACTCACTGGCCATAGTTTTGGCCATTTGCATGCCTACTGGACATTATACCACATTTTATTTGGGCTCTTATAGCCCCTGTTTAATTTGTATCCTCTGGTGCATGGTTTCTAAGCACGTACATTTTGGAGGCTTACCCAGCACCTACACAGGTACCTTTATGCGTCCAGAATCACAAAATCACCTCATTGGCATGCTTTTTACCAGTAGATAAGGTGGTTTGTATTCGATGGACACCTCTGTGTCAGCAGGGTGAAAGGAAGCTCATGCACGCCCTGAGCCTTGTTTCCTGGATTGCTCAGTGGCCATTTTCCATGTTCAAGCCTTATCACTATTATTACACAGAGAATGACTCTGTGTAGGGTTTATTGAATTACCCCCACTGTCTCTTGGAGATTTGATCACACTGACTAATAAATTTGTGACACCCTGACCCCATGTAAAAATGGGAAAAGGGGAATGGTGATGGTGATAATGATGATGATGATGATGATGATGATGACTAAGATATGTAACAACGCATTGTATAATTAATTATGTTCAAATTAATGTTCATTGAAAAGCAAAGCTACAAAACAATCAAGAAACAATAGTCACTTCATGCGCTTATTTCCTAGTCTCATATCTATTCCATAGCCAAAAAATATGTGGAGTATTCCAGGAATATAGCTTGCATAGCTAAATTATGGAATGTGATCTCAAAAATTTCTTTAGCACCAAATGGTCATGCAACTATGGAATCATTTAAATCTGCTGTTATAAGGTTACTAGCTCATGACTTTCATGAATTGAATTAGTAAAATGTTTGTACTGTCTCTAACAATTAAATGAATCAGTTTTACTACATTGCAGGCTATCCAGCAATATCATTTTTGTGTATCACTGGGATTTATGTCAGTTCACTAATGGCATTTTTAATTGAGAGAAGACTAAGAAGTAGTCATATGTAAAAGAACAGAGGTAAGTCTGGATAAACCTGGGAGGGAGATCATGGAAGCCTGGGAAAAGGTACTGAAAGATTACTTTGCCTAAGTATTCATTTAGGAAAGCATGGGAGGCTACCATTCTGGGTCAGAGCTAAAGTAGAGGAGGGAGAACAGTGGACAGATGCCAGAATAGAGAAGAAGGCATTAGTGAGGTAACAGACTGCCCTTACGGAAGATAAGGCACAATGACCAAACAGCCTACCACTGAAGGACCTCTGGATTCTGGCCAGTGTGCTGGGAGATATCCCGAAAAAGATATTCAGCAAATCACTGAATATTGCATAAGTGGCTGAGAGCCAATGAACATCAAGTGTAGTACAATTAAACAGGAGGAAGGAGCAGGAAATATTTATATTTGTGAGAAATCAAACCTCTTAACCTAAAAGCAGTGGCAGGGAAAATTATGGATTGAATCATGAAGTAAAGGTTGAGTACTTTCTTACAGGATAGCAGTCTCCTGGTCAACAACCAACACTGGTTCATGGACAAAATGAGCTGTTAGTGTTATTTATGTATTTATGGTATTTATTTATTTATGTTATTTATTTATATTTTGCTATCTAAGTTTGCCCTGCTGAGTGGATGCCAATTTTTCATAGGGGCCCAAAAAAATATAAAATAGAGATTAAATAAATTGAAGTTGAAAAACAGTGAAACTACAAAGTAATATATGACAGTAAATTCAGCGCAGTGCTATGTGTTAAATAAGCAGAAAAAGAAAAGTATAGAAAAAATGAATTCAAACCTGATCCAGTTAGTTTCATAAGTGGGTTACAGGTGAATTTGACATGAAGTATTTAATTCTGCACTCAGGCATAACCACAGTTTGGATGAATTCCAAAATGACAGAAAGGTCAATTCATTTGTAAGAAACTGACATAGCAGGGCTGCTGATTGCATTAAGGAATAACAGTGATGGAAGGTATTATAAGAAACTGGAAAAGCGCAGTCACATGTAGAAGCAAAAATAGACAGACTCATGGCTAACAGCTTCCTTGCACCTGCTTTATCTCCATATCTTTGAATAAAGACCAGAATCCAGTAAACAAATGTGTATGCAAACAGTGATTATACTACAGGTGGGTAAAATGACTTATGCCCAGAAGCCATAATTTACAGCAGGCAGGTGAAAGTTTACCAATAAGGACTAATTAAATACAAAGAAACATACTATTAGTTAGATTTACATGCATTAGGAGTTGGTGTGACTATGAATTTTTTATATTATTTTAAAAATACAGCTTTTAAAACCTTTGAAAAAGGTGTATAAGAAAGATTAATCAGCTTTTGTTTGAAACTAGAAATAGAAACTTTATTTACAGACAGATTTACAACATGTGCTATTCAAATACATTTAATATATAAATAAAAGCTGTACTCAGGATTTTTATTTCAACTTATATCTATAGAAACACATAATTAACAGCAAAATAAAAAAAAAGTTGCATTCCTGTTACATCTACTTGGCAACATGCCTCCATGAAATTATGTGTAGAGCTATTATCTTCTCCATTTTCCTTTCTCACATTTAATGTTCTTTTTCATCTCATCTCATCTTCCTTTGTGACCCAAGCTGCCTGTTTGACTTTGCAGGTAAATGTTTAAATTATCTCACTAAACTCACAGTCTTTGCATAGATCAGCTCTTTTTGGAGTTCCATTTTACTTCACTGTGCCATTTCATATAAGTACAACTATCTGATGCATATTTTAAGCCCTTCACTTTAAACATTTTTTAAATAAATGTACAAACTTTTACTGTCATTCCCTTGTAATTCTTATACTAGTTTTATCAATAAAATCCTCATTAATGAGGATGCTAATTCCTGAAGACTTTTGAACATTTCTGTTGATTACCTATTTTTTCATTTGTCTTTGATTTCTCTTATGGCCTTCATTGCCTGTAAGTCAGACGTTTTGTATCTCTGCTGACATGACTTGATAGTTTGATATATATTTTTAACCCAATTTGTTCATTTGTTATCTGAGTACACTCACAAGGCACAACTATCTATTTTTGGGGTTGACCCCCGACCCACCATCTGAATAAATGAATTTCTCAGAGTTAGACAGTAAGGAGAACAAAACCGAAGAAATCAAACCACTGACTACAAAGTGAAGCTAGCTTGTTAACATAAACCTTCATACTTCAATGGCCAGACAAATGAAGTACACTGCACTATCTACAGTAAACTGCTCTTCCTTTTTCAGTGGAAGATGCCAGAAGCTGATACTTTGGTCCTCACAAAGGTGTAAATACAGATCAACATGTTGTTATAATGAATTTTCCCACCCTTATCTTTACCTCCATTGCCCAGATATTATAATCTTTACCACTGACAGACCCACTGTATTTCCATGGAAGCTGGATACCTAACAGTAATGCCACAGACTGAAAAAAAGGAAATGCAGTAGCAGAGTAAAGCTTAAACATCACGCTTCTCCTTTAAACTTCTACTTTGCAGGAAATCAATCCCTCTCACCTACCTGAACTTATATATATCAAGTACAAGATTGCTATACCACAGAGAAAAAGGAATATTCTGAGAGTTGACCAAGTTGTGTAAGATTTGAGAACTTATGTGGATAGTGACCTAACTTTTGACCAACATGTGTTCAGGTAATAGTTTGAAACTTTTACCTCAAGTGGGCAAATTTACTTTCTTAATTGAGGGGTTAATCCCTTGGGAAATAAGAAGGGCCTTTATATGGGTAGGTCAGATTTCCTGTGTTTATCTGTGTAGGAAAATGAAAATATTTCAGCATTTTTTTAGCACCTATAACCTTGATGAACCTTACAAAAATCATTTGTGGCTAAAGCTGGGAAGATCCTAGGGGGTAGAGGCCTCCTGTCAGAGATCACAGGGTTTTAACTGGCAAACAAATGTCCCTATTGGTTACAGCATGCAATTTCTATTGGTCTTCAGATTCTGCTCTTTTTCCACCTCTTGGAACTCTTCCATGGTGGTCATGCTATGCAAAGCAGGAAAGGATTTGGTGGACCCTTCATTGTATTACTTAATATCTCAACTTAATTCCGATTATACTATCTTGGCCTTAGTATGAGCCAATGTTTACATTGTCATTGTATCCTGAAAGGATGAGTTTTATGGAGGGCCAGAAGGCATGGGATGTTATTATATTAGTATATGGATGCCTAGAGTGGCCTATTGTGTTGCATAGCCTGACTTCAGTAATGAAGTTTGATGCCAAGAATTCCTTTAACATGCACACCTGGGAACATTTTTTCACTATCCTTCAGGAATTTCATTTCCTTCTTAGTGGAGGACTTGAGTTCCCTCTATAAATTATTTTTGCTCAGTTAGACTAAGCCCTGTGAGGACAAAAGCAAATCTCACTTATGTGTGACACTAAGTATAGGGTGTCCAGAGTCCCCTCTTTTGGTTGCCTTGACCATGAAGCCCACTGTGGCATGATGGCATGGGTTCATAGGGTCCAGAGGGATGTAGCTGGAGGAGATGTAGTGGACTGGTTTCTGCTACAAGTCTGTAAATGTATGCTGTGTTAGTGATGCTGTTCTGTCTTACTATATACAACCTCTGTCAGGATTTGTAAGCCTATCAAGCCTTTTCAAATTTTAAAGAGACTGCTTCCAAAACTGCAATATTTTGCTGTGGTTGTAACCCATTGCCATACAGCATAATCTTAAGTATTTGGGTTGGCTATTTGTCTGATGTACTCAAAGGGAGGAGATTTCATTTAGAAGGAAATTGGGGTAGTTATTGAGGAGTACCTAGGCTACTAGTTACACAGAAGGCAGCAATGAGATTAAAATTAGTCTTGGTAATGATAGCTTTGGTTCCCAACTTACGTATTCCCTCAATGTCTTCCTTTCTGCATCCACTTCTACTGATTTCAGATGCTTAGAGTTTTTAGCTTTCTAAGTACTGACAGATCTCCTTTTATCCACAAAAGGAGGTGGAGATGATGGCTAGGTCATGGCAATAGGGGTGATTATATTTCTTGAACTTTAAATTGTATGTTTTGATGATAGAACTATATATATTTGTTTTGTATGTGTTTTTCTTTCAATTACTAAGCAACTTGAAAGCATTTTGATTTGGGAAATTTGCCTCAAGAGATGACAACATGACATTAGAGGATTATTAATTGCAGCCAAGGAACGTTTTTGTTCTGGTAGTAAAACAGTAGTAATTTAAAACCTTCAGTGTTCCAAATGTTTCCCATCAATGCAGGTACTATTTTGACAGATTCTTATTGCGGAAACCCAGGTTGAAGCTGTGGATCACACATGCCTTTATGGTACCAGATGTTAGAACTGAAAGTCTGGGTACTCTGAAAAGATGACAGGTGATTGATCTCCATTATGGAGCTCAATTAACTAAGGCTAATGGGATCCTTTCTTTCAATGATGCTAGATACGTATTTCACCTGACCCCAAATGAAATACATAGTAGACCTGTATTTAATTTCGGGTCAGGTGATTGGCTACTGTATGGAGCAATTAGCAGAGAGTTTTGGATTAGCTGCGGGGACATCTGAGACAGACTTCAAGAAGAAAACATAACTTATGCCAGTGTAAGGGGAACAAATATTTCACATTTGTCCTGCTCTCAGGTGGTTGTTTTTTTTTCAGTTATTGGAGGGCTTTTTGATGATAGTATGGTGTTATTGCTGTTTGTCTTACAAATATGGATTTATTGTTACATGCCCTGACTAACTCATCCAAGGTTATTGAGGAAATTTGCACAAAGAAATGTTCTACTTTACATTTATTACTACTAACCTCAAAGAAATGTCGCTGCTATGGTACCCAAAGACATCACAGAACACTCAGAGGAAAAAGGAGCCAAAATGTTGTGACAGTCATGAAGCACTTTCTTCTTAAAATAAGACTTCTTCAGAATAACAAATATACTTCTAAATTCAGTATTTATACAGAATTCAAACTAATTCATTAAAGCAATTTTTTTTATATCACTTCATGTTAATTTCCTTCTAAAAAAATTAAAGTCACAGACCAATATTGTCTATTTTATTGGATACAATGTACCACACATAAATTAAAAAATACAGTCTAAGAATCCTGTCTTATCCAAAATAATCAATAATTTTATATTAAACTGTATAAACATATATAAATATATAACCGTGCGTATTTTTTTTAGAAAAGTCCATTTTCCTGAAAAAAAACTATCAAAACAAGAACCCTATTACAAAACTAGAAACACAGTAAATCACAACAAAACAACCTAATGCAAATTTTCCACTAGGTCTGAATGATCAGATCTCCCTAGCTCTAGTTTTGAAAATGAGACCACCACAACTGTAAGAATGACTCAAGGGATGAAGTTTTTGTGATTTACTGAGGGGAGACACCAGCAAAGCTTTTGCATGCAGATAATGCGGCATTACAAGCAGTGAACTGGAATTTCAGCAAATAACAGAGGAATGGAATGCAAAATTGAAGAAACATGAGATACAACTGAATACAGACAATTAATTTCTCATAGCAGGTAATGTGGAAATCAGAAGAAGCTAAAAACTGCAAAGAAAGGAAAATAGTAGCACAGGTTAATAGCTTCATGCATCCGGATAATCAGAGAGACTGTAGTAAACTGGCACAGAGAGTGTCAGGTGTAGAGTGTGAGAAATGAATGTCAAAAAACTGAAATGTAAAGTGTACAAAACAATGGTGCAGCTAGTATAGCTGTATGGTATAGAAACCTGGGCAGAACAGCTGAGAAAGGTAGAGGTGGTGGAGATGAAGTGCTTGAGATAGGTGGCAGGATGCACATTGTGAAACAGATGAAGTGATGACATCTGTTCCGAAGCCAAGCTAGTTCCAATTGCAAAGAAGGTCAAAGAGAACAGATTATGTTGGTTTGAGTGCATTTAGAGAAAACCAGAAGATTGTTTGCTGAAGAAGATTTTGAAGAGGCAGGAATAAGGAAAGAGGACATGAAGATATCTAACAAAGAGATGGGTGGAGTGATGAGATGAGATCTAAGACAATGAGGCATGACTGTCAAAGAAGGTAGTAGAGTAACATGGAACCAAGAGAAGTGGAAACAGTTGACACAACAACCCAATCTGGTACAGAAAATTGGGAAAATGGGGGTGTAGATGATGATTATTATATCAAGGAAACAACACTCTCTTCTCAGAAAAGTGCTCTGTCTTATGCAGCTAGACTGTTGGCTAGATTAGACATCTTTTTGATAATAGTCTAACTACATGAAATGAGGTATATGGTCCTGAATCATTTGAATGGGTTATGGCTTGAGATTAATTAGTTTTTCTCATTCTTCCATCTTTTATTATGCTATTGATGTATTATTCTTGGTTTCTAATGGTTTATCTTTTATGCCTGACCTGGGTTCACATTTCCTCCTTGTTTCCTGTTTATTTCTCCACAATCCCTTCATCTTTTTGCTCTTTCACAAATATTAAAATACAATTTTAAGAAAAAAGAATCTCCTAAATATTTTTAACTTATTTTCAGTCATACATAACTGTGTAATTATAGATGCCGTGGTGGTACGGCGGTAGCGTTGTTACCTCACAGCAAGAGGCTCTCCCGTTCGATTGTCGGCTGGGCTTGGGAGTGCCTTCTGTGTGGAGTCTGCATGTCCTCCCCGCGGATGGGTAGCGTTTGAAAGACATGCGTGCGTAAATGGGCATGCCTTCATTGAAGGTTGAGCGTTGAGCTGGCACCTCAGCGTTTCGTAAAAATCGACTGCCAATCATTAGCGGACCGGAGTTCTGCTGTGGCGACCCCTTACCAGGAAAAGCCGAAAGACAAACAACAACATAACTATGTAATTATCCAACTAACATTCAGCTCATTATCCAGTAAATTCTTTTTCTTCTCTAGCATGTAAGAATGACACAGCATATAAGTCTTTTCCTGGTTTATATTTCAGAAGCAAATCACACATCTGTAGCATTAGAACTGTTTTCAGTCTTGGTAGTGCATTCTGCAATGTATTCTTAAATATACTTAGCAATGGCCTGTGGTCACTTTCCACTATCAAACTTTAATCATAACTATATCCATTGATTTTTTTATGCCATACTCTTCCCATTAGGATCAAGAACAGAAAAACATTTTACTTCTGCCTTGGCTGAAACTACTTCTTCAGTTGCTCAAAACTATGAAGTACAGGGGTTTTCCAGTAATACCTCTAGTCAGAGCTTGTAGATCTATACAGACACAGATTTAATCTAGCTTGAAAATAGCAACCATACTGTTCACCTGTTCAGTAGGCTCAGTCTTTCTTAATCATGTCTTGTACTCCATTCTTATCATCTCCTTCTTGATTCTACCATTTAAAGATACTGGAACTTTCTTTGGAGTATGTATTGCTGGTACTTTTTCTCTGTTTTCCTCCTTTTCATTTTCTCCCTCTTACAAATTGCTTTTCACAGCTTTAAGTCTTCTGTGCACTCTTTTAGACATTATTGCATTCACTCATTCTGCTCACATCAGTAACTTCATTTAATATTAAATTTGCTTCTCTCAAAAATGGGCCTTTTGTCTGATGAGCTCCAGGATTCTTTCTCATGTTAATGATGCATATAATTTATCAAAGTCACTTTCTTTGGACAGTTGTTTAATTCAGTAACAAGCATCAGTAGAGTTTGGGGGCAATTCAATAAACCCTACACGCAGTGATTCTCCATGCAGAAATAGTGGTAAGGCTCGAACATGGAACATGGCCGCTGAGCGAACCAGGAAACAAGGCTTGAGGCATGCATGCATGAGCTTCCTTACACCATGTGGACACAGAGGTATACACAGAATGCAAATCACCTCACCTGCTGGCAAAAAACATGCAAATGAGGTGATTTTTTTTTTTATTCTGGAAGCATAAAGGCACCTGTGTAGGTGCCGTGTAAGCCTCCAAAATGTATGCGGTTAGAAACCATGTACTGGTGGATAAACATTAAGCAGGGGCTGTAACAGCCCAAATAAAAGGTGGTATGATGTCCAGTAGGCATGCAACTGGCCATAACTATGGCCAGAAAGTTAAAAAAGTAATGCAATATATTAAAAATTTAACTTTTTTAAAATACATATGCCACGTTTAAGCAGCATGCAGCGATGTGCAAACATGCTATTTAGCAAAAAAAAGTGTAAAATATGAAATTTACAGCTATGCAAATTTATTGCATTATAGTAGCCAGCATGCAGAGTCATACAATAGCAAGTTATAGTGGTTGCTAAGGGCATAGGCTCTGGTGTAGCACAGTATCCAGGGTATTTGCAATTAGGTGTAGGTAAATGAGCCAAGTTTATTGAATAGCAAAATGGGCCACCGTGTCCACAGGTACTAACTGTGTAATGGCTAGAACCATGGTAGTATAGGCAGAAGAGACAGCTGACATGAAAAGGGTGTGTGTCACAGTATGTGTAAGCAGATTGTAGCTTAGCGGCACCTGTTTGCGCTCAGCTAAGCACAGCTAAGCACAGCTAAGCGGGGGGGGGGGGTGTCTGAGGCTCCTAAGCTGTGCTTAGCCTCACAGCGCATGTTTTAACTGGTTAAAGAAAAACTAAGTGTGACTGTGTACAGGGGAGGGCTCTTTCTGCTCACAATGTTTACACTAGCTCCCCAGGTTTGTGTGGAATGCTAAATGAAATGAAAAAAAAGGGGAACTAGCCTAGGAAAGCCAATCAAGCATAAATGACTGATAAGCCTTGTTCCACTCACACTGGCCCATTCAAACCCCTCAATAATATACCTGGCAGGTGGAATGTATCATAGTCAGCCAATCACACAGGCTGCATCTGCAACACACCAGTATAAAGTATGCATACATCCTTCAATCTGATTTTTCCCACATACTCTGCACCATTGGAGTACACACCTGGGAATTTTAAAAGACAAAATGATAGGTGCTGCTGCTGCTCTGCTACATCTGTATGCACTACAGGCTGAGGTCAGTGATGATGATGATGCTTACAATAGGCACAAACTGAGGAGGAGAAGAGTGTTCAGGCCCAGGGTAAGCTTTCAGGGGCTACATGAGCTGGAGATAGTAGAGCGCTACAGGGTGGACAGAGACATACTACAGCAACTCACCGAGCTCTGCCGGCCTCACCGCAGACCCAGAGCCAACAGAGGGGAACCCATCCCAGTGGAAACAAAAGTATGTGTAGCCTTAAGAATACTAACTACAGGTACTTTCCAAAGACCTACTGTGAACATCATGGGGATCTCACAGGCATCCACATCCAGGGTACTCCAGCATTTCCTGGATGTCATGCTAACACATGCCAGTAAGCACATTTATTTCCCCAACACCCTGAGGAGAGGACCAGCAATATGCATGTCTTCCACCATGTAGCACACTACCCAGAGGTACTGGGTGCCATAGACTGCACTCATGTGCACATAAAAGCACCACCTGGTGAGGAGGGTAGAGTCTATGTCAACCGCAAGGGGTATCACTCCATCAACTGCCAGGTCATGTGCAATGCCCAGGGTATTATCATCAGTGTGGGTGGTGGCAGCCTTGGCAGTTATCACGACTCCCACATCTGGCATGCATCACAGCTGACATTTCCCAGAGGGGACATCCCACATGGCCATCTAGTGGGGGATGCTGGTTATGCACTGGAACTGAGGATGATGACCCCTATCAGAAATGCACACACACCAACTGAAGTACGCCATAATGAGGCACACACACAAACTAGGAACATCAGAGAGCTTGTGTTTGGGCTGCTCAAGTCACAGTTCTGCTGCCTTGACATATCTGGTGGAACCATGCAGTACTCTCCAGCCACATGTGCATACATGTTAACAGTAAATGCCATGCTACACAATATGATCCTGTGGAAACAGCTGCTGCAGGAACATCACAGGGAAGGGCACACAGCCCGCCACCATTGCCAAGGTTCCCACAGGCACAGAGGGACTTGGAGGAGGAACCCCCTAAGCCTGTCTCTATAGCCAGATGTAGTCTAGCCCAGTACACCTTGGCTTTGGCAAAGAGGAAATGCATAGCACATACACTGACACCCAGGGATTGACACCTTACTCTGACTCACATACACACGTAAAATGAATGCCAGCCACATCACACCACCTGTACCTTACCATGTATAGGCTGTGTACTGCGTGCATCTGACAGAGTCAGCCCTGAAGCACTGTCCTCTCAACTGCTGCTGGCACAAAGTAAGTCACTCTTCCTAACATCAAATGAATGGGGTAGTAGACTGTGGTAGCATATGTATGGGATGTATGCATGGGAATGGAGTGGGTTGCCAGGCTAGCAGCAGACAACAAACAGCTATGTGGGACAACAGGAACTCTTTCCCAAATACTGGCTGCCCCATAATATGTAGTAGGGCCCAAGCCAGCAAAATCCACTGCACTATGTGAAGGACTTACAAACAGTGGGGTCATAGGACAAATGCATGGATGTCAATGTTGGAGTTCCATACATACCTCTAAATCTCCTATAGCAAGAAATCTGTACAAAGTCATAAAGAAATGGCTACAGAAAACCACTAAGTCAGAAATGAAAAACAGGGATAAAGCCTGGGAGCACTGGCGCAAAACCAAACCCCCCTCAACTAGACAGAAATTCCTAGAACTAAGCAATAGAGTCAAAAAGCTAATAAAACAAGACAAATTCCAATACTACTAGTCTGCCCTAGACTCCTCCCAACACAGCCCCAAACAATTCTGGTCCTCCATAAACTCCATTCTCCACCCAGGTAAAGTCAGTACCCCTCCTCCTAACATCCCTCACTCCTCAGAAAATATTGCTACCTCATTCAACACACACTTCACACAAACCATACTATCACTAGCTAAACAACACAACCCCCTTCCCCTCCAACCCACACCTTCAACTAGTAATCTTCCCACTGCCTTCTCTTTTTCTCCTGTACCTACCTCCAACATAAAAAAACTCTTAACTAAACTTAAGCCCACCAAATTAGCAACAGACAACCTCCCAAGTGAATACCTACTAATCGCAGCTGATGCTCTGGCCTACACAGTATCCATCTTGATTAACCGATCTCTGTCAGAAAGTTACGTTCCCACACTGTGGAAAGTATCACATATAATTCCCCTCCACAAAGTCAGACCCTCCACAGAACTAACCAATTACCACCCCATAGCTATTCTCTCTCCACTCTCCAAAATACTAGAGAGATGCATACACTCTCAGGTCTCAGACTACCTCCTTACTAACAACCTCCTTTCCAATACTCAGCATGGTTTCTGACCAAACCACAACACCACCACTGCCTTACTGTCCTTTACTAACACTATCCTTCAGCATAAAAACAATGGCTATCTCTCCTCTGCTACTTCCCTAGACCTATCTAAAGCATTTGACATGGACCCACACAAACAACTTATAGCTGTCCTCAATAACCTATCCTTCTCACAATCAGTCACCAACTGGTTTCAGAGTTACCTGTCTGACCGCCTACAATCCATTGTATGGCAGAATGACATATCTCCCCAACTACCTGTTTCCATAGGGTTCCCCAAGGATCCATCCTTGGACCACTACTCTTCTCTGTTTTCACCAATAATCCAGCCTCTGCCACCAAATATGGCACACTCATACAATATGCAGATGACTCAACCATCTGCTCAGCCCATTCCCTACCCAAACTGCAAAAAGTCACACAGGAAGCCTTTTCCTCTGTTGAAACTTGGTTATCCAATGCCCAATTAATACTCAACCCAAACAAAACTAAACTACTCATCTTCCAACCCACCAAACATACTCTCACTTTAACATCACAGCAAAAGACAACACCACTATATACCCAACTGAACACACCAAATTACTAGGAGTGGAAATAGACAATAAACTAAAATTTGACATTCACATACCCATGACCATAAAAAAGTCCACAAAAAACTAGGAGCATTATACAGAAATAAGCAACTTCTCACCAAAGCAGCAAAGATTTCAATAGCAAATTCCCACCTTATCTCCACCCTACTTTATGCCTCTCCAATATATACCAACCTAAGGCAATGCAACCTAAACAAGCTAGAGACTTCCTACAACAAAATCACCAAATTCGCCACAGGGGCATCCTACCGTAGTCACCACTGTTTTTCACTTGCTGAACTGGGCTGGCTTGAACTCCCTCACCTCCTTCAATGGTATCAACTCTCACTCACCCACAAACTAGTAAACCATCCACTAAATGTCCCATCCCTCCAGAATCTACTCCAACCCTATCGCACCACCAGACCACTAAGATCCAGCAACAAAAATCACTTGCAGATCACTAAAGCCAATAACTCTGCTGGTGAAGCACTATTCTCTTG
The DNA here is from genome assembly GCF_019279795.1 of Protopterus annectens. Taxonomy (NCBI): domain Eukaryota; kingdom Metazoa; phylum Chordata; order Ceratodontiformes; family Protopteridae; genus Protopterus; species Protopterus annectens. The sequence goes on from NC_056735.1 coordinate 1,049,808,591, forward strand.
CACCATAGCCAAATTATGGAACTTCCTCCCACCCACAATTACCTCCATACCATCATGCACCCACTTCAAAACTTTACTAAAACCGCACCTAAAAACATGCTGGCTATGCCCTTGCAACTCCCACTCTAATATCACCCACCCCATCCAACCACTACCTTTCTTTCCACTCCACTAACTACCTTGAATATAGCAAGCTCAGATGCTCATAAGCCTAGTAGTTATTATACAGTAGGAACTTCTTATTGTAACATTTGTTAATGTCTGTTATGTACTTCACAGATAAATATTCTAGTTGTCTACTGATGTACTATGTTCTTCATCTGTAAATATGTTGTAACTAATTGCTATGAAAATTGTTAATCGTTATGTAATCCAATGTAACTACTATCTGTTTATTTTAACTGTGGAGCTTTTCTCCCCGGGCCTCCGCTGAAAATGGACCTACGTCCAGTCGGACACTCCCGGTCAACAAATATAAATAAATAAATAAATGTGTAGCAAAGGCCCAAAAATAGAGACAAGTCTTAAATATTGCTCTTACAAATAGAAAATTGATAAAATAACAGGTATTGCAGTAGCATGAATTCTCTGAAGGGCAAGAAGTTTGAAGCGCAAATGTCTCTCATTACTTTCTAACTTCAGTCTTTAATCATTTGACATAAATTTTCCACACAACCCCAATTTATTGAAAATTGACCCAAAATATGAAGCAAACATCTGGACAGTCTTTGAAAATGTGTACAGTTGAGAAGTATGCCCCCCTCTCCCAAACACACCCGTGATCACATAGAACTGCAGTAACATTTATGTTTATAAGGAAATAGCAGCAGAGCACACATTCCCAGGGCTGTCATAATCAACTTGTAACTTGTTGCCTGTCTACAATATGCAGCGGTCAATGTGCTATGTATGTTTGTGTTTAATAGTGTCAGGAAGTAGACAGCATTTACTGGTGGCTGTTGTGGCTTAGTAGTCTAAATACAGTACTGTGGTTGACAGTGTCCATGGTTCAAGACTGGCCATGATAGCTGTTTTGCATGTCAGCTACAACTACAGTAGGAGCTGTATACACTGTCCAGACATCAATGTCTGTTACTGCAGGAAATCTGGACAATGGAGGGACAGAGGGCCACACATTTGGACAGTAAACATCTCTGAGTAACATACACAGTGCCTAGTAGAACAGCAGGTTGTGGCAAGTCAGTCTAGCACCAGGATATAAAGGCTGCCAAGTTACTGTGTCAGTACTGATAAATCAGTGGGCACCATGTATACCCCTGGAATGACAGGGTTTCACAGAATGTCCACATGTATGTCTCATATATCTGTTCTGCTTGTCATAACATTGCATTTGCCAGGCAAACTATTTACAAACTAATAAAGGTTGATGTGAAAACATCAGTGACAGACATTTGAGATGCAGATGTAATTCACATAAGAAAATGCAAGCTAATACAAAACCATTGTACCAACTGTCTACATTTGGAAGATCAAAATTAAGACCCTGTCCCCATGTCTGTGCCTGTGTCTGGCTGTTATATATGGACCTGTCCAGATGTCTGTCTGTAAGAGTTTGATAGCTATAGCCAACATGTAGCCTTATAACAACAGTGAGGCACAAACCGTTTGAGGACCACAGCAGATGCATGGGGCACAATGATGGACAACCTGCTAAACAGGTACAGTCAGAGGTGTGAAGTCTGTAACCCTGTGTGTGATGTTACGAATTCTACCCCACTCATATCATAACTACAATTACATAACAGCAGCAGCTGTAGACAAAGGCTGTGACTGGATTACAGAAGGACAAAGAGACACGTATAAGGGGAAGGGGAAGGGGAACCACTGCCCAGACAAACATAGAATGCGCACACTAGAACATTTTGTGTAACAGTTCCCTGCAGTGTATGGAGTCAGTAAACAAATGTCTGTCAGTGGTTTCTCATATTACACTATACTGATCTGCCACTGACATACCAGGAAATCACAGTGCTATGTAGAATATACCACACATATTATGGAAAACGTTGCTCAGTCCAATGCACTCTGTACCCACCCCAGGATATGACTCAGTTAATAAGGGTTTCACACAGCCAGGAGATCCCTCAGCCAGTATATCACTGAGGTGCTGAACTGTTTACATAGGTTCATTAGCCAATTGGCTTTAGCACACAAAATCCTGGACTGGAGCACAGGTAGCTCTGGACTGGAGTCCCACTGTTACTATTGAAGTTCATACCGGGCATGTTCCTACACTTAGAGAATTACGGCCCATGACTAATCCCATGTCTGACTATAGAACTGTGTTGTCCATATAGGCCTTTGCATACACACAGCTATATACAACTTAACTGTCTCTCACCACCCCCATCAGACAAGATTACCCTCAACTATCTGTATGTGGCACATATAAGATATATCTGCATCTGATGAGTGTGATATACATACAATATAGGTAACATATACAAATATAACAAGTATAGACAGAGGGAGAGAGAGACAGGCAGAGACAGAGAGAGACAGTGAGAGAGATAGAAAGAGAGAGAGAGAGAGGGATAGAGAGAGAGAAAGAGAGACACCCTGAAAGGCATACAATGAAGTACTGCTGCAGCCATTTGCACACCAATTGTAACTCGTGGCATGTGCAAGTATGAAGGTGAGCTCCATTGTGTAATAGTAGTGAGGTAGGGGTTGTAATCTCACATCATCTGTCTTGTGTGTGTATGTATGTGTTTGTGCGTGTGTGCGTATGTGTGTGTGTGTGTGTGTGTGTGTGTGTGTGTGTGTGTGTGTGTGTGTGTGTGTGCGTATGTGTGTGTGTGTGTGTGTGTGTGTGTGTGTTTCTGTATCTATTACATTTACAGAACAATATACACACCCAGCAGGCCTATGTCTGTATAACAGTCACCCATTTTATGGCCCTGATACTAGTGTCATCCACAACAGTGGCCTTCCTGTCAGCAGCTACTAATGTCATCCACCCCAACAGCAGTATCAGACACTATTCATGCGAGTAAGCCTTGTAATAACTACATAGCACTATAGTGTACAGATAGGTTGTGGTTGTAATCCCAACAATGGCAAGTCAGTCTGTGTGTGTGTGTGTATGCGTGCGTGTGTGTGTGTGTGTGTGTGTGTGTGTGTGTGTGTGTGTGTGTGTGTGTGTGTGTGTGCGTGTGTGTGTGTGGGTATGTGTGGGTGTGTGTGTGTATGTGTATGTGCATGTGTGTGCGTGTGTGTGTTTATGGATATTCCCTTGTTGGTGTCTGCATCTGCTGCCTATGTGTGTGCAGTAACAATACATTTTAAGGCCTATTCCACTCTGTTAACCCACCATTGCAGTACTGTACCTGTACATGTCATCCACCTTAGAAGCAACATTGGACACTCTTCAGCCATATAAACTCTGTGGCACATGCGATAAGTACGTTGCACTATAGTACATGCAACTAGAAAAGTAGGAGTTCTAATCTCAGCACTGGTAACTATGTGTGTGTGTGTGTGTGTGTGTGAGTGTGTGTGTGTGTGTGTGTGTGTGTGTGTGTGTGTGTGTGTGTGTGTGTGTGTGTGTGTGTGTGTGTGTGTGTGTGTAGGTTAAACCATTCTGAGGCCTGTTCCACCCAGTAAACCCCCATTCCCTTACTTTACCAGGCCTGTTGATGTCATTCACCTTAGAAACACCAATGGACAACCTTCAGCCATATAAGCTCTCTGGGCATGTGATAAGTACGTAGCACTATAGTATATACAACTAAATAGGTAGGGGTTCTAATCTCAGCACTGCCAACTGTATGTGTGTGCTTGTAGTTTAAACCATTTTGAGGCCTGTTCCACTGTGCAAACCACCCATTGCCCTACTTTACAAGGCCTGCTGATGCCATCCACCTTAGATACAGCTTTGGGCACTTTGCAAGCATATAAGCTCTGTGGCGCATGTGATAAATACGTACCACTATAGTACAATAAACTAGATAGGAAGGGATTCTAACCTCAAGACTGCCAGCTGTGTGTGTGTGTGTGTGTGTGTGTGTGTGTGTGTGTGTGTGTGTGTGTGTGTGTGCGTGTGTGTGTGTGTATGTGAGTGTGTGTGTGTGTGTGTGTGTGTGTGTGTGTGTGTGTGTGTGTGTGTGTGTGTGTGTGTGTGTGTGTGTGTGCGTGTGTGTGCGTGTGTGTGTGTGTGGCTTGGTTATATCATTTTGAGGCCTGTTCTGCCCTGCTGACACCCCCCATTGCATTAATTGAAAGGGCCGGTTGCTGTCAGCCACCTTAGATACAGCATTGCACACGTTGCAGGTATATAATTTCTGTGGCGCATGTGACAAATACATAGCACTATAGTACAGTAGACTAGATAGATAGGGATTCTAATCTCATGTCTGTTAACTGTGTTTGTGTGTGTGTGTGTGTGTGTGTGTGTGTGTGTGTGTGTGTGTGTGTGTGTGTGTGTGTGTGTGTATATATAGCATATCCCCTGTGGGTGTGTTTGGGTTGGTTATACCATTTTGAGGCCTGTTCTGCCCTGCTGACTCCCCCCCATTGCATTAATTGACAAAGCCTGTTGATGTCATCAACCTTAGATGCACTGTATCACACTCTGCAAGCCATACCTCTCAGCTGTATACAGTTTTGTAGAATGTCCAGATGATTGCCTCATATATTTTGTCTGTGTATCATAAAAGTATGGTTTCCTGGCCAATCATTGGCAAAGCATTATGAGTTGAAGTCAGACAATAAATGACAGACATCTGTGTGTCAGACTTCATACTCTTCATAAAAGTAATGGTAATACGAAACTGGTCCCTCTATCAGTTATCTGTGTTTGTAAGAGCAAGATGTAAAATCTAATCCCTATTTTTTGGGCCTGTATCACCCCATTATTGAAGGCTTTGTCCACATGTTTTGTTCTAACAGGTTGAGAGGTATGCCTCAGGCATATGAGCTCCATGGCATATGCATTAAGGACATAGCACTATACTACATACAACTAGATAGGTAGGGGTTGTAATCTCTGTATGAGTGTGTATCTGTGTATGCATATCCTCTGTAAAAGCATGGCTGTCTTGCCTGTATGTGTGAAATGCCTATACCATTTTGTGTGCCTGTGCCACCCTGTTAACTCCAGAATAGTTGTGGCAGACATTGCAAAACTGTATAACCTCTGTGGTTCATGCAGTATGTATATTGCCCTATCTTATGTATAACTAGCCAGGTAGGGGTTCTACTATCAACAAGAGTGGTTCATGAGTGGGTGTGTGTCTGTACATATGTATATCCCCTTGCAGCAGTGTGCCTGTGTTATGGCTACAAACATACCTCTCAACACCTTACAGAAAGACATCTGGAGAAAACCATACAGAAAAGTGGGACAAAGCCCACATATAAGGGTCACTCTGACAAACATATACAGGAGATAGCATAACAGGTTGTGCATTTGCATGCATTTTCTGAAGGGTGTGAAGTCTGACAGGCAGATATCTGTCAGTATTCTGTAACATCAGTCTTTAATGAATTCACACAACTTTCCCAGAAAACCACAATGTTATGCCAAATGGAACAAAAATATGTGGCAAACATCTGGACATTCTGAATACATCTGTAGAGGTGGGGGTTATGGCCACCACCTGTCCCACCCTGCAGTTTGCAGTCCATGTTTAGCCAGGTATGACCTGTCACAATGACACAAACAATACAGAGGTCCCCCAGAGTGTAGGACAACAAAGATCTTCTAAAGTTGTCTACTACCTGCATAAAGCAGTTATTTCACATCAGAAGCACATTACTGGTATAAGAAATAGCATAGCCTATGGTAATGTGACACAAAGAAGCAGTTATATTGGGAAACAAAGGGAAGTCCTGTCTGGTGCACTTGCCATGGGTTATGGTATGTTCTGCCGAGTGTCACAATACTTCAAGATGTGTCCCACGTTCCACATTTGATAAGGTGGCAATCCTACCGTGTGTTGCCTATGTGTGTGCAATATGTAGATAGATGTGCACCCTGTGGATAGCTTCTGGCCAAAATGACCCACATGTATGAAGGCATGAATGCAAACTGCCACTTCCCACATATGTAGGTACCACCTAAAGTTGTGGCAACTGTGAGTACTGTGCTGCCTGCCATTGACCCACAATCTGATGCAGTGGGATCATACAGTGGGTATGGAATAGTGGCCAGGTCCTGGCCTTCACCTGAATGCAGAAAACAGCTTGATTGTACCATATGGTGAGGACATGGACCCACTATTTTCCACATCAATGACAACACCATACATGCACAAACTGCATTACTGTTGCATTCACCCATGAAGTAGTGGCAGTGGTCAGAAAAGTCTTGGACGTGGTTCACCACATAGGTAAAGGACTGCATCCAGACAAAGGGGGGACATTACCTCTGTATAGTCCTCAGTCAGTACAATACATTAGCAGCATGGCTGGTCTGGGATGTACCTATGCAGACATCTGCACCAAATGGAAAGGCTATGTTAATACCTACAAAGGTTATCCATGGCCTTCAACATCTGTGCCATGCAGAAAGCCTCAAATTAGTATTGCCCCACCTGGTATTAAACAGGTTGTCCACAGTTGGCCTGTGGCATGTCTTGGACGTGGTTCACCACATAGGTAAAGGACTGCATCCAGACAAAGGGGGGACATTACCTCTGTATAGTCCTCAGTCAGTACAATACATTAGCAGCATGGCTGGTCTGGGATGTACCTATGCAGACATCTGCACCAAATGGAAAGGCTATGTTAATACCCACAAAGGTTATCCATGGCCTTCAACATCTGTGCCATGCAGAAAGCCTCAAATTAGTATTGCCCCACCTGGTATTAAACAGGTTGTCCACAGTTGGCCTGTGGCATGCCTAGATGGCAATGTTGTGCTCAGCCCTTCAACAGCTGCCCCATATATGTCAGTATAACTCTGTGCACATTACCAGCATGACAGGCTTGAATCACATATGACACAGCAAAAAAAAAAAAAAAAAAAACAGCTAGAGAGACAGGTTTGTCTCCCAGAGGCTGAGCTGTATCAGGAATGCACTCCCCAAAAATGTCTGAGTAGCATGCAGACCCTCATCAACTGCATCAAGGTTGGGTGGATGTAAAAAAAAAATCTGTCCCAGAGGTCCAAAGTGTGTCAAGCAATGGCAGGGGCAATGGATGCTGATATATGAGTGTGTTGGGGATAGACTACTGGATAGGCTTGTAAGGGAACCAGGGCCAGTAGTGTAGTAACCTCATATGTACCTATGAACCTGTGGTCCTATGAAAATCCCAGGTGACATGTAGCAAGAGTAGCATGCTGTGTCAAGGGGTATGCATGCAAGGTACACTGTCTGCAACCGTAGTCCTTCACACACTGTTCCACACATACACACTTAGGTAAACATGGACAAATACAGCCATACTTTGCTGATGAAAAGGTGTCTGTGTTGCCACTCTGCCATGCTCAGCTCCAATAATGGCAGCAGCTCAACATGAATTAGGCACACTGACACCTGGACCTTAAACAGAATAAGGTCTGTGAGACAACAGTCAGTCAGCAGTACTAACAACAGTAAAACATCATGGCACAAAGGTACGCACACTTTGATGTGTACACATGACAGTTGTCAGCAGACAGCAGCTTACAGGCCATAATACTACTACACTACACACTGCCATTACCTGTACTATATTCACCCTGTGCATCAGACACATATTAGCATGTCCCTGTATCAATGGTATGGATAACAGGGATATAGCACAGGTATCATCACATACACAGGGTGAGGTGTGGGGTTGGCAAAGGCCTAGGCTGTGCCATACAGTTGACATCATGTGTGTGTGTCTGGAAGGGTGCTGGTAAGCTGGGCCATGGAGAGGAGCTGTGTGCTTCTGTCGGTGACCTGCATGTGACAATCATGTGTGAGTGTGTGCATGCACACAGTCAAGCCATCTGCTAGGCCTACACAAGGGTATGTTGGACAGCCATGGATCATACATGGCAGAATGTACAGTTCACCGTCTCTGGCCATGAACATGGAAACTGGTTCTGCCTGGTGTGGCGCTGGCAACACCGTAGCCAAGGCCAGATGAGGTGCTGCTTCCTGATGGTGATTGGTGTCTGCTGGGTCTGTGTTCCTCACGGGGCCACCCAGGACTATGTTCCCATGGCCTGCCATGTTGTGGTGTGGACAGCACCCTCCCCATAAGTAGTGCTAGTGGTACTATCACTACATGAGTGTGACTGTGCACGGCCACGTGGGTTATCAGCTGATGTTGTTGCTGACCTACATCTACGTGTCCAATGCCCTACTCCCACCACATGTTCAAGCACAGACATTGCACAGTTAAGGACTGACAATGTCTCACCCCACCATCTATCCACTACATCAGCGAAATGAGATAAGGCATCACCAATGTCATGGAGGGTGTCATGCATGTCAGGTAGTGTCATCCATGACCCTGAGCATTTGCCTGGTGTACTGTTCACAGTGTGCCTGTGCCTCCATGATGGACAGAAACCTGTCACGTACTGTGACACCTCTAACAGGTGCTGGATGAGCAGCAGTACTCCTTTGAGCACCCCTGTCAATCTGGCCTGATGGGACCTCACCAGCTCTCTGGCTATGGCAAGTGTCTACAGTCACAGATGCCATAGTTCCCACACTCCCCTGTTCAATGCCACCACCCTCTGACTGCCCAGTATCTGTAGCTGCTGGGGACTGGGTATGTGTGGGCATACTGATCGTGTGCAGGGACATTGGGGCTGGAAGTGTGATGTCAACCAGTGGGACAGATCCAGCCCCCAACAACCCCACCTCTGCCTCACAATGGCCACCATCATCATCATAATCTGATGACACACTGACATCAGGCTGTGATGGTGACACACTCTAACCCCCATGGACACCTCTGAGGGGAAGACAACATGACTACCTGAATACCTGCACTATAATGTTTGCAGATCCACACACATGCACACAGGTTTAAGTGACACAAAGGCATTATACACACCACACCTTCTGACTGATGGCATGCACAATACACAATCAGACCACAACGGACACACTTTGGACAGGCTCTGAACAACATGCAGTGCAGCTACATGCAGTTAATGTTGGTAGTACTACACGCCTGTGAGATATGTGCCAAGTCAGAGTATGGGATGGACCTACACCTAACACACGGTGCACCCATTTACACAATAGTAATGCAACCCTGTATAGCAGACTGGCTACACCTATACAAACCGAGTTCTTGTCAGAAGAGCAAAGGCTTAAAATAGTGAATGCTCTTCTGTTGAAATGAAAACCATGAAAGCTGACAATGTTGAAGGCACAGAACAGCGATTTTTTTCCCAGGGAAAAAAAATTGCTGGGCCGTTCTCGGGACTTTACTGTTTTCTCCATTGTGGTGTGATCTCGGAGTTGGTATATATTTAAGTTGGGGGGTGGGGGGTGAAGCCCCCCACTTTATTTTGTTTGTGTATTTTATTTTGTGCATTCGACATTGTCAGCTTTCGTGTTTTTATGTTTGACAAAAGAGCGTTTGCAATTTTCAGCGTTCGTTCTTCTGATATAGACCCTACAAAACTATGTGCTAATGTTACAGCTCCAGCAGATATGCTACCGTGATTACCAGTGTGATGCACTGCAGTGAACCCTACCACAAGTGAACATGAACATATTGCAACATGGATATGCTTAACAGTCATGTGCATGGCAAACTGGTAGCCCTTAACATGCCTAGGGTATAAGTGAGACTTTGCATGACAGTTCCACATTCACCAGCTACAGGTTGATGTTCCCCAGCCACACCAGAGGTACCTATGGATTTGTGGGGGAGAAGTATTGTCAGGACACACACATGTGGCATTGGTACAGGATAATATGTGCATTTATCAGCATGTACAGTACAAGCTGTGATACTACCCAAATTACTGGCATTCACAATATGTGTGCACGTGTGCATTACAAATCCCCAACCACAAATGCTGATTGACCTCATATATGTGTACAGATATGTAGACGCTGCCACTATGAATGCTACAGTATTAATGTGATGACCACTGGAGGCTTATCTGGATGCTGCTAAGCTATGGAATCTGTGCCACCCACCTCCACGACATATGTAGTGATGGTTTCCTGTGAGCTGGTGGCTGAACCCAGGTGTGCCAGGAACTTCTCTGTGGCTGACAGTGGTGGTTGCGTAGCAGGCCCTCCCCCTGTGCCAGCATGGTCCCTGGCATAGCTTCAGCCCTTTGGTATGCATGTTGTATGACATCAATAGCATGTTATTGGACCTGGTGGCCCACATCATTTACTGTTGCTACCAGGTCTGCCCACAGTGCAGTGTGTTCTTGCTGGTTGTGGTGAAACCTTGACAACAGGATCCGTTGATGGAGTCTCAGGGGATCATGCATTGCAGTGGTCCCAGCTTCTGAGAAGGGTGGATTGCAACATCTGTACATCCCACCCGGCAGACATGAATAGGGCAGCACATCACAGGACTGCATACATTTCTCACCATTATATACAGACCTTGCACATCCACTTTTGCCAGCACTATTCACCGCTAACCCCCACATCATAACCCTGCCATCTATCTGCACAGTATGTCTGTGGATATCAGCAACACAGTGGCAATACAGTATGCGTTGCCCCCGATCCTGATGTTTCATGCTATTTGCTGCATGTGCTATGAGATGTTGCAATGCATGTGCCTGTTGCACCTATTACTGCCTGCTCATAGCCTGTCTACATATTCTGCGGTGTTGTCACCCTCCTACTGTATTAGTAATCATGTGGTCTGTAGGCCCACGCCGTCAGGTCTCCCTAGCCTTCCTCCCACAGATTCTGGACTGTATGGGTGACAATGTCCTACAGTTTTCCCAGCAAGTGTGGTTGATATGAGTGTCCTGGCATTGTGTAGCACCTGCCTCATGTGTACAGATGGACAATCATCTAGAAACACCAGCAAGGAACACACTGTGTGAGAAATGTAATGACAGTAGTAGCCTACAGTCCATGCTCTGTCCCTGTCAAGGCCACATATCTGTCCCCAAACATGTTGTTAACACAGTCAATACACCTCACACACCAGCCACACCTACACAACACAAACAAACATCTGCAGTGGTCCTCAGCATGCATATCTACAAAGAATGTGGATCTCCGAGGCAGAGCCACACATAAATGCCACAGCTGTACATAGCACATACCACACATGGACACATACCTGTGTCCCACAGTCATGCAGGTGTCAGTCCATATCAAGCATGTTACACATAGGGGACTCCATTGGAGACATACTGATGTGCCTCTGACCTGGCTGTGTATGTGGATGGTCACCGTTACTTGTGTTTCATGTGGCAAGCTCCACCATAGTGCATACACAGTGCTATCTCTCACCAACAGGTAATGTCATGAGTCTGTCACAGTACATGTTCGTGTGCCTGACCTGACATGTACATCCATGGACTATATGCACTGAGACATGACTGAGCACACTGGTTATGTGTCACAGGCAGGTATATCCCTAGCCTTACACTGCATTATGCTGTCACCCATACAGATGCCACACTACAATCAGGGAATGATTGCCCTTAACATGTGCACATTTATCCTGTGAACCAGGTGCACATTTATCCAAGGGTTCCAGTACCTGAAAGTTTGGGATGATATGGTAAACAGACCATGATACTCTGCTAGAGATGGCCTCCATCTGTCTTCACTGGTATTCATGCATCTGCCACTGGTTATCAGCAGTACCATAGTGGTGGAGTTATCACTAGCAACATACATGTGTCAGTGCAGCACATATTGACAGCCATGCTGCTAAATGCACATGACTTAGCCCTCATTCCAATTAGTCCTAACCCTGTTACTGCAGACATCTGTGCAGTCACACATAACATGGTTCAAAGCTACAGACAGCACCCCAGCAAATCTGGTCAACCATCCTATCATACATTCAGACACCAAGGTATAGCCAGTAAGGCCATGTGACATGGGGGTGTCTGTATATATGACATGCATACATGCCTCAACACTGTACAGGCAATAAGATGCACAGGGGACACTGCAGGGGCAGTTCACCATTGCCAGCACACACTTATTAAAATCACAGCTAGCTACCGGCCAACACATGTAACCAGGAAGCCCATTTGGCCTATATGGAACTCATCAACTGTATTAGGAGTTAGGTCTGTACCCTGATCCTGGGTCAGTTGAATGACCCTAAAATATATTGTCAAACGTACCCTTGACAGCACACAAATGGTCAGAGAGCCAACAGTTGACGTACAAACACCTTGGTGTGGCAAGGGTCTATGCCCCCATGAGGTGAAGGTGTATTGCAGCTGACATTACACAACATGGGGTACCACTGCAGCATAACTACAGTATCATTCCCCATGGCAAAGCAACTGTCATGCGGTCACGTTTGCAGTCACCATCTCCCACAATACCCATCTAGCTAGGGTCAGCCATACATACACCTCCAATGTGGAATACATCCTCGGGGGGTATACACAGCCTCACAGCCCCCAACCCCTCATTAAGGACTGCCACCAATATCCACACAAGCACTATATGTGCAGTTGTATAGATGCATGTAGTCAGGTATACCCGACAGGCCTACATCATCCTCTTCTAGTATATGTACACCTGTCTGGTGGACATCTGCAATACATACTGTCCATAACAGGGATGACATACTGCTGTCTGAGACTAAGTAGGAACAGGTACACAATTTGGAGCTAAGTCTTCATACCGTGTACATGAGAATGTAATCAGTCCTGCAAACCTGCACAACAAACACGGACCTTATATTGTCAACATCCGCTACAGACAGTTATCTCCCCTATAGCACGTGTCTGCAACAGCACAGAAAGCACCTGCAGCTGCTCACTTGTGGTGCTCAAGAACACCAGCTATACCAGTGCTGTTGGTATACCATACTGGAGGCCTGACAGAGTTGGTGTAGGCCTCAACCCTTGTCTTCCCCATCAGTACATCAGGATAGCCACAATACCTCCCCCGTCTCCTATATGTAGGGAACAGGTCACCACTGCCATATGAATGTCATGGTATACATCTGTCATGAAAGCCTATCACATCACAGGATGCATCCTACATGACCCGAAGCATAAGCTTAAAACCATAAGGAACCATATTCAAAGGAGGACTGAGTACTGCCTTTGTCCCAGCCATTTGTTGGATGACCACTGTCACGCCTTTAGAGTAAAGTATTGCATCTCCCACTCATTCAGATGATAGACCCAGCAGCCTAACTAGGCTGTTCTGCAAGGTCATAGCACAGTTTCCAGAGAACCCCAGTAACAAGCACAGTGCCGACTTGCACACAATCCATCACGCACACGTAGGCTTTGTTAAGGAAGGGTTCATGTCTGTTACACTCTGTTGACCTGTATGACACAGTCACCAAAGCCATGAACAGGAGTCGATAGTGCAAACTGCGTACCTTGACCTGGACAAACTCTATGACAGTATAACCCGATGGCCATTGTAGACATAACACCCTCATGTATGCATCACACCATATGTTACCATGCTGGTAGCACACAGCTGCACTGACAAGACCCACCTATTCCACATAGAGGAAGCCACCTCAAGCGGTTGACCCATAACTACATGTGTCACCTGTTTTTCTATGTTTGGGCCTCTGTTATCTGTGATGTACACTCCTGAGGTCCATGTAACAGCCATTAGCCTATGTCCAACCATCTCTGTGGATAATTGCATTGTGTGCTGTCACTGGATGCCCTACTGATGCCGACATCTGCCTAGGAGTGTCTCATACAGATACTTGAGTGTTTCCAGACACATGGCCTTCAGCTGCATAGCAAGACATGCAGTGTCAACCCCTTCGGGGAGAGTGACATCCCTGCATAGTATCATAGTACTAACAACATCCCAGGCATCCAGTCAGTCGTGAGGGAGCTGTGCACACAGTTCTTTGGCAACATGACAATTCAACACAATGTTGCTCCCATTGTAAGGTACACCTTCTACATGGCCCATGTCATACATAAGGGTATGTCATCAAGGGACATGAAGTATACACATCCCCATATTCCCCCCAATGAGGCCCATTATTGTATCTAATTTCCTGTACGTCATTCACATCACACAGCACATGCAGCAAGTGGGGACATCACAGAGGTTCCCCACAAGGGGATACCAGGGTATTAAACATCTACCATACACCAATAGGGTATAAGGGCAACCCTCTACCTGGTTTCATACACACTCCTCAGTGGTGACATCAGTGTGTCATGCCAGGCATTCATGGACTCCACATTGCTGGGAATGCTGCACGAGTGGAAGTCATGTTGCACTCTGTTAACAGACACACACACACACACACACACACACACACACACACACACACACACACACACACACACACACACACACACTCAACCTGGCGTGTCACATGAATTGGGCATGTTGGCAGCTCAGATGTGTGTCCCACACAATCACCTTGCAGTGGAATGGACACCCTGTCCACATCAGGCAGGATAGCCATTTACACCTTTGCAGGTATAACCTAGATAGCTGGATGGCTAACTGGCACATACACCCTTAGAATACCATCTGTGTCCCTGCTGGACTGGGGCATCAGGTGCTGTCTTGCATGCACATGGGCTAACATCTGGCCTAGACATATAGCTGCTGACATATAGGGCCCATAGCCTAGTGACCTCATGTGGTACCAAGAATATCACATATGGACTGAGTGCTGTTACAGGCAGTGTTGTTATGTGTCTACAACCAACACTGCCATCGTCTGTTGGGTGTCCCCTATGGGCAGCATTACAGTACCGTGTCATCCAGCCTACATTCGACAAATAGGTAAGCGGTAGTACACATGCATGTGGACATTCCAGCAACAGCTGTGCTACAAAATAACTGAGAGCAATGCATATGTTGTGTAGGGTGTCCTCCTCACAGGTGTCTGACAGCTGCAGTACCCAGATGTTTGCGGAATGTGTACACATGTCTAATAGATGTAGACCCCCCCCCCCGCTAGAGAAATGTGGATTTCCGGAAACAGGTTGGACAATATGTGATGATTGTCCACAAAGTTTGGGGAATGTGTCTGTGACATGCCAGACCCCTGGGAACACAGTATAGTACATTAATATCTGGTACTGTATTCATTCCCTTACATTGTATACTTTTCTATTTTCTCCAAGTCTTTTGGGTTTCTAATACCATGACAGGAATGGACCCCATTCCTAAGTCAAAGTATGATTAAAGTTTATGAAATTAGTATTGTTTCAGTCTTTGATGTCAGCCAGTAGTGCTCTTCACAGCACCCGCAGTGTGCCCAATAATGACTCCTTCTGCAGTTCGTATGAAGTTATATGTATTGGTAACATCTCTAAATAGATTATAAATTCTTTTTTATAAGACCCGTTGCTCCTACTACTATTGGAAGTGTCTGGGTATCTTTCTTCCACATTGCTCTCATTTCTGCTTGCAGATCCTGATGTTTTATAACTTTGTGTCTCTCTGTACGCAAGTCACTGTAGTCACTGGGTGTGGCAATTTCATTAATCAGTGCTACTCTTGTCTTCTTTTCTTGGACCAATATATCTGGTTTTCTAGCATTTGTCTTTTGAACTGTTGGTAATGGATGATCCCATGTGATGTAAACTTCTTCATTTTCTGTGATGCTTTGTGGCTCATGTTTCTAGTGTTTTTCGGCCACTTCAATACGGTAGTGTTAGCACAATCCCCAGTACAACAGTCTCACCACATTATTATGCCTTTTAGTATACAGTCCTTCTGCCATTAGTATGTCACAACCAGCAACGAGGTGTACAACTGTTTCCAATTCAGTTTTACAAAACCTACATTTGTCTGTTTCTCCCACATGTTCATTGGACTTTATAAACCAATGTGTATGCAGCCACTATTTTGGGCCACCAATATTAATCTTTCATCTCTTGGTTTGAATTCACCTCTCCTTAGCCATTCCTGTGTTCATTCCTGATCAACATGAGGGTCTTCCAGAAGTTTTCTATACTTGCAGCTATATTTATGCTTTTTACACATTTCTTGCCTTCTCATCTGATCCTTCACCTTATATTCTTTCCTTTGTTTTTTGGCACATTCAGTTGCTGCCTGATTATTATCTACTTCTGGTTTGATTTCCATTCCTGGTTGACTCCGATAAGCTTCTGCTAGATTAAGCAGAAAAGTCATCTTAGATTTATTCTCCTCATGTTTCAAAACTTTCACTACATTTGGGTCTTGTGAGGTCAGCAGATATGTGTGGAGTCCCACGATAGATCTATACATATAATCAATTTCAAGGAGCCCTATCCCTCCTTCAAAATGGGGAATATATAATCTTGATATGCAGTGATTTTTATAAATCATTTGATGAGCATGAATCATCCTTCTTGTTTTCCTATCTAATCTATCCAACCTGTTTTGAGGCCAGTCAATCACTCCAAAACTGTAAGTTAGGACAGGAAGACCAAATTGGTTTATAGCTTGTATTTTGTTCCTAGATGTCAGTTCTGTTTTCAGGATTAATTTAAGTCTTCTGAACTATTCCTTACTAAGTTTTATTCATATTTATTCATGTTTTATTGTTGATCCTTCATCAATTCCCAAATATTTATACACTCTCTCTTGCTCAAGTTCTTTTATATCACACCCTTGTCCCAAACTGATGTTTTCTTAGTGCTGACGCTTTTCTGGTTTAAAGGTTGCTTTTGCACATTTATCAAGACCAAATGACATTCTTATATCATCTGAAAAAGTTTTGACAACTTGCAGTTGTGCTTTCAGTTCCTCATCTGATGAGCTATACAGTTTTAGTTTTAAATCATTGACAAAGAGAAGGTGAGAAGTCTTTACACTTTGCTGTTTTCTAGGAGCCAGATTATAGCCATGGCCTAAACTGTTGAGTAAGCAGCTTAATGGATTAAGGGCAAGACAGAATAGTAACAGTGACAAAGAGTCACCCTGGAATATCCCCCTTTGAATTTTTATTCCTGGGATAACAATTTGTCTTTTATCATGGCTTAATTGCAAAGTAGACTGCCACTGTTTTATGGTCACCGTAATGTAGTCAATCAGTGTGGGGTGTTATCTTATACATCTTTAAGCACTCTTTTATCCATGAATGAAGGATGCTATCAAATGCTTTTTTATAGTCAATCCATGCCATACTTAGATTATTCCCCTTTTTACAGCTCTCTACTATGACTTTATTTAACAACTGATCCTTTGTTCCATATTACTTTCTTTTATTGCCCTTTTGTTCTACTGCCATAATTGAGTATTCTAAATGACTATAAACTATTGTCGGCACCAATTCTCATAGGTTCATAGGTTCATAGGTTCATAGGTTTATACTAGGCTATCTGCCCTAAGGCATTTATAAGCCTAGCCCAAATTATTGTGGCTTACGCCACCCCTTATATGAAAAAATACTGTGCCCATTAGTTTGTTGTGCCTCTGTCCAGCAGTGACCCAGAGATGATTCCCGGGGTAAACCTACGATCTCCCATCCACAGGTCTAGATTTCTCTTGAACAGAGTCAGCGAGGTGCTCTGCCTCACATGGACCGGGATTTTATTCCACAGCATAGGGAGTCTCTGAGTGATAAATCTATCCCTCCAGCACGTCCTATTTATATCCGTGCTAAGGTTTAAGTCGCTTGCTCTAGTGGTTTTGGTGGATTTGGATTTTTGAGGTGGAGCATGTCCATTAATTCCGGGTTGGACATGGCCTTGTATGTCAGGCACATGTCACCTCTGAGCAGATGGTATGCGACTGAATAGAGCTGGAGTTTCTTCAATCTGGCAGCATATGACAGATTTTGGAGTCCCTTTATCCTTTTGGTGAGGAACTTTTGGGGTCTCTCCAATTGCTGCAGATGTCGGGTGAGATACATCCCTAATGGGGCATTGTACTTTCGATCATTGGTCTGATAAGTGAAGAGTACAGGGAACAATGACCTCACTAGATCTGGATGTGAATCCCTTCATGATCAGGTGGGCAATGTAGAAGGTCTTTCTAACCACTTTAGCAATGTGAGTGTCAAAAGAAAGGCCACTGTCAACCTGGGTCCCCAGGTCCCTGATAACCTCTTCTGTGCTTAGTGGATTGCCACCTATATGGTAGCTTGGGGTTACCTTGTTTTTCCCGAAGGGTATGACTATACATTTTTGGCGTTTAACTTCAGGCCATGGCTCTGGCACCAGCTATCTGTTTCCGTGAGTCCCTTCTGAAGGATATCCGTGTCCGATGCACTTTCCACTATGGCCCAGTTTGCAGTCATCTGCAAACTTTGTCAGCCAAAGTCCTCCCATGTTGGCCTGTACTTCTGAGAAGTAGATGCCAAACAATAGGGGCCAAGGACCGAGCCCTGTGGGACACCACTTGTGACCGGCTTGGAGTCTGACACAGCGCCAGCAACTCTAACCCTGTGGGTTCTGTCCTTAAGCCAGTTTGCAACCCATCTTGTGACATATGGGTTTACATTTAAGCTGGTAAGTTTTTCTACAATACCCGAGTGGGGTATTGTGTCGAAAGCCTTTGCAAGGTCAAGGTAGGCTGTATGGACTGCCTTTCCTCATCAATGGCCTTGGTGACTATTTCAAGAAGTCGACCAAGTTCAAAAGGCATGATCTTCCCTTGACAAAGCCAAACTGGGTCGGGTCCAATGTCTGCAAGTCCCCTATATCTTTGTTTATGAGCTCCATTATGATCCTCTCCATAGCTTTGCAGACTAGACTTGTTAAGCTTATGGGGCGTAATTACCAGGGTCCGTGAGGCCACCTTTGTGGAGTGGGACCACAGTTGCCGTCGCCACTCCTTGGGCACGTATCCTGTGGTAAGGCTGAGATTAAACAGCTGCCTTATGTGCGGGTTTAATTCCTCATTTAGCTCGTGTAGCACACAGCCGGGGACACCATCCGGTCCCATTGATGCTGTGTTTTTAGCTTTAGAGAGAGCAGCTTTCACCTGTGCATTTGAGATGTCCGGGAGGCTACACTCGGCTGGGATAGTTATCTCTCCTTTAAGGGGGGAGAGGGGTGAAGTTTGCACTGAACCTGTCTGCCAGTATGTTGGCAATGTCTGTGGGTTCAGTGATGTTTGTATCATTTTGGACTAATTCTGAGCATATCTGTGAGTTTCCACCCAAGTTCCTAACATAGCTGAAAAAGGCCTTATGATTGTCCTTTGAATCCATGGCAATTTTTCTCTCAAAATTGGCCTTAGTTGATTTTATGAGTGCTCGTATTTTTTGCTAATAATGATCAGGGGTGACTTCCCTTTTATGGATTTTGTTCTATCATGTAATAGCTTTCTCCTCTTATTGTAAAGTTTGTTAATGGCTGGGGTCCACCAGATTGGACGTTTGCCCTTTGTGGAAAGAGTCTTGGTTTTATTTGGGATTGCCTGATCCATGCAGTCCTGGAGGTGTTCATAGAAGGCATTTGTAAGGGCTTCCGCAGCTTGGGTTGTGGTTTCCTCTGACTCAGGGGCCTTGAAGGATACCACACCAGTCTTGAGTAGTGTGAAGTTTGCTTTAGAGAATTCTTCACTATGGTCTTTTTTGTTTGGGGTGGGGGCGGGATGTGGATTTCCAGTGAGATTAGTTTATGATCAGATCTCACCAATGAGGGATATACTTCGTGTGGAGCATTTTGTCCCCATGTTTGTGACAATGAGATCTAGTATATTTTCTCCTCTGGGAACAGTGACTAGCTGTTCCATGGCATTTGAATTTATGAACTCCAGGAACCGTTGGGCTAGAAAGTTAGGGCTTGAGTAATGTTCCCAGTCTATATTCGGGTAGTTGAAGTCACCCAATATGATGGTGTTTGGAGAAACATTTATACCCTCCAGTGTCTTCAGGAAGGCTGTGTGGGGTTCCTGAGTTTGAGAGGGTGGCCTATAGCATGCTACAATTTGTAGAGCAGTTTTGCCTATGGTTAGTTGCACCTGGATGGTTTCAAGCTTCATGCGTTGCCACCAACCTGGAGGTGTGAGTATCCTTTATGAATATGGATACACCCCTCCTTTTGTGGAGTGGTCCGGGTTTTGGGGCGAACGCATGATATGAGGTAAAACCTAATAGTGCCGGGTGCTCTCAGGAGCCTTGAACCAGGTTTCAGTTACAGCACAGACATCGATGTTCTCCATACTGAGAAGGGCCTCGAGTCGTGCATTTTGAGATTTAGACTTCTGGCATTGAGCAGCATTACCCTCAATTTCTTCCCATTTTGTTTTCTAGGGTGGTAGGTTTAGAATTTGAGCCTTGCCTAAAAGGCACTATGGGGTGGCAAGAGCCTTAGCCAATATCCGGAATCCCAGGGTGACAGGTGCAAGCCGTCCCTTGGAAGCAGCGTGGCTTGTCAAGCATGTCATCCCAGGCAGACAGACACTGGATCCCCTTTGAATGACACCAGACATTAAGCCAATTGTTAAAGCTGATCATCTTGTCTCTATATTGTGGCATCATTCTTGGTGAAGGAAGGATACTGCTCAGGGTTAGGGTCATACCTGCCTGGGCTACATAATCAGAGAGCTCCTCTATGTCTCTTTTCATGTAGTCCAGGGAGGTATCGTCTCAGGTCGCTCACACCAGCATGGACAATGACTGTGTCATATTTGTACTTGCCGTGGAGTGACCCGAAAGTGCTTGTGTTATGTGGCGGATTCTAGCGCCCGATAGGCAGCTTACTGTGACCCTCTCCTTGTTCAGCCTGGTGAGTGGGACGTCAGTGTGTCTGACTATGGAGTCACCTATGACAAGTATGTTTGGTGTTGTATTTGGCCTTAAGGGCTGTGACTGCTTTGCACACTGCTTTTGTGGTTTATGTGTTGCTTGTGGGGTGTCTTGAGGTAGCAGTTGTTTGGGTGTCTGCTTTGGAGGCCTCTGCTGTTTAGGTAAATTTTTACTCAGAGCCTCCGAGTATGTCTTTGTGTGTTTATGTGTCTGATTCAGTGGAGTGGTAGCATTATGTGAGGCTGGTTTTGTGGTGTGTGTAGTTGCCTTCTCCTCCTGTCTGGTCTTGCCAGTCCTGAGTTGAGAGAGCTCAGCCTCCAGTTTGGCTAAATAGCTGCATCTCTCGCAAGTATTTGTGTTATGTGGGAGGAGGAGAGGGTTGTCTGTGTACATGAGGCAGTTATAACATTGCCTCAAGATTCCCAGATTCACCAGCTGGACCGAGAGGAGATTGACAACTGACCTTTGGACATGCTAGAATAATATTGGGAAATCCTTAATTGAAAACAAGGGCCAGTGGGGAGTGAGGGTGTAGTGCTTTTAATTTTTAGTGCTGACTTATATAATTGCTTTAGTGAGCAAGTGCCAGGTAACTTGAGTGCAATGTGTTACAAGTAACTAAATGCAAAAACAACAAACAGTAACTTTCTTTCAAGTGAAACAAGGAAATAAGTACAGTAAGCAATGCAGATATCACTAGTGATCCACAGAAGCGCTAAGAAGTTGCGTATTAGGTGGAATTAGCTTCCTGGGAAATAACAAGCAAACAAACAACAAGCATATAAACAAAGCTAGATTCAGTAGGCCTGGATCTAGTCTATGCTAGAGCAAACAAGGTGAACCAATTTCAGTAAGATACAGTTCAAATATTCAGGCACTATAAACCTTTAACCAGAAAATTCCCAGCTCAGAAGGGCAGAGTCCAGCCTCTTCTCCCACAAGAGTGCAGACCACGAACCTTCTTAATGTAAAATAACTGGCCTGAAGCCCAGGTGCCTAAACCAGAACTAATACACTTGGACACTGGGCTCTCAATCAGCAGTTCCCAACTTAGAAGGATGAAAGCTACCTGTCCTGCCACCACAGTGCTTGCCACAAACCTTCCTAATGTAAAACAACTGGTCTGAAGCTCAAGTGCTTAATCCAAAAGACTTGAATGATAGCTACACTTTAATCAAGTTACAACCAAGCAGTAATAAATACCATTGAATACTTTAGAGAATGTCTGGATTAGTGCTCAAGTTACACAAACAAAGCTAGATCCAGCAGGCCCGAATCCAGTCTATGCCACAGCAAACAAGGCACCAACTTCAGTAAGAAACAGTTCAGATATGCATGCACTATAAGCCTTTAACCAGAAATTCCCAGCTCAGAAGGGCAGAGTCCAGCCTCTCCTCCCACAAGAGTGCAGACCACGAACCCTCTTAATGTAAAATAACTGGCTTGAAAGCCCAAGTGCTTAAACCAGAATTAATACACTTTTAGAATAACAGACACTGAGCCCTCAATCAGCAGTTCTCAACCTAGAAGGATGTAAGCTACCTGTTCTGCCACAACAGTGCAGACCACAAACCCTCTCAGTGCAAAACAACTAACTGGTCCGAAGCCCAAGTGTTTAAACCAAAAGGCTTAGAATGAGTTACACCAAGCAGTAATAAATACAATTGAGTATTTTAAGATGATGCAAAAGTAAAAAGAAGTAGGTAAAAACACAAGTACAGTAAAAGCAGATGAAATTTTTTTTTTTTTTTTTTTTTTTTTCTGAACAAGTGCTGAGATCAAAGAAACAGATTTGAGTGCTGAAACTAGAAAACTGGCTAGTTATTAGAAAAAAAACAAGCTAGAAGGCTTCCCTCAAACACAGAAGGGCTTGGGGGCTCAGAAGCCTACAAATAGTCTCTACCACTTAACAAGAAAGGCAGGAAATAAGCTTAACATTTTTTTTTTTTCTATTTCCCAGATGCTCTCTTTGTACACAGTAGGAGTGCCTGAAATCAGAATATGATCTCACTGCACTCAGTTGAGTGAGCAAATGAGATGGGCCCAGAGGCAGGCTGAGGGGCGGGCAGTTTCAATGCCACTAAGATTAACACCAAAACAAAAACAGGGCGGTGGGTGGGAATAACTGAAGAGCAGAATAACCAGTTAAAAATTCCTTCAACACTCCTTCATACACAGTTTAAATCAATTTAAATACTGTATTTTTAAAAAAAAGTGCAAAAAAGGTACTTAAATTCTCTTATACGTCCAGTTGAATATAACCAAGTTCTTAGCTTGCCAAGCTGAAGTTTTAAAGCAGGAATTATTTCACATGCACCAGTTTAAATATGCAAGGACAGGAAATCAAAGAATGTGGCTACCCCCACACCTGTAATTACTAGCAAATAACAAAATTCAGCCAACACTAGCTTTTAGTTCAAGTTACTGAAGAGCAGAATAACCAGTTAAAAATTCCTTCAACACTCCTTCATACACAGTTTAAATCAATTTAAATACTGTATTTTTTAAAAAAAAAGTGCAAAAAAAGGTACTTAAATTCTCTTATACGTTCTCTCATGTATAGTTTATCTGTCATCGGAAGGCAAGTTATTGGTCTATAATTTTTAGGGTAGCTAGCACGTTCACTCTTAAGTAGGAGCATTCTTTTTCCTGCTGTTAGCCAGGTTGGTATCTGTTCTGGGTGCACATATAAATAGTTCTTACTCATGACTAAATCTCCATGCAAAGATGTTAATAGTTTTAACCAGAAGTTAGGTATTGCATCTGGGCCTGGAGTTTTCCAATTAGAGGCTTTTCTTAACTTAGTTTCAATCTGTCTAGCTGTTACTTCATCCCATTTCATATCCTGTACCTTTAAACTTCTTATTCTTTCTTTTACTTCTTCTATCCATTTAGCATCTTTGTTATGTTCCACATGATCTTCATAGATACTTCTCCAAAATGTATCTATTTCTTCTCTTTTTGGCAGTCTTTCAATTCCTTTTACCTTGTTTGCCAGTTCTCTGTAAAACCTTTTTGGGACATCAATCAATTGCTTATTTTATACTTTTCCTTTATATTTATCTTCGTATATTCTAAGTTTTTCTGCCTGTGCTGAAATTTTTAGTTTGTTATTTGCGATAGTGCATGATAGATCCTGGTCTCTTCTAATATTGGACATTGCTTTTATCACATCTATCTTTCCTAGTATTTTTGTTGATCTATTCCCCCTTCTGTAGTCTTCTAACAGTGACACTTCTTGTCTTAATTGCTTTATAATTTTCTCTGTTCGATATTCCCATGATGGCATTCGATTTCTCCCCTTCCTTTCTTTCACTACCCTGTGTTCTTGTGATAGAACTATATCAGTTATTAATTTAGCTGCACAGTAATATATCCTGTTTACTTCTGTTATATCGTATGGATCTCTATGAACAGTCCTAATTACTGTATTCATTTGTTTTATCAGACTTCTGACTTTTTGGGTTTTATTAACCTTCTGCAGTCTACTTCTTTCATTGATCTTAATATATCTGTCCATGTGTATTAAAGCAAGCAATTCTTCTCTTAGCTCATTTTCTTCCAAACTGAGGGCACATCCCTGGTTTTCCAATTCCTGCAAGCATTCTATAGAAGGTTCTATAGCATCTTCCTGTGACACATTCTCATCTATTTCAACCTGTGCCATCCATTGCTCTATCAAATGGGAACGCACTGGCCTGTCACTCCCCAACATTGACTGCATCAGAGTTTCCTGTTTATATTGATATCCTGTGGAAGGCACCAAATTATCTTCATATGGCACCTGACCAATTATTTCCTATTCCACTGGTTTCCTCTTGAGTTGGATATCCATTGCTCTATCCTGTTGTGGTGCTTTCTGAATTAGATTTTCTACACATAATCTTTCACTTTGCAGGTACTCCATAACCTCCGTTTCTATTTCTTTAACTTTTCCATTACTAATTTCCTTTTCTACTTTTCCTCTTTGTCTTCTTATTTTTGTATTGTAAAGTTTTCCATGTCCAAATTCCTTTGTCTGTATTTCTCTTCAAATATCTTTGGTGCTGTTCTTTTTGTATTGGTTAGCTTTTGCTTTCTCCTTTCATAAATATTACACCATATTAAATTTATTTTTATTTCCCATGTCCATTTTTCTTCTTCAGATATTTTGTGATCTTCCTGTTTCTCCCTGCTTTGGGGAATCACTCCATCCTGCTGTGATGTAACCTGTATTAGACCTTCTACATCATATCCTTCAATATGTACGCACTGCTGCTGAGGCCAGTGTCTCCCCACTACCAGTGCCTATATCCTGCTGTCATGCTGCAGGAAGTCAGTAGGTATGCTAGCCATAGGTGTCAGGGAGTGAGATACAAGTGTGGAGTACGCATTGACCTAGCCAGAATACATGAGGCACTGTCAGGGACACCTGGACAATCTTTGAAGTAAGCTTGTATGACATTCACAGACTGAGAGGGGCTCACTGAGAGTACATGATGTGATATGACAGCTGTATCCACCAGTACTTACTGTCAGTATTGTACAACAGACAATCCAGTAGCAGTCATTTGTGAGCTAACTATTCTTGGGTGAGTCAGGGGCCAGAGCTGTGATCTGTGTCGCTGCAAACAGAGCCATAAGGGATGGCTGTAGGTGCTGGATAGCAGACTAACAGCAACATGTCATTCCAAGAAATGTGGTTGAGACCTACTGTGTACATTCCTGTTTCCCATGACTGCATCCCCCCATCTACATTCCATTACATGCTTAATTCTCTGACATATCTGGTATATTGCTTTCCTCCTTTGTGTGAGGAAATCCAGTTGTATTCTCCTACAGAATCACAGTCTGTCATCATGAAGAAAGTGTCAGACCTGTTTACCATAGGCAGCAGCTAGCCTTTTGTATGTAATGCTCATGAACAGGCGATTGCCTGTGCACCAGTCTGTGACTCCCACTAGCTAATTGCATCCAGAACAGCTGGGTTGCATTGCCATTAGACAATGGCATTTGAACACAGTCCTGTAGTTAAGGCCTTCTTGGAGGCCTTGGCCTTTTTTCTGGCCTATGATGAGGACATTACTGAGGTGTGGGGTGGGGTACAGCATCACAAAGGGTATGCAGAAATACTGTTCGCTGTTTGGATTGATGTGTTATGTCCACAGTTTTGCATGCTATGTTTGGCCATTATTAACAGAGTTTGTGATTCTATGGCAGGCTAGTGTTTAACAATGTGCGTTGGGCTCAGTAAGGAGACAGATGTGAGTGTCATACATCCTTTTTATCTGAATGTGCATGTTGCTGCAGTTGATGCTGGTGTATCAGCTGTGTATGTTTGTAGGGGGTGACTGTGATACATGTCCCTGCCACCTGAACATCCCCCCAATCCTTCATGTATGGTTGTTGTGTGGATGCCCTGTTCTAGGTGTTTGGGAGTTATGGTAGGTCTGTAGCAGTTAGATGAACATACAGCTACATGTGTGGCAGGCCGCAGCTGCTGTGTTCTGGGCAGGAGTCATACTGGGGACTGTGAAGACATTGGGAGACAGCAAGCTGTGTATATCAGTGAGGGAGCAGTGTCGGCTGTTGTGTCACAGCATGGCCAGGTTGACAGTACTCATTACAGTCCAGGTGAGGCATGTGTCTCTGGTACATATATTAAGTAGTAGTACCATCCAGACAATGGTAGGGGAGGTTTAGGACACATATTGATATTTGTGACATTTGTCCCACTCCCCAGGCCTTTGACATGCTACTGTGGGTGGCATTGACTGTGGTAACAGCAAGCAGGTTTGCAGGACATTGCAGGGCTCAGTTATTTGTAGGTTGTATTGCTGAGCATGGAGTTATGCAACAGACTGGACTGTTGGCCTGAACTGTGGGTGTCTAGATGCCAGACATGTTAGGAATGTTACTGATAGAGCTACAGAGTCATTATTATGGGAGGTGTAGTTGTAAGACATATGTGCATGCATACAGTGTGTTACAAAGGATTGGCATGAACATGTCTGTTTGAATGGCTATGACGTGTGACACTGGTCTGTCTGTCATGCCTTTGTGAGATCAATCTGCACTGCCTTGCCATTGTATCAGCACACAGAATAGCTTTGATGACAACCATGCCATATGTAGGTGACATGACTGTGGACATACGTCTACAGTCTGTGCATTTGTCAGCTGTACCTGATATGGTGGGCCTTGCGTCAATCCATTAACATGTCTTTGGCTGTGTACTGGTTCAGTGTCTGCATTATAGGCCCAGGTACACTGTCATTTATCACATTATATGTAGAAGTAGTGTCAGTGGTACTAGGAATATCTTGGTAACAGCACTAGCAATTCCCCAGACTTGAGCTGGTCTACTGGTGTATTGCAGTGAACTGTAGTTCATGAAGTCCTGGGACCAATACTTAGAAGGGTATATTTTTCCCTAATGTTACCTGACTATACTGCATCATATATTTAGAAAAACAGCCTTAATTCCTCAGAGCTGAGTTGTCCTAGTGTTGTGTTGCTGTGACTGTACTTCAGAAAGTCCTGGGTTCAATACTTGGCAGTGGTGTCTTTTTTATCCCTAATGTTACATGACTGTACTGTATAACATATTTAGAAAAAGAGCCATTTCCCAGAGCTGAGTTGTCCTAGTGGTGCGTTGCTCTGGTTATAGTTCAGAAAGTCCTGGGTTCAATACATGGCAGTGGTGTCTTTTTTCCCTAATGTTACATGACTGTACTGCATGATATATTAAAAAAAAAATAATTCTCCAGAGTTGAGTTGGCCTAATGGTGTATAGCTCTGACTATAGGGCAGACGGTCCTGGGTTTGACACTTGCTTGGGCTGGTTATTTTGTTGCTGGGCAGAACAGTGTCTAAATCAGATAGGGTGATTAAAGCAGTTTTAAGCAGGTCTGCGTGACGTGCCTTGATGCTAAGTGGCACTTACTCCCACTTAAACACGTGCTATTTCCAAAAAAAAAAGAAAAGAAAAAAGGGATGATAGGAAAGTGGTGAAATGGGGGCAAGCAGGAGGAAAAACAATATGAAAGGCAGCTAGGGATGTGCAGGATGGGTGTAGGAAAGGACCGTAGCTCTCCATTTCTTGTGCAGCAACAGCTGTGCATGATGTGGACAATTTGGAATTTGGAGCCTCACACCCCACAGGGGTTTGGGCAACATAAGTTTGTTGGTTAATTAATGGGATGATTGATTCATGGCAGTGTACATGGGGGCAAATGGAGAGCTAATTATGGGATGAAATTTTTTGAGAGATGGATGCCCTTTTTCCTTTTTTTTAAGGTGAGAGTTGGATGTTGGGGAAGGGTTGTAGGTGTGTTTGGGAAGATAAGTTGGGTAGGAGAGGTTGCATTTGCAGACAGACAAGACAGCAGACAGGGGTGGTGTATAACACATGAGGGGGTAAACACCTTGGACGGGGAGGGTAGTTGGGAATCAGAGGACCAAGTCCCCCCAGATGGAAACAGTGGGGCTGAGGTCCTTCCCCATGGGCAGTCACCACTGCCCCTTCATGGCCCCGAGGTGTACCAGTCTGTCCTCTATTTGGCGCAGGCGGTCATCCATATCCCACTGGATGGCCCTGCGCTCCATCCCTGAGAGCTGATTACAGGTGACAAGTTCCTCTCCACACCTGTGCCCAGGGGGGGACAGGCCCCATCCCCTGAGATGGTTCCATGCAAAGGTGGTGCAGGACCAGCGGAGGAGGCAGATCCAGGTTGGGTCCCAGACATGCTAGGCAGTACAGGAGGATCCACTGGGATCAGCCTACCTAAATGTGCTATGGTGTTGAGGTTTGTCAAAGTGTATTAGTTAGCCATGAACAAAACACTTCAACGTTTGTTATAGCAGCATGCATGGGTGTTCCACTTAACCCAGAACAATAAAATTGCATAGCAAACAGAACACATGCATAAATGAAATAACAGTCATTATTGTAACAGCATGCCAGTAACAGTTATGGCAACAGGCCAACAACAGTGGAAATTCAACAAAGTATGTTAGTATGCAACCATCAAAATATATGTACAATAACACAACACAAGTCCCAACTTTAGGTTTTGAGAACAACATACCCATAGTATATGAATAAGAATTAGTGATGCAGATAAGAGCTGGGGGGGGGAGGGACATTCCATTAACAACTGTATAGGCTATATTTTTCACAACAGTACTGTTCAGTACTCTACAGGTCTGCCCATACTTTACATCTACCTGTGCCCTATAGCTTCTGTAGTACATACATACCTGTTAAGCTGTCAACCTGGAATAGTATGGGCCAAGCTGTGAGAACTATAGGTACATAACTACAGGGGACTCATATTTGTCATGGTTACACATATGACTAACAAGGTGTACCTTGCACTGATGTGTGAGTGTGCTACTGGCATACTTCAACTGGATTTATATCTGTGTCCAAGTTTATTGGCAACAGTGATCACTAGCCATGAAAGTGTGACACTTGAGGGACATGTATCAGAAAGAGTGCATAGTGTATATACCTATCTGGCTGTCATTTGTAGGCATGGGGTTGGACTATCGGCACACATTCACAGACGCACCAGGCAGACAGTAGTACATCTGTACACAGTTTATTAGTATACCCTTCATACAGCTAATACAAATGTTTATTTACCTGTCAGCCCTGTGGAGAACATATCTGTTAATGCTACATGACTGTTTTTACAAATAGTCAGGACTATTGTCTGTTACTATAAATACATCTTAGTACCAGTCCCTGGATTCAAACCCTGGTCTGTGTGCGCAGAAATGAACAACATATCTGTTTCTTATCACACTGAGCTACTGGGTCATTGCTGTGTGCTGCTTGACTTATTTGTGCATAAAACTCACTTGGTTACAAACTCTGACCTGGTAATATAAGTAGGGTGTCACAGAAGACTGTAGTGACAGTTGAACATACATGCATGAGATTCATGCATGACAGAGATAGTAGGTAAACTGTATATTAATATTTGGAATGCAGGTATACACATTTAACCCCTAGTGGATTGGAATATGTGTGATCTGTACAGACCATATTGGAATGCTGGGTTGCATACCCAACCCATATACATTTGCACACGCTATATTTGCAGTCTCCACCTATTACAGTCTCATACTTGCCCGCATCAGCGTACCTACATTCAGGAATACATATAGCTGAAATGCAAAGGTTAGCACAAGACAATCCTGATGGAAACACACTATAGTACCTTACACATTACAATTCAAGGTTCAGATTTTAGTGCAGAACATATATCAAATTGCATTGTATCTCGTTGCACAGCTCCATATCTACTCTTTAGCATAACAGTTCTTTATCAGCTGAACTTCACTGACTTCATAGTGTCATAGCCATATTTGCTGTGGAGCACCTGCATAATTGTATTTCTTCAACAACAGACCAGAATAAACACAACAGTTAGTGGAAAGAACTTTATTGAGGGTGATATGACACAGTGGTTTATTACATTCAAATGTCTGACTAATACAGTATATACTTCTATCATTCCTGCACACTATTACTTCAGTATTAGCTTTCTTTCATCAATAGTAGCTTGTTTGATGCCTTTATCTGTATTGCATAGTACCTGGTATTACTCAGTTATATCAACGTGGGTCTAAGGATACATTTATTGCAGTACACTCAGAACACACTATACCTACTGGCAGTAAATAATGTACTCTTTCTTATTTATTGTCCTATATATTGCAAGATAGGTCTGTACTTACCACACTGTCAGTGCATCCTTGCTAGGTGCCCTGCATGGCCCTCTAAGTTGTGAGTCTTCTCTACAACTGTGGGAAAGGAAACACACCATTATGCATACCTGTCTATCACATATTCATGCTACAATTTCATAAAACAATGGTTCCTATACTTAAAAACTTCTGGGGCATTTCTGTCCTGAGCATCTTGGATCCATTGGGCCAAGAGCACCCCTTCCTCCACTTCAGGTCATCATAATGATGATGCACCTGCTCACCAGTGCAGGAGATTCCAGTGGCATTGGTGAGCTCATGTGCCAGACGGTTTCAGACCTCAGACTTGTATTCAGAGCCCTGGTACTGGTCTTGCAGCAGTCTGGCATCATGATCTTTCACTAGAAGTCCAACCATGACCCTGGACTACAACATGCTCCAGTGCTGCACTCGAAAGCGCACTCCCTCTCAAACTCCTGCAATAGTTCCTGCACGGGGTCGAACTCCAGCAGGTTCTGGCTATATTCCCACCTGTGCAGCTTAAATAAGCCCATTTTCCTGCCCTTTGCCACCATTGGACCATTTTTAAAAATGCTAAGCAAAGCTCAGCAGTGCGCAAACCTGCTAAGCTGACTTGAGCATTGCTTAAAGTGGCAATTGCTTAGCAGTGCTTAGAGGTGTGCAAATCCGCTTAGCTGAGGACTGCTTAGAATGGGACTTCTTAGTAATGCTCAAATCAGCTAAGAAGAGCTGAGCATTGCTAACTATTGCTAAGACAGGTCCTGTTTAAGCATTGTTTATCTTGGCTTAGCAGTGCTTAGAAAAATTTAGCTAAGAGCAAACAAGAATTTTACATAATAACAGAAATATATATTGATATTAATTACTCATTACTGATACTTTATTATTATGTGTTTGTATTTTACTTTACATGACCTCACCCAATGCATTTTAATTATATTACCTTGGTGTGTGATTGAACTGTATAGGACACTTGTGTTTAACTGGAGGTTTTTACCTCATATCTTCACTAACACTGGGATTCTGGACCAACTGCACTAACCTGGTTGACAAATATCAGTAACTACGGCAATAAAAAAAAAATAGAAATATAAATAGGAATGCTTTCCAATGTAAAAGTTGAATAACCTGTCGTGGTATTCAAACCATGCACCTACTGCACATGAAGCCGTTACTCTAAAAATTCAGCTGACCCGGCCCTGAACATTTTAGCTATACATTTCTATATACCTTTTTGTTATGTTTAAGCACTCCTGAGCAACGAGCTGCACCATGCAAACATGCTTAGCTATGCTTAAACTTGATAAAAATAAAAGTAAAAAAAATAAATAAATAAATAAATAAAACAAAATAAATAAACTTAAAAGGGAAAGTCACAATTATACATTTGATTTCTGTGCCGCATGGCACTCTGACAGTACAGGGGGTGTGTTACTGACACTGTAACACACCCCCTGTGTAAAATATATCTACCAATTATTAATAAGTGTCCAAATACACGTTATTTAATGTTTTAGTGCCATACAGGACATTGACAGTGCAGGGTGTGTGTTATGGACAGTGTAACATACCCCCTCTGTGAAAATATATAACTTACTATATAAATAAGTGTCCGAGGACACTTTCTGTAATGTTAGTGCCATTCAGCACTTTCACAGTGCAGGGGTTTTGTTACACATCTGCGAGCACTGTAACACACCCCTAGCATTGATTCAGTAACCAAGTACACAGCTGTTCTTCAGTTGCACACCTTCATTAATATGCAAGGC
Organism: Protopterus annectens; assembly: GCF_019279795.1. Lineage (NCBI taxonomy): Eukaryota > Metazoa > Chordata > Ceratodontiformes > Protopteridae > Protopterus > Protopterus annectens. Next base: position 1,049,840,855 of record NC_056735.1, read on the forward strand.
GCACTGCCGAGGGGGAGTTGCAGACACAGCCATGATACACTCTGTGTAGGAATTATAGTATTCCTACATGGAGTTTATTAAATCCAGGAGAGTGTTTATACAGCCAAGGGGCTAGTAATCTTGCTATATTCATGACAAGTGATACATCTTTCTGTTGCAAGCAATTATTAATACTTTCCAAAGAGGCTATCTTTAAATTTTGCAAATATATGTTTGGTTTATGTTTTTTTTTTTTAAATATTTTGTATAGCTGTTTGCTTGGTAAAAATTCCCTTGTTTACTAAGCATTTAATGAATTGTTTTATATCCAGTATTTCATATTTCCAATTTAGTGTTTTATTGTCAGAGTGAAACAACACAATAATTTACTGTAACTGAACTAAATATGTGTATTACAGGAGTCTATATCAAGCAGTCCTCTATTTAAATCACCTTTGGAAACCATGCCTTTCACTTCATAATGTGACTTTGTGATGCATGTGTACATATACCATATGTGAGTATTGTACATAGTATTACAAGGTATGCATCACAGCCCCTGTCTCTTGTCTGTCTGTCTCTTCCTGTGTCACACCCACACACACACACACACACACACACACACACACACACACACACACACACACACACATGCACACAAACATACAGGTGCACACACACACACACACACACACACACACACACACACACACATGCACACAAACATACAGGTGCACACACACACACACACACACACACACACACACACACACACACACACACACACACACACACACACACACACACATCTTTTTTACATTAAATCACAGATGTTACAATCATTGCTTCATCTAGTCTTACCACTCAAAGTACAATGCTATTCTTGGTTGTAGTCCTACTTCACTGAACATATATATTACTTAATTGAAGATTTTCTGCAGCATGGAAAATGATCAAAGCAATTGCTTTAATCTCCAGTCAGTATTCTGAAAGGACTAAGCCTATTTTTTAGGTTGTCAGCTGATATTCTTAATTACTAACACTAGAAATCTAATGTAGTATTCATCATACAATGAAGATAAAATGACAGTCTCTTAGTTCAAAATAGTTAATTAACAGAGGTTATTGAAATTAGACACTGTATTTTAAATATAAAGAGACAAGTACTAAAATCATTAAAATAAATACTCAGCTAAAAACAAAAGCAGAATATTTTCCTGCTCTAAAAACACTCCTCAAACAGCTTCTGCCATAGAACAGGCTGCTCTCTGGGAATTGTCCACTCCTCATATAAATTTGGCCATATAGTTGCCTTCCACTCAACTTTCACTGACTCTTGTTAGTAACCACAAACATCTCTTTGTGGAAACACTCTACTTAAACCTAATTGAATTTAATTATTTTTCTATTGTCTTCCAAAAATCTAGTATATTGAGTGCCCACTGTTAACTATAGTTGTAATCAATTATACACAAAGTCTCACTCAAAATTGATGCCTTTCACAATTTTAATTAAGATGGTTAGCCATTGTGCTCCTCAACCATCACTGTTTTGCACTGATTTTGGATCTATTTATATTCTTGATTATATTAGCAATTATCTGTGCAATTATTAGTCCTCCAATTGAAACAAAATCATTACCTGTCCCAGTGGAGTCCCAGCCTGCTTTATCCTCATCTTAGACAATCTACTAGCATTTAATTTTCTGAGGCAGTGTAGAACTGCCTCATGCTTACTGACAACCTACTTCTACTAGCAGTTACTGGTTAAACCTGCAAGAGATGTACCTATTTATCTAAACTGGAGACCAATCTGTCCATCCCACCTACTCTTAGTAAACAACAACACAACAAAATTAGAGTGCCACAGCACCAAGACGTTACACCTATGTATGCTGAGTGAGGAAAGAAATTTTTGCCTAGGCCTAATAAACATTTTACTAAATGATTTCCAGCCGCATAATAGAAATACTAACACCACATCTACATCTGCAGTTACTGGAAATCATCTGTACTGCAAGTCTCTACCATAAGTCTGCAGCATATCCCCAAAATGTCTTAGTCATTGGTGACTCCATTGTAAGATATACAGCACTTATAAGGTTGGCAGATGATAGGGTGGCAATTAGCTCTCTTTCTGGTGCAAGGATTAGGGATGTCATTTGGGCACTTAGGCCTCTGCACCACCCCAGATATGTTTATGACCCTGGAATTGCACACGTGAGGGTGAATGATCTTAGATCTTAGGGTGTACCCTGAGAGAGACATTGAGAGATAATGTTCCTTTATGTGTTCATATGTCTTAAAAGGACAATGCCCTGGCATTGAGCAGCATTCTACCATCACCAAGAATGATACCTAAATTCAAAGATAAAATAATTGGCATCAATAATTGGCTAGTAAATTGGTATCATACATGGGGAATCTGATGGCCAATAGGCCAAACTGCTTTGCCAGATATGGTTTGCATCATTCACCCCTTGTTTTTTACATATTGATTAAAGCTTTTGCTACCTCTACAGTTTCTTTTGGCAGAATTCATCTGATGATCCTCCCAACTTAGCAAACTCCAATCTGGATAATATTGAGATGAAACTGCTGAAAGCCAAAATGCCTAAACAGCAAATTCTCTGAACCTGAAGTCTTTTTTAACTAAAAAGACATCCGCATTTGTGCAATTACAGAAACCTTGTTCCATTGTAGTGATAGCACTCTCTGTACACCTGAGTACAGTGCCTGTCATGTATTCTGATCAACTGGAAAACATGGGGAGTACCTGTAGTTACTTGTAACACCATTACCTTTCAACTGATTTCACATGATACTTATCTGGAACCAGCTGAAGTCACAGTCAAACTGAATAAAATGAATTATCACATTGTAGCCAATTATAGATTTCTATCTATGACCAATTCAAAGCATGTATAATATCTTAACCAGTTAGAAAAGTTAGCAATCAAATCAAACACCTTCCTTAGGGGTGACTTTAACTATTCACACCTAAACTGGCAAATATTTACTACCAAAAACAAACATGCCCAGATATTTCTGGACTTTGTAAATGCCAATGCACTTAACCAAAATTTTCTCTACACCCCAAATAGTTCAATGTTCTTGATTTTGTCCTCACAAATATTTTTCCAGTTGCACCACCCCACGTGTTACTCCCTACCTTGTCCAATCTGAAAACCTTGCTGTGATGCTTTCTATACAAACATGCTTTGTATTCCCTAATAACATCTCTTCATTCAGGGATTACTCCAACACCAATTACTAATCTTACTGATAATCATGGATGATCTGTCTCCCCAGCAAACCTTATAACTGAGGCTGCTGCCTACTCCTCTGAATTTGCTGCTTCTTGGATAGATGTACTGAGGCATCCATACCACTAAACTAAACTAAACTCATATGGTGGAAATACCACACCAGCAAGCTTTATAATAAAAATAAAAAAACATAACTAAAAGATGTCTACTTCATAATTCAAGAAAGGGGATTTAAAAGCATTAAGTAAGTTAATCAAGCTTACTATTAGAAAATGTAAGGGCAGCTACAAACTTAGGGTTACAACCAATTCAAAAGGTAACCATGAGGCCTTCTTCTGCTATATCAGGAAGCTTAGAAGTAACCTACAATTCTGTACTGAGCTTATTTTCAATGGTATCTCTTTCTCTGACTCAAGATATATTGCTAATATTGTTGCAGATAAATTCTCTTCCCACTTAACCAGTGTATCAGGTCCCAGTTGGTTGAGGTGTTCCTACCGCACCTCCACCTGAAAGGCTTGTAAAAGCATATAGGGTCATTCCGGGAATAACAAGTATGGAAGACTTTCCCCACCGTGGAACTTGTTTTAATAAGGTCAGTATCCAGTAAAATACCTTGGCACCTGTAAACCTAACAAACTGGGTCCAAAAAAGCACTGGTGAATGTCCCCATAACTCCTGCTTGTAATCTGTTTATGCTGATAAGCATTAGGTTGGAAGGGTTAGACTTTCCTGTAGCTTTCTTTCTTCCCCAATTAAGGTAAAAACAGTGTGCTTTCTACTGTTCAACAGACGAGCGTAGTGTGCTCTGCACCTCCAAACAGTGCATTTCTCAACAAACTAAAGTGAAACAAGCGTACTACAAAAGGGAATTGGAAAACAGGCTTTCTGCATTGTAAATTGAGAAGCAGGCAGGGAACTGTGTAGATTTTAACAGTAGGGCCTAGGAACCAAGTGTTGGGCATATAAAAAGAAACAAAAAAGCATGCTTGTAACTCATACCTGCACATGCTACCTCTAAACTAGATCAGCCCTTCACCTCCCCCATCTCTCAAGTAATCAGAGGTTACATAATCACCTACCTGACCAGTCATTTTCAAATTAACCAGTGTATCAGGTCCTAGTCGGCTGAGGTATGTTCACATACTTATGTATTTAATTGTTGTTTCTTTGAGCTCAATGTACTGTTTACTGCATTTACTCGCAAACTGAAACCTTAATGAATTAAGGCATATTTATTGGTACCAGTTGCTACAAATTACTCACAAACTGCTGTTGATATTGTATTCATTTATTGTCATTTGCATTGACTTAGTGGTCTGTCCTGGGTAGTGTAACATTGATAAGGGACAGAAATAATGAATATTAACTGAGCCCTTAAGGCAGATATATAGGAAAGAGTGCTGCTGTTTGCTAATACTAAAAGGTGCACGTGGACTTGTTTGATAATCATGTATACTGAATGAATGATTAACTCTGTTCTTGGTATAGTACTAATAATCGTATCCCCTCTCTAGATGTTCCTACCTCACCTCCCTCTGAAAGGCTTGTAAAAGCATATAGGGTCATTCCAGGAATAACAACAAGTACGGAAGACTTTCCCCAACATGGAACTTGCTTTAGTAAGGTCAATATCCACTAAAATACCTTGCCACCTGTAAACCTAACAAACTGGGTCGAAAAAAGTACTGGTGAATGTCCCCGTAACTCCCGCTTGTAATCTGTTTATGCTGATAAGCATTAGGTTGGAAGAGTTAGACTTTCCTGTAGCCTTCTTTCTTCCCCAATTAAGGTAACAACAGCGTGCTTTCTGCTGTTCAACAGATGAGTGTAGTATGCCCTGCACCTCCAAACAGTGCATTTCTCAATAAACTAAAGTGAAACAAGTGTGCTACAAAAGGGAAATGGAAAACGGGCTCTCTGCATTGTAAATTGAGAAACAGGCAGGGAACTATGTAGTTTTTAACAGTAGTGCCTAGGAACAGAGTATTGGGCATATACAAAGAAACAAAAAAGCATGCTTGTAACTCATTTAACAGTAGGGTTTAGGAACAGAGTATTGGGCATATAAAAAGAAACAAAAAAGCATGCTTGTAACTCATACCTGCACATGCTGCCTCTAGGCATCTGCTTTACTGGTTTAGCCCCGCTCCGCTCACTCCGTGCCCCACCCTGCCCCCATATCTCACCCGCCCCCAGTAGTACTACATTTATAGTAACACCAGCACACCCCCTTAATTAGCTAACCAACTGCACTTGCTCCTAGAACCCAGCAAACTCCTAGCACAATAATACACCCTCTATCCACTCCACTATCCATATTAACCCACCCATAGCTATTCTATTCTCTCTCATCTTTTATCCACCAAATACACTCAATACAGACCCTACCCTAGTAATTTACTATGACTACAGCTAAAACACTAATGCTGCTACCCTTAGTACCCCTGCTATTCATTCCTTATCATCTAAGCTCCTGTGAATATGTACAGCATCTTGAAATCCAATACCCAAACTCTCAAACAGACACCAACCCAGCATTTAATAAGTTTATCCACCCCTTCTCATAATTCCTCGCCCCCCCCCCCAATTACCATCACCCAACTAAATACCGCTACATTGGCTTAAAAACAAAAAGCTACGAAAAAATCATAAACAAATTTTTAAGACTCATAAGCAACTTAAAAATTTACCTTATGAAGGATGGAGACATCCACCCCAACCCTGGCCCATCCACAACAGTAGATCCAAGCACACCATCTAACAACCCAACGTGTACTACCCAGATTGATAGACTTTCAAACTCATTTCTGGTCTGTCATCTCAACATCAGAAGCCTAAACAACAAGATCCATAGCCTACATGGACTGTTAGTTGTTCACTCCCCTGATATCCACTGCCTCACAGAAACCTGGCTAAAACCAGTAACCAAAGATAATGAAATAACCCCTCCCACCCACAGTACAACATCCTTAGACTGGACTGGATCTTCAGGAAAGGTGGTGGGGTAGCTGTATTATACAAGTCTACCCTAACAATAACAATTGACACCCAATAGCCACCCCAGTTTGGCAATGCAGAAATTCTCATCACCAAACTAATAATAAACAAAAATAAATGCAGATACATTGTCTGCATTTATATTCCACCCAGCAAGAAAGATAATACTCTAGAAAATATCTTACACTGGCTAGCTTCTAACTATCCCCAGGAAACCATTGTCTTGGGGGACTTTAGCATTGATTGGAACACCTGTTCCTCTGAAACTCCCTCCACCCATTTAAACTTCCATGGGTTTACTCAGATCATTGCCACCCCCACCAGATTTAGCAAAAATAGAGTCAAAGATAGCATCCTTGATTGGATACTTATTAACAGCCACCCCCAAAAGTACAAGTCAGGTACATTACCCAGTGATCTAAGTCATCACTGCCTTACCTATATTATTAAGCTCAAAGCTGACATTCCCAACCAGCCCACCTACAAAACTATAAGAAACGTCAGGAATTTTAACCTTGACAACTTCCAAAATGAACTCAAAGCATGTAATTGGAATGTCTTGAAATGACTCCCATTACAAGAAGCAGTTGAGTACTTCAGTATCAGATTTCTGGCTATCCTTAACCACCATGCTCCTACCCGTACCATCCGTGTAAAAGCCACAGTTGCACTGTGGCTATCTAAAGAAACAAAAACCAACATTAAACTAAGAAACAACGCCTGGGCCAGGTGGCATGTTACCAAAGCCCCTATGGACCAAGTAAGATACCAGCAGCTAAGGAACCAAACAAAAACATCTGTCATTCTAGACAAAAAAATTACTACACCCTTCTACAAAAAAATATCAGCTAAAACTTCAAAAGTTCTGGGCTGGTATTAACAATCTTCTCCACCCAGGCCATTCCACCACTCCTACCCCATCAGCTGCCCTTGATAAATCCCCTGTAGAAATTGCAAACAGCTTCAGCTCCTTTACTGAAACTATCCAGTCTCTAGCTAACCATCTCACTCCATTGGACACAAACACCAGCTCTGGCACATCTAGCCCTGATCCACCCAGCACCCAACTCACCTTTACCTTTCAAACCATACCTACCAACCTGATTTGGACCTTACTCAAAATGCTAAAACCTACTACACTAGCTGTCGACCACATACCAGTTGACTATCTTCAAAAAGCAGGTGATGCCATAGCACTTCCCATTTCTATTCTGATCAACAGATCCATCTCAGAAACATCCATCCTAACAATATGGAAAATATCACATGCTATATCTCTCCATAAAGGAGGAAGTTCCACATAATTATCTAACTTTAGACCTATAGCCATTCTTTCACCACTAGCTAAAATCATGGAAAGATGCATACAAATCATGCACTTTCTTATTCAACATGGAAAGCTCACCGACTCTCAGCACGGCTTTAGGCCATTCCGCAGTACCACCATGGCTCTTCTACCTTTCTCTAATGTCATCAGTCTTCATCGTAACAACAAACTATCTTTAGCACTCTTCCTAGATCTCTCAAAAGCTTTTGATATGGTCAACCATCAGCTACTGCTCAATACCCTACAACCCATCGGTTTAGACCAGCTCACAATACAATGGTTTCACTCCTACCTAAACAGTAGACAGCAGGCTGTCTTATGGCAGAGCAAGCTGTCATCTCAACTTCCTCTAACCCTAGGTGTCCCACAAGGGTCCATACTAGGTCCCCTTCTTTTCTCTATCTTTATCAATGATCTGCACACCACCATCCCAGGAGCCACCTGCATCCAATATGCAGATGACTCAATGCTAATATGCTCCACCTCCTCTCCTACACAATTTCTAACCCTCACCCAGACCACTTTCAGCACAGTAGAAACATGGCTAGCTAATCGCTGCCTGCTTCTAAATCCTAACGAAACCAAGCTAATACTTTTCTCCCCTAACCATAGAATTTCTCCTCCTTCCTTCAACATCAAATCTAGCAATGACACCATTATCTCCCCTGATGACCATACAAAGCTTCTAGGCATAATAATAGACAACCTTAAATTTGATAAACATGTCAATCACACTATTAAGTTCATCAACAAAAAACTTGGCTCCCTGTGCAGAGCCAAACCTTTCCTCACCCCCCCAACTAGGGTAGCTATTGCAAGATCACACCTCCTCTCTACCCTTATGTATGCCTCCCCTGTACTCGCCAACCTATCCAAAACTGATCTTAACAAATTATCAGGATGTTACAATCATATAGCCAGATTTGCTACTGGCATGGTTTTTAGGAACCACCATTGCCAGAACCTCAAAGCACTATCCCTATTTAAAAGATAATTCAAAAAATACCTCACATCTCATTGGCTGTGCTCTTGTTTTAAACCTTACAACTTCACTAATACGTCTTGCTACCCAACCTGCTGTTTAGCCAAGTATCAATGCCTGATAGCATTTGAATGTCTAAGCATTGTGAATTATGAGATCTGATTGTATTCTATGTTCACATTTTCTGATAAGTCTTTGCCAATCAGATGTAAGTCTGCACATTGTGTATATTGATATCTGCCTGTACTCTTTGTCTATATTTTTCTAAACATGTCTGCCTGAGTTTACCACTCAGTGATGTATATACTGTCTCTTTTTTGGTATGTGGAGCTTTTCTCCCTGGGCTTCCACTGAAAATGGACATGGACATATATATCCAGTCAGACTATCCTGGTCAACAAATGCAAAATAAAATAAAATAAAAATAAAAAACTTCACGCCATCTATCCTCACCTCTGTCTCCTCTATTCCACCTAACAACCCATCTCCTAAGATCAATTTGGACCAAGTTCTTTTGGCACTTTCCAAAATAAAAAACTATTTTTCCATGAGTCCCAATAACACCCCAGACATCTGCTGTGAAACATAAAGTCCCATCAAAGAAAATCCCTCCATCAACTCTTCATCCTGAGTCTTTCTATTAGTTATGTCCTCGAGGGATGGACAATGGCTGATGTGGTCTCTTATGTAAAGGTACTCTACTGACCCTGGAAATTTACAGGCCTATTAGTTTCACTAGTATTATTTGGAAAGCTATAGAGTATATTGCAACTTAACTAGTAAACAATTATATATCTGACCCTATATCCCTGGATACACACAATTTTGGATTTGTGGAAGGCAGATCATGCCTGCTCAACCTGGCTGAGTTCTTTGAAAGTGATCCTGAAACCATGGATAAGGGACTTGGAGCTCACACTGCTTATTTGTACTTTACCAAGGCCTTTGTCACTATACTCCATGTGGAGATTATTGATAAACTCATAAACTCTCCAAACTCAGCATTAACCCCACTACACACACACATATTTATTTATATAATTCACTGGATGAGTAACACACTGATGTTAAGTTGTCAATCTCGCCTTCATTCTTGCTTGATGGGTTCGGAGCCGATCCTCGGCTCCGACTCGGCACTTTGCTAAGCTCGAGAGTCACTTTTACCAGCTCAAGGCAGCCCCATATCCCATGATGCAAGGCGGTAAGTACCCAGATCTCGTTTGCCGCTTCGCTGATGAGGTCCTCCTTTTACCAGCTCCTGGTAAGTGTTTTATATTAAACTGCTTTTAGCCCCTTTTTACTTTTAAACTTAAAGATTTTTCTTTTTTAGTTAATTGTAAGCCCTTTTTGACTAAAATTATCCTTCCCCCTTAATTTTTTTAGTCAGGCCTTCCTTCCCTCCCATGCCCCTCCCTGTCAGGGTGTGTGTGTGTGAGGTTTTTACTGTTTAAACTATAGTTTAATTGTTTGTTTGGGACTGTGTGGTTCTGTTTTTTGTGCCCACTATGTCCAAAGAACAGAGGGTCTCAGGCTTTAAGAAGTGTGACTCGTGCTGTCAGAAGATGTCTCTGACAGACGGTCACACTTCTTGTTTATACTGCCTGGGACCTCTCCACCTGCAGGACTCCTGTGCAATATGTCACTCTTTTAGCCAGAGAGTCCTGCAGGAAAGGAGAAACAAATTGATTTTAAGGGGACTCCTTAAACCGGAGGGCTCCCCGGCCAAATCGGCTCCGGGAAAGCCTTCTAAGTCTAAGGCCCAGGCTTCTGTATCCAAGCCTTCGGCCTCGGCTCCGACTTTGTCGGAGTCGAGATCGGCTCCGGCTGGAGCGGATCTTACATTGGCTAAACCCATCGGTGCCGATACTTCTTTGGTCACTTTGGTGCCGGTTCCGAGCACTGGCTCCGACCACCATGTGGCCCAGGCTTCGGTGTCGGCGCCGACCGGCTCTGACACCGCTATTTTGATGCCTGCATCGGCTCTGGCTGGAGCCGATGCATCTAGATCTTCTCTCGGAGCCGAAAAGTTATCGGCTCCGACTGGATCAGTATCCTTGTCGGCACCGATGGTTCCTTCGAGGAAGAGGTCCAGGTCTCCCTCCTTGGAACTGATTCTGTCGGCTCCGGCCTCGCCTCTTCTTTCGGAACGGAGCCATCGGAGCCGATCATCTAGGTCGTCCAGGTTATCTGACCATGATTTAGAGAGGGTGGTAAGTAGATTATTAAAATCACAGGCACTGGCCCAGATGCTTCATAGTCCGTCTCAACAGACGACTATTGGTCCACACCCTCTTCAAGTTCCTCCTTCAACTCTACCCTAGAGCTTGGAGCTGGAGTCTACGGGGATAGTTACTGCTATGGCTGAGGGGCAGATACCCCCCCCTTCTGCACCCTCGGCATCTACTCTTATCTCCTCCTCGAGACCTTCCTTGGAGGGATTCGGTGGTCGGGCTTCCCTGGTCTCCTCCGAGGGGGTGAGTGGCATCGGACCCTCGTCCAACCCCGCTCTTCCCCTTTGAGCTTCGGTCTTGGTGAGCTCGGCTCCGACATCTGCCTCGGAGCCTTCCCTTTCGGTGGGCCCGGGAGTCCCGGTTTCTTCGGAACGGGTTCTCTCGGATCTCCCTGGGAGGGGGGCCTTCGAGGTGATGAAGAGTGTGCTGGCCACTGGGCTCAGTCAGCAGTCTATTCCCTTAGCTCCTCCCTCTACAGTGCCTGTCGATGTCTCTTCCATCTCTCTTGCTGCCAGACCGAGAGATCCACTGCCTCAGGTTTCCCCACTGGGAAGAACCCCCTCTTCCGAGGATTCTCCTGACCAGTCAGGAGATCCTCCGTGCAAGAGGACTTGTAAGAGGAAACACCTGGACTCCCCTGAGTCTACCACTTCAGATACCGACTTAGATGAGTCGGAGGGATCCCCAAGATCCCCCTCTGAGGATGTCTCCTTTTCAGACATCCTAGAGCTCCTAAAACAGAGGGGAAACTGGCCCTCCATAAATCCCTCCGAGGATGAGTCGGTATACCTAGAGGCATTTGGATCTCGACCCTCCACCTCCTGGGTGTCTCCTCCTTTCGACCCCTGATGGAGGTTATTGCTCGAAAGGCTTGGGCTGCTCCTGATTCTGTAGAGCCAGTTCTTAGGAGGCCGTCTAAATTTTTTACAGCCCCTTCTGAAAAGCAATTCCTCACGAAAGGTGTCCCTGTTGATGCCATGGTGGTGGCGGCCGCCACTAAGAAGGAACTTGCAGATCCTTCCGTACCAGTCCATCCTCCTAATAAGGATTCCAGGACCATGGATAGGTATGGTAAGCGGATGTTCTCCTCAGTGACCTTTGCCATGCGTTCGCTGAACTATTTATGTCACTTCACCAGACTCCAAAGGGACATCCTTAAGGAACTAGGTGAAGTAGTGCAGGATCCTACGGCTGCAGGGGCTCAAGAGAAAATTGCTTCTCAGCTAGGAATCCTTAATTCTATAGCTAACTCCTCCATGCGACTGATCTCGTATGCAGCAGATGGAGCGAGTAGAGCCGCGGGTACAGGCGTGGCTCTTAGACGTCAATCCTGGATGCGGCTCTGTAATTTTGCAGATCCCTTTAAGGCATCCTTCACAAATTCTCCCTTTGATGGGTCAGCATTGTTTGGCCCTCAAGTGAAGGATACATTGACCAGGTGTGAGCAGGATGGCAAGACTCTTTCTGCCGTAGGAGTCCGTTTTTCTACCCCCTCTAGACCTTACCCCAAAGGTCAGAAGGGCGGAAAAATGTGGTTCCGTAAATCCCAGGGAGTCACGCTGGACGCATGTGGTCAGTTTACCCCTAGAGGCAGAGGGGGTAATAATAATAGACACCACTCTAGAGGCAGAGGGGGTTCACAAAACCAGGGAAGCAGAGAGCCTCTCTCTGACAAGCCCTTCCAGCATCCCTGAGATGTTGCCCGACTGTCCATCCTTGGAGGCAGTCGGGGGAAGACTATCACTGTACCCGGAAGCCTGGCGTTCCCTCTCTCAAGACAGATGGGTACAGTCGATCATATCTGAGGGTTACAAGATTCCTTTCGAGGAAAGTCCTTTCACTCACAAAAATTCCCTTCCAGATGTGCCACCCGGTCTAAGGGAAATTGCAGAGTTAGAAGTATCAAAGCTTCTACAAAAAAGAGCCATTCAGCCAGTTATAACAGACCATTCAGAGCCCGGAATCTACTCAAGATTCTTTTTGGTCCCCAAAAAGATGGGAGACTGGAGACCAATATTGAATCTCAGCAGACTCAACAAGTCTGTGAGAAAGACGAGATTTCGAATGGTCACACTTCAATCAATTTTGCCCTTCCTAGAGAAGGACAACTGGATGTGCTCAATAGATCTTCAGGATGCGTACTATCACATAAAAATTCACAGGCGCTCCAGAAGGTTTCTCCGCTTTCGGCTGGGGTCCAGTCATTTTCAATTCAGAGCCCTGCCCTTTGGTCTCACTACAGCCCCCAGAGTGTTCACCAAATGTATGGCAGTGGTCACGACTCACCTGAGGCGTCAAGGATTCCAGGTGTTTCCGTATCTCGACGACTGGCTCCTTTCAGCCACCACCAGGCATCAACTTCTTCAAGCCAGGGATTACACTCTAAATCTCTGCACTCAATTAGGAATTTCGATCAACTACGAAAAATCCTCCTTATTGCCCTGCCAGTCTATTACTTTCATAGGCGCAAACTTAAACACTGTTCAGATGTCAGCAACCCTCACAGACCAAAGAATGTTAGATATCCAAAGTCACGTGAGGATCATCCTTGCAAGCAGAAAGGTGCAAGCCAGAATGGTTCTGAAGGTGTTGGGCCTCATGGCTGCGGCTATTACCCTTCTTCCCCTGGCCCGCTTCTACATGCGTCTTCTTCAATGGATGTTGTTCACTCAGTGGTCTTACCAACAACTTCCCATGCGTCACCAAATCCTGGTGACACAAAATTGCAAGAATCATCTATCATGGTGGATTACTTCTCCCCAGATCCACCAAGGCAGACCCTTTGTATCCCCAGCCCCGGTAGCCACAGTCACTACGGACGCCTCCCTGATGGGGTGGGGGGGTCATTATCAGGGCAGGATGGTTCATGGGACGTGGCAACCGTTCAAATACCACCTGCACATAAATGTCCTAGAGATGAGAGCAGTGCTTTTAACATTGCGAGCCCTCAACGACTTTCTTCCCTTGGGAACAATTGCAGTTCACACAGACAACATGTCTGTAGTGTGGTATATCAACAAACAGGGCGGAACCAAGTCCTACCCCTTGTGTCGAGAAGCTCTCAGACTTTGGCAATGGGCGATCTCCTCTCATCGGTTTCTGGTAGCAACGCATATCCCTGGGAAAACCAACATTCTAGCGGACAGATTGAGCAAAGCTATTCTCATGCCTCACGAGTGGTCTCTCAAACAATCTATAGTGGAGGAGATTTTTCGAGAATGGGGCCGCCCATGTTGCGATCTTTTTGCTACTCCCCAAAACAGCAAATGCCCGGACTTCTTTTCTCTCTTCCCACTGCCAGGCCATCCCCCCAGAGATGCTCTAACCCAGGATTGGCCCCAGGGACTTCTTTATGCTTTTCCTCCCTTCCCGCTTATTCCACAAGTACTCCAGAAAGCCACCGTTTTGAGAGCCAAAATGATTCTCATTGCTCCCTATTGGCCTCAACAAATTTGCTTCCCGTTCCTCCATCGTCACCTTTTGGTGCAGCCGTGGCATCTGGACCCAGTACCAGACTTTCTGATTCACCAATCGGGTCAGCTGCATCGATCTATCCCTTCTCTCAACCTCACAGCGTGGTTGCTCCACTTCCTTCCTTAGCCAGGCTTCCTATGATCTCTAATCCTGTTAGGGATATCATAGTGGCTTCCCTAAAATCCTCTACTAGAAGGATTTATACCAGCAAATGGAAACGCTTCTCTTGTTGGGCAAAAGCTAGAAATATAGATCCTTTTACTGCCCCTGTTCAAGCAGTTTTGGATTTCTTAGCAGAAATTTTTCACGCGGGCTCTTCATCTTCCACGGTCAAAGTTCAGTTGGCTGCCATCTCGAACTTTCATGTCGGGTTTGCAGATCACAACATTATGTCCCACAGGCTTTGTAGAGCTTTTCTGAAAGGAATTTTTCTCCTGAGACCTCCAGTCAGGAGTCCTCCTCCTCAATGGGACCTAAATCTAGTGCTGACATCCTTAATTCTTCCTCCCTTCGAGCCAGCTGTTTCATGTTCCCTGAAATTTCTTTCATGGAAAACACTCTTCCTTGTTGCTATTACCTCGGCAAGGAGAGTGTCAGAACTTCATGCTCTCTCTGTTCGTCCCCCTTATTTGGTCTTCCACAAAGACAGGGTATCCTTGAGAACTAATCCAACCTTTTTGCCTAAGGTGGCCTTGAAAAATAATTTGAACCAATCTATTGACCTTCCTGTATTTTTCCCTAATTACTCAAACAGATCAGAACAAAAATTACATTATCTTGATGTTCACCGCCAACTCAGATGTTATTTGGACAGAACAAAACAATTCAGGAAATCTGATCAGCTCTTTCTTTCTTATGCTGATAACAAGAAAGGCCTTCCTGTCTCCAAAGTGACCTTATCTAGATGGCTTTCTTCCATCATCTCTAAAATCTATCAGCTCAGGGGAAAACAGCTGTGCTCAAAACCTAATGCGCATTCAACCAGAAGCTTAGCCACTTCCACAGCTTTTCAGGCTAGACTTCCATTAGACACTATTTGTGCAGCAGCCACTTGGGCCACTCCTCATACCTTTGTTTCTCATTACAAATTGGATTTGGCCTCCAGGGATAGAGCCAGCTTTGGCTCTACAGTTCTCAAGAGTCTGTTACATTGAGCCACCCAGGATAGAGGTGCTAGGGAAGTGGTCCCATCAAGCAAGAATGAAGGCGAGATTGACAACTTAACATTGAGAAGTTATGTACCTACCATAACGTTCCATGTTAGTTGTCTTCTCTTGCCTTCTTTCTTGCGACCCTCCCTCCTGCCCCCTGGCCTGGACAGACCTTTTTCTCCCTATATGGAAGAATGCTTCTTAAGACCAGACCATTCTGGTCTGCCTTACCCATCCTTCAGGCTTTTCGCCTTTCTTTCCTTCTGGGAGGTTTTTTATGCTAGGTGTTATTGCCTATAGATAACAAACGAGATCTGGGTACTTACCGCCTTGCATCATGGGATATGGGGCTGCCTCGAGCTGGTAAAAGTGACTCTCGAGCTTAGCAAAGTGCCGAGTCGGAGCCGAGGATCGGCTCCGAACCCATCAAGCAAGAAAGAAGGCGAGAGAAGACAACTAACATGGAACGTTATGGTAGGTACATAACTTCTCATTTTACAGACATAGAACCAGTAAGGCCAGGGATATTTGCTCTAGATAGAAAAATGTCACAACTGGTGACCCACAGGGCTCTGTTCCGGATGTCCTGCATTGTGGCATACATCTCTGTATCATAAAAGCCAGTAACAAATTACTATGGCTAACCAAGTTTGCTGATGATTGCAAGCTGGGGGTGGCTATCAAACCCCATTCTGATACTCAGATTCTTTATCAAGGGCAGACTAAACAAATGTTTGGTGTATTAATCAGTTTCTTTTTCCTCAACACTGAAAAATGTAACATAATGTCTTTTAACAAATCTAGCACCACTGCTTCTTACAATACAGGTAACAGTCTTCTTAAATTTGATACAGTCAGTCAGGTACTTGGGAACATATGTTGATAAGACGTTCCTTTAACCACCATGTTTCTGAGGTGGTTAAAACCTTCTTCTACCTTGCACAGCATATCCTTCATGGTATCTCCTTAAGTTCCAAAGATGTTATAGTGCTACTTTATTCATCCTTTATTAGGCCCATCATTGAATGTATGCATCCTTCATAGGTTCATAGGTAGGGTTTACCTTTATATCGTCGATCACACTTTGTCGACTGGCCACTTAATCGACTCATTTACGTGAACCAAAACGGCGAAAAATTTTAAATATCGAAAAAC
The DNA here is from genome assembly GCF_019279795.1 of Protopterus annectens. Classification (NCBI taxonomy): domain Eukaryota; kingdom Metazoa; phylum Chordata; order Ceratodontiformes; family Protopteridae; genus Protopterus; species Protopterus annectens. The sequence goes on from NC_056735.1 coordinate 1,049,857,422, forward strand.
ATTTGACATTTCCAGCCACGACACACCTCCACACCATTGCTACCATGGGTCAAAAAGGGGCGAGGTTTTGTCGTTCACTTATTCGGAATTCGACGTTGGAGACTTCACATTTCAGTATTCGCGGAAGTTGTTTCGCCCATATCGGGATCGACGATATAAAGGTAAACCATAGGTAGTTACTAGGCTATCGGCCCAAGGGCCTAAATAAGCCTAGACAACAAGGTTCCCTAGCTTACACCACCCAAGAAAATTATTTTCCTGTGCCCCTGTTGAGCAGAGCCACAGAAGTGATCCCCAGGGTGTATTTCCTATTTCCCATCCACTCATCAAGACTTTTCTTGAAGAGTGCTAATGAGGAACTTTGCTTGACATAGATGGGTAGCTTGTTCCAGAGTATGGGAAGTATCTGGGACAGGAATCTATCCCTCCAGCATGTCCTGTTTATTGTGGTGACAAGGTTTAGGTCCCTAGTGTGTGTAGCTTGGAGGGATTGGGATTTCTTTAGGTGTAGCTTGTGCAACAGCTCTGGGTTTGAAATAGCTTTATATGTTAGGCAGAGATCACCTCGGAGTAGGCGATATGCTATGGAGTAAAGCTGGAGTTTTTTGAGATGCTCAGTGTAGGGCATCTGTTTGAGGCCAGTAATCCTCTTTGTGAGGTACTTCTGTGGCCTTTCCAGCTGCTGCAGATATCTTGTAAGATACATTCCAAAATGGGCGTTGTACTCTATAATGGGTCTACCATCAGGTATCTTGCTAAGCACCTAAACCAGTTTGAAAGACCGCAATATTTCATCATCAGACACTCTCAGGTCACGTTACCCTTACCTCCTCTGATAGACTAAAAGCTGTATCTGTGGCATACAGTCTTCTGATGGGTGATCTTTGCTTGGCCTTTGATACTACAAGCAACCTGCACTCTTCAAAATCATTTACATATGTAGGACTAGTGGTAAAACAAGCAAACATCCATTCTAGAGGTCTAAACCTATACTTCCATGTCAGCAACATCAAATGGCATAACAAGTACCTCAGCCAACATATTCCCCTTTTTCTGGAATCAATTGTCCTTACATATCAAGCAAAACCTCCCTAGCAACATTTAAAACCAGCTTGGATGACTGGGTATGTAATCACATATTTTCACAGGGGGATATTTGAACAAAGTCTACTTAATGTGGGACATTGTCATTCTCACACTAGTATTGGGTGATATGGCTGATCTTCTTGATGGTCTGCTTTGGCCAAAAGCGTATTAATAATCTATGAACCTGTGATGAAAGGGAAAAGACACAGAATGATTCACATCATAGGTTCATTAGTAAGTACTAGACTAGCTGCCCTTGCAGGCCATGTTAAGTGTTATAAATTTCCCTTTTGATGCTTGAATTAACCTATCCTGTTTGGAGTCTAATTGGCCTTACCCATTCCATGGTTGATAATTATATATTACTCCTAATGCGAATAAATGGGATAGATAATTTGAGGGGATCCATGCATGGGATAAAGCATTAAGGAGATAGCACGGCCCATTAGTAGTCCTGGGGAAAATTTTCTATTACCTGTCCATAGATTCAAGTTGCCCTTGAATATCGACAAGGATGAACTTTGTTTTATGTGGATGGTGAGTCTGTTCCATGGAAATGGTATACTGTTTGAGATATACCATTCCCCCAAACCATTTTGTTGATGTTGCATGAGAGGTTTACATCCCTCAACTGGGTATTTCTGATGTCATTTGACTTGCTGAGGTCAATCAGTATTGGATCGGAAGATGCCTTGTATGCTAGACATAGGTAATCCCTTTGCTGTTTCTAGCATGCAAATTATAGTGGCAGGACATTGAGGTGGTACATATAGAACATATTGTTTAGTCCTTGTATCGTTTTTAGTAAAATATCTCTGTGGGTGTTCCAGTTGTTGCATGTGTCTGGACAGATGCATGCCAAAGGGGGGCATTATACTCAATGACTGGCCTAATGAGAGATGAGTAAAGGGGACAATTACATCTTTATATTTAGTTGCAATCCATTTGTTTATAAACTGCACTATATGGAAGGACTTTTTTTCAATAGTGGACACATGCTGGTCGAAAGTAAGGTCTCTGTGCACATAAGTTCTCAAATCCCAAACAAAGTCTTCATCTCTCAATGTGGTAGTTCCCCAGGGTAGGCAACTTCCGAAATGATACAATAATATATTTTTTGATATTTAGTTTCAGTCCATGATTTTGTCACCTCTTATTTGTTTAAGACAAATCTTCCTGCAGAATTACTTAGTCATTTGGACACTCGGTAACGGCTCCTAGCTAGTATTTGTCTCCACACTTAGTCAGCCAGAGTCCTTTGGTATTGGCTTTTACTTCAGAAAAGTAGAACCCAAACATGAGATAATTACAAAAGCCAAAGAAGGCATTATGGACTGATATATCATTAAACGTGGTTTGCATTTGCTGGCCTTATTTGAGAGGCCATAAGGTTATGGATCTTTCTTTTTTTTCACTGTTTTCTGAATCATTTATTGTATCTAGATTAAGAATTGTGGTTTATCATTCTCTATGGACTCACTTTAAGATTTTATTTCAGGACTGTTTAGTCATCTTTAGCTTTCAGGCAGGTATTAGGTACTGTTATTTATGTATAGTGAACACCAGCCATAAGAGTATCATGAGGAGAACCTCTTTGGTACAGCTACAATTACTGAGACTTTTGCATTAGTTTATATCAGTCCATGTAGCCTTCTTTGTCTTTTATAGTTATTAATTTACTAAGGACCTGTTCTGGAGAATTCAGTTCAGCCTTCTACCCATTTGACTCATTCCTTCTTGACTCTTTCATCTCCCTTATTCGGAGGAGATGAAATATGGCTAAGGGTCATCAGGAAGGTAGTAAGAGGTGCTTAGTTCTCATACAACCTAAGCTTCAGGGCTGCACCAGAGTTAGAATGACTAAATGTTGCCTAAGGATGAAGCACTACTGGGGGAGTGTCTCTTGTTTTGCAGTAGGACTTTGGGAATTAGACTGTTATTTTGTAATTGGAGGCAGGAGCTGCTCTCCAAGAATACCACTGAAAGATGTACTTTTTAAATTCAGATCATTCAGGTGGATATAAATTCTGACCTACTCTGTATGGCTGACCTTCCATTCTTCATAGATACTTTGTTGGATATTAATGGCACTCCTTCAGGTCTCCATGTTATCTACAGCCCGAGATAAGCAACTAAGTATTGGGAGTGGTAATTCTATCAGGCAAAGATCTGCCCTGCATGATTGCTAAAAGTGCCTTTAATTTTGAACAGGCTCCTGTAGCAGGACTGAATGACAGATTTCTTCTGGTGAACCACCTACCCATAATTACCTTCAAGATGCAGTCCACTTACATAAGATCCATGGAAGACCATTCTATTCCAAGAAGATTTCAGAAGTTAATTCTGTCGAATCAAAGAATGCTACTAAAGTTGCTCCTACAAGAATAGTTTTGATTTATTCCAGTGATGTCTGATGTGTGTGTGAAGTTATAAGAGACAACTGGAAAATCCTCACAAATGATGATAACATAAAGCAAATAGTGGGACAGACTCCTTCTTTTATTTTAAGAATAATAAGAATCCCAAGCTCTTACTTTGCCATACCCAGCACAATGATGTTTGTAAGTTACCTAATAGGATCAGTACATAGGACATGTATGAGTTGCAAGTACATTTCTAAAAAAACAAGTGTTTACACATCCCAAGACCCATAAGTCATACTCATTATGAAAACATGCTGATTGCAAGACTAAAAGCCTTATATATATTGCATGCTGCCAATACTGCAATTGCTTTTACCAACCGACAATTTAAAGGGAGGATCTCTAAGCACGTCAGTGATATACAACTTAAAAATGATAAAAGTCATTTAGTGACACATACTATTGCTAATAATTTCCATACTTTTTAATTTATGGTCGTCAAGTAACTAGAGAAAACATGAGAGGAGGAGGCATTGTACTACATACAGAATTGGCCAAGATGAATTGGATTGGTGATTTACAGGTGGACACACCTCCAGGATTGAATACCTCCTTCCTTTAAAACCAGCCCTAAAAGGGCATAGGCTCAAACACTGATTGTGATTGGTTGATGGCTTGTTTAAATGCCCAGCAGTTTTATGAATGGACAAGATCTGCAGAAGGGTATTGGGAATACTCCAAAGCGCTTATCTTATTTTATGTTTTTATTGTTTTATCATTTCAGTAAACTTGCTGCTTATTTTATGCAGTTTGTCATGGTGGTGATACTGCTTTTTATCCTGAAGGTTGTATTTGAGCTGCAGTATATACCTTTAATGGCTGTATCATCTCTTTTTTCATTGTTGTGACAGTACTTCTGGACACCACTACGGCAATTCCAATATTGGAATTGCCGTGGTGGTGTCCAGAAATACTGTCACAAGAATATTTTACTTTTTCGTGGGGATACCTTCAATCTGCAGCTGCCTCTTTGTCTCTACATCTTTTTTCATTGTGGTTTGTATATATATATATATATATATATATATATATATATATATATATATATATATTTATATATATCTGATATTGTTAATCCTCGTTCATTCCTTACGCATGGGTATCGGTTCCGAGCTTGGAACCAAGCTGGCCATTTTCCAAGCTCACGTCAGCTTCAAACTCTCAAGCTAAACTCTTACCCACAATTCCCCTCTCCCTGTTACCTCAGATTTCGTTTTCCGCATTGCCATCTGGTCGCCTCAAGCTACTTCTCTTGAGCTAAGTACAGTCAATTGTTGTTTAATTGCTTTACATATTACTTTTCTGTCAGAAAAGTTGATATTTTATTGTCTCTTGCCCTATCGCATCTAGCGCTCATAATTTCCTCAGGGTTTTTTTCTGTCCTTTACTTATCATTTTTACCGTGAGGTAATTTTCTCTTTACCATCATTGGTAATCCTTTTTCCCTTTCTCTATCATACCCTCGGGTAGTCTCTTGTACCATTGTTGGTACTTTTCTATTAGTTAATACGTCAGATAAAAAACTTAGTCCGGGGTTTAAGTGGTGTTCTGATTGTGGACACAACCTGCCTATTTCTGATGTACACTCTTTATAGGTTCATAGGTTCATAGGTTCATACTAGGCTATCTGCCCTGGGGCAATTATAAGCCTAGCCCGATTCTGTATGGCTTACACCACCCCTTGATTTGAGTATACTGTGCCCTTTTTAAGGTTTAGTTTACTGTGCCTCTGTCTAATAGTGACACGGGAGTAATTCCTGGGACAAATCTACGATCCCCCATCCACTTATCGAGATTCTTCTTTAAGAGATTCATTGAGGTGCTCTGCCTCACATGAACTGGAATTCTATTCCAGAGCGAAGGGAGCCTCTGGGTTATGAACCTGTCCCTCCAGCAAGTTCTATTTATTTTTGTGCTGAGGTTCAAGTCCCTCGAGCGTGTGGCTCTAAGGGATTTAGATTTACTGGGGTGGAGCATGTCCATTAATTCTGGATTTGACATAGCTTTGTATGTCAGGCATAGATCGCCTCGAAGTAGGCGGTATGCAACTGAGTAGAGCTGGAGTTTTTAACCGAGCAGCATATGGCATCTGTTTGAGACCCTTGATCCTCTTGGTGAGATACTTTTGGGGTCTTTCTAATTGCTGCAGGTGTCGGGTAAGGTACATCCCAAAGGGGCATTGTATTCTATGATGGGCCTGATGAGGGATGAATAAAGGGAACACGATTACCTCTCTTGATCTAGATGTGAAACCCTTCGTGATGAGGTGGGCTATGTAGAAGGTCTTTCTAACCACTTTGGCAATGTGGTTTTCAAAGGAGAGATTGCTATCAACTTGGGTCCCCAGGTCCCTAATAACTTTCTCTGTACTTAATGGGTTTCTGCCTATGTGATAATTTGTGGGCACATTGTTTTTGCCAAAGGGTATGACTATACATTTTTTGGCATTTAGCTTTAAACCATGGCGCTGGCACCAGTTATCTGTCTCTGTGAGACCTTTTTGAAGGATGTTTGTGTCAGCTGGAGAGTTCATTATGGCGCTCAGTTTGCAGTAGTCTGCGAACTTGGTGAGCCATAGTCCTCCCACCTTTGCCTGTACCTCGGAAAAGTATATACCGAACAAGAGTGGTCCCAGGGCAGAACCCTGTGAGATGCCACTTGTGACCAGTTTTGAGTCTGACATGGCTCCAGCAACTCTCACTCTGTGGGTTCTGTCTTTGAGCCAGTTTGTGACCCATCTTGTGACATAGGGGTTTATATTTAAGCTGGATAGCTTATCTATAATGCCCGAGTGGGGTATTGTGTCAAATGCCTTTGCAAGGTCCAGATAGGCTGTGTGGATTACCTTCCCTTCATCTATGGCTTTGGTGACTGTTTCAAAGAAGTCAACCAGGTTCAAAAGGCAGGATCTGCCCTTGACAAAGCCGAACTGGGTAGGATCTAGTGTCTGTAGGTCCCCAATGTCTTTGTTTATGAGCTCCATGATGATCCTCTATATAGCCTTGCAGACTAAGCTAGTCAGGCTTATGGGGCGATAGTTTCCAGGGTCCGTAGAGGCTCCACCTTTGTGGAGTGGGACCACTGTTGCTGTACGCCATTCTGTGGGCACATATCCTGTAGTGAGGCTGAGATTGTATAGCTATTTTATTTGAGGGTTCCTCTTGTAGTTCATGTAGGACGCAACCTGGGACGCCATCTGGTCCCATGGAAGCAGTGTTTTTAGCTTTGGAGAGGGCAGCCTTCACCTGAGCATCTGAGATGTTTGGGAGGCAGCCCTCTGCCAGGATAGATACTTGCTCTTTTGGGGGGGAGGGGGTGGAGAAGTTTGCAATGAACCTGTCTGCCAGGATATTGGTGATGTCTGTGGGTTCAGTGTATTTTTTGTCATTTAGAATCAACTCAGAACAAGTCTGGGAGTTGCATCCCAGGTTTCTAACATAACTGAAAAAAGCCTTATGATTGTCTTTGGTGTCCTGTGCAATTTTTCTCTCGAAGCTGGCCTTGGAGGATTTTATGAGGGATCGTAATTTTGTGCTAGTACTGATCAGAGATGCCTTCCCTATTAGGGATTTTGCTCTATCATGTAGTAGCTTCTCCTTCTGTTGTACAGTTTATTTATGGCAGGGGTCCACCAGACTGGACGCCTGCCTTTGGATGATTGGGTCTTGGTTTTGTTTGGGATAGCATGATCCATGCATTCCTGGAGATGTCCGTAGAATGCATTTATATAGGATTCTGCAGTTTGGGCTGTAGTTTTCACTGGCCCTGGGGCCTTGAAGGATTCCACTTCGGTTTTGAGAAGTGAGAAGTTCGCTTTTGAGAAGTTTTTCACTGTGGTTTTCTGGGCTGGGGGTGGGGTCGGGATGTGGACATCCAGTGAAATTAATTTATGGTCTGATCTTACCAAAGAGGGATATACTTCAGGTGTGGAGCATAGAGTCCCCATGTTGGTAATGATCAGGTCTAGTATGTTGTCCCCTCTTGTGGGAGTGGTGACTAGTTGTTCCATAGCATTTGAGTTTATAATTTCCAGGATTCTTTGGGCTAAGATGCTGGGCCTTGAGTAGTGCTCCCAGTCAATGTTTGGGTAGTTGAAGTCGCCCAATATAATGGTGTTCGGAGAGGTCTTCATGTTCTCCAATGTTTTCAGGAAAGCTGAATGGGATTCCTAACTTTGAGAGGGTGGTCTGTAGGATGCTATAAACTGAAAAGCAGTCTTGCCCACTGTTAGTTGCACATGGATGGTCTCCGATACTTCGTGCAATGCCACTCACCTGGAGGTGTGGATATCCTTGATAAATATGGAAACTCCCCCTCCTTTTGTGGTTCGGTCTGGGTTTTGGGGCCGAAAAGCATGATACGAGGTATAGCCTGGTAGTGCTGGGGTGCTCTCTGGAGCCTTGAACCAGGTTTCTGTCACTGCACAGATATCGATGTTCTCCATACTGAGGAGAGCTTTGAGTGCGTGCATCTTGAGGTTAAGACTTCTGGCGTTTAGCAGCATTACCGTTAGTTTCTTGTTCCTTGTGCTGTCTATGGGGGTGGGTTTGACTTTTGAGCCTTGCCTAAAAAAGGCACTATGGGGGTGGCAAGAGTCTTTGCCCAGTGGTGACAGGTGCAAGCCGTCCCTAGCGAAGCAACGTGGCTTGTCGAGCATGTCATCCCAGGCTGACAGACACTGGATCCCCTTTGAATGACACCAAAATTTTAGCCAGTTGTTAAAATCAATCATTTTGTCTTTGTACTGTGGCATCATTCTTGGTGAGGGTAAGATGCTGCTCAAGGTCAGGGTCATACCAGCCTGGGCTACATGATCAGAGAGCTCCTCTATGTCTCTTTTCATGTAGTCCAGGGAGGTACGTCTCAGGTCATTCACACCAGCATGTACAATGGCTGAGTCATATTTGTATTTGCTTTGGAGTGACCTGAGTGCTTGCGTTATGTGTCGGATCCTAGCACCCAACAGGCAGCTCACCGTGACCTTCTCTTTATTCAGCCTGGTGAGCGGGACGTCAGTGTGTCTGACAATAGAGTCACCTATAACAAGAGTATCAGGTGTGTTATTCAGCCTTAAGGGCTGTGGCTGCTTGGCACACTGACTTTGTGGGTTTTGTGTTGTATGTGTTTTGTTTTGAGGTAGCGTTTGCTTGGATGTCTGCTTTGGATGTCTCTGTTGCTTAGGTAGATTTTTATTTAGAGCCTCCGAGTACGTTTTTGTGTATTTATGTGTTTGGTTCGCTGATGTGGTGGGACTATGTGATACTGGAATTGTGTTGTGTGAGGTTACCTTCTCCTCCTGACTGGTTACACCAGTTTTGAGATGAGAGAGCTCAGCCTCCAGTTTGGCTAAATAGTTGCATCTCTCACATATATTTGAACCTGTTTGGAGGAGGAGAGGGTTGTCCGTGTACATGAGACAGTTGTAACATTGCCTCAAAATTCCCAGATTCACCAGCTGGACTGGAGAGGAAACCATTGACTGACCTTTGGACATGCTAGAGTAACAGGGAAACTGAATTTAAGATGGACCAATAGAGGACAGGGTAATCGTAGAGAGTATAAGAGTAAGTAGTGCTTATGGTTTAATAGTGCTAACTTGTAGGATTACTTAATTGGACCAGTGAAGGGCCTTAGAATGAGAATATGGTGTTTAAATTGAGAGATAGAGCAGTTCTAAGGGAAAAAGTGAAGAGCAGACTTTGTGGAGCCAGGAATAGTTTAAACCCAATTAGGCGGCGCTGCCCACTGTTGCGCTATGCACAAAAGCGCGCAAAACCGCGCAAAAGAGGGTTTTAAGAGAGGAAGATGAAGGAGTTTTGGAATTGACCCAAAATGGCCAATAAAACTACAGTTTCAAGTTAGTAACCACTCCCACAGGGGCAGGCAGGCTGCTCAATGTTTTTCACTGCCACTGATCAACAGAGAGACTTTCTTTTAGCCCAAGCAAAAAATGGCCTCACAGAAACGTACAAACAGTTCAAGAACAGCAAGCCTGTAACTGAACTTTTTTAAATCTCAGAAAAGTGGGGAAAAAAGCAAGATTTTTTTGTTTTTTTGTTTTTTCGGAGATAGCAGAGGTTAACAAGTATCAACAAGTTATAACAGTGCAGTAAATGACCCCACACAAGAGTGATAGGCCAAAGACAGATAAAATGCAAGTTTTGAGAAAAAAACGATGTTAAAAATAAGTGCAAACAGGAAATTCAGTAAACAGCTCTAGGTTGTGCTCTAAATACAGTTACTAATGCAGAAATCAAATTTAACAAGCCAGAAAATGCTCAAAATAGGTGGCTATGCAGAAAAACTTAGCAAATAAACAAAGGAAAAATACTTAAAGTCTCAAAAGTGGCTCCTTTCTTCTCTCAGCATTTTCTCCTCTTGGTGGGTGCTTCACCAACAGCCAACAAGCCTGAAAAGATGCCAAAACCATGAGGCAACCAGGTTTTAAGAGAGGAAGATGAAGGAGTTTTGGAATTGACCCAAAATGGCCAATAAAACTACAGTTTCAAGTCAGTAACCACTCCCACAGGGGCAGGCAGGCTGCTCAATGTTTTTCACTGCCACTGATCAACAGAGAGACTTTCCTTTAGCCCAAGCAAAAAATGGCCTCACAGAAACTTACAAACAGTTCAAGAACAGCAAGCCTTTAACTGAACTTTTTTAAATATCAGAAAAATGGGAAAAAAGCAAGATTTTTTTTTTGTTTTTTTTGTTTTTTCAGAGATAGCAGAGGTTAACAAGTATCAACAAGTTATAACAGTGCAGTAAATGACCCCACACGAGTGCTAGGCCAAAGACAGATAAAATGCAAGTTTTGAGAAAAAAACGATTTTAAAAATAAGTGTAAACAGGAAATTCAGTAAACAGGTCTAGGTTGTGCTCTAAATACAGTTACTAATGCAGAAATCAAATTTAACAAGCCAGAAAATGCTCAAAATAGGTGGCTATGCAGAAAAACTTAGCAAATAAACAGAGGAAAAATACTTAAAGTCTCAAAAGTGGCTCCTTTCTTCTCTCAGCATTTTCTCCTCTTGGTGGGTGCTTCACCAACAGCCAGCAAGCCTGAAAAGATGCCAAAACCATGAGGCAACCAGGTTTTAAGAGAGGAAGATGAAGGAGTTTTGGAATTGACCCAAAATGGCCAACACAGTTTCAAGTCAGTAACCACTCCCACAGGGGCAGGCAGGCTGCTCAATGTTTTTCACTGCCACTGATCAACAGAGAGACTTTCCTTTAGCCCAAGCAAAAAATGGCCTCACAGAAACTTACAAACAGTTCAAGAACAGCAAGCCTGTAACTGAACTTTTTTAAATCTCAGAAAAGTGGGAAAAAAGCAAGATTTTTTTTTTTTTGTTTTTCAGAGATAGCAGAGGTTAACAAGTATCAACAAGTTATAACAGTGCAGTAAATGACCCCACACAAGAGTGCTAGGCCAAACACAGATAAAATGCAAGTGTTGAGAAAAAAAAGATTTTAAAAATAAGTGCAAACAGGAAATTCAGTAAACAGCTCTAGGTTGTGCTCTAAATACAGTTACTAATGCAGAAATCAAATTTAACAAGCCAGAAAATGCTCAAAATAGGCAGCTATGCAGAAAAACTTAGCAAATAAACAGAGGAAAAATACTTAAAGTCTCAAAAGTGGCTCCTTTCTTCTCTCAGCATTTTCTCCTCTTGGTTGGTGCTTCGCCAACAGCCAACAAGCCTGAAAAGACGCCAAAACCATGAGGCAACCAGGTTTTAAGAGAGGAAGATGAAGGAGTTTTGGAAATGACCCAAAATGGCCAATAAAACTACAGTTTCAAGTCAGTAACCACTCCCACAGGGGCAGGCAGGCTGCTCAATGTTTTTCACTGCCACTGATCAACAGAGAGACTTTCCTTTAGCCCAAGCAAAAAATGGCCTCACAGAAACTTACAAACAGTTCAAGAACAGCAAGCCTGTAACTGAACTTTTTTAAATCTCAGAAAAGTGGGAAAAAAGCAAGATTTTTTTGTTTTTTTTTTCAGAGATAGCAGAGGTTAACAAGTATCAACAAGTTATAACAGTGCAGTAAATGACCCCACACAAGAGTGCTAGGCCAAAGACAGACAAAATGCAAGTTTTGAGAAAAAAATGATTTTAAAAATAAGTGCAAACAGGAAATTCAGTAAACAGCTCTAGGTTGTGCTCTAAATACAGTTACTAATGCAGAAATCAAATTTAACAAGCCAGAAAATGCTCAAAATAGGCGGCTATGCAGAATACTTAGCAAATAAATAGAGGAAAAATAGAAAGTTTTAAAAGTGGCTCCTTTCTTCTCTCAGCGTTTTCTCCTCTTGGTGGGTGCTTCACCAACAGCCAACAAGCCTGAAAAGACACCAAAACCATGAGGCAACCAGGTTTTAAGAGAGGAAGATGAAGGAGTTTTGGAAATGACCCAAAATGGCCAATAAAACTACAGTTTCAAGTCAGTAACCACTCCCACAGGGGCAGGCAGGCTGCTCAATGTTTTTCACTGCCACTGATCAACAGAGACTTTCCTTTAGCCCAAGCAAAAAATGGCCTCACAGAAACTTACAAACAGTTCAAGAACAGCAAGCCTGTAACTGAACTTTTTTAAATCTCAGAAAAGTGGGAAAAAAGCAAGATTTTTTTTTTTTTTTTTTCAGAGATAGCAGAGGTTAACAAGTATCAACAAGTTATAACAGTGCAGTAAATGACCCCACACAAGAGTGCTAGGCCAAAGACAGACAAAATGCAAGTTTTGAGAAAAAAATGATTTTAAAAATAAGTGCAAACAGGAAATTCAGTAAACAGCTCTAGGTTGTGCTCTAAATACAGTTACTAATGCAGAAATCAAATTTAACAAGCCAGAAAATGCTCAAAATAGGCGGCTATGCAGAAAACTTAGCAAATAAATAGAGGAAAAATAGAAAGTTTTAAAAGTGGCTCCTTTCTTCTCTCAGCATTTTCTCCTCTTGGTGGGTGCTTCACCAACAGCCAACAAGCCTGAAAAGATGCCAAAACCACGAGGCAACCAGGTTTTAAGAGAAGAAGATGAAGGAGTTTTGGAATTGACCCAAAATGGCCAATAAAACTACAGTTTCAAGTCAGTAACCACTCCCACAGGGGCAAGCAGGCTGCTCAATGTTTTTCACTGCCACTGATCAACAGAGACTTTCCTTTAGCCCAAGCAAAAATGGCCTCACAGAAACTTACAAACAGTTCAAGAACAGCAAGCCTGTAACTGAACTTTTTTAAATCTCAGAAAAGTGGGAAAAAAGCAAGATTTTTTTTTGTTTTTTTTTTCAGAGATAGCAGAGGTTAACAAGTATCAGCAAGTTATAACAGTGCAGTAAATGACCCCACACAAGAGTGCTAGGCCAAAGACAGATAAAATGCAAGTGTTGAGAAAAAAACGATTTTAAAAATAAGTGCAAACAGGAAATTCAGTAAACAACTCTAGGTTGTGCTCTAAATACAGTTACTAATGCAGAAATTAAATTTAACAAGCCAGAAAATGCTCAAAATAGGCGTCGATGCAGAAAAACTTAGCAAATAAACAGAGGAAAAAATACTTAAAGTCTCAAAAGTGGCTCCTTTCTTCTCTCAGCATTTTCTCCTCTTGGTGGGTGCTTCACCAACAGCCAACAAGCCTGAAAAGATGTGTTTACTGTTTGGGAGCTTCCCATTTATCTGTTGAACCATCTTGTACTATATGTGAGAACTTTTCTAATAGAACTTTGTTAGAAAGGAAAAACAAGCTGATACTGAAGGGACTTCTAAAAATCTCCCTTTTCAGAGGCTATTTCTGGGTCAGAGGTCTCCATCCCTCCTAAAGCCCATAAGAAAATGGATGTTTCTACTAAGACTAAATCCTTGCCTTCGTCCCTGGCTGGGAACTCTCACCAACAAAACCTAAAAAGGCAAAAATTTCGGCTCTGGAGTTCTTTCAGTCAGCCCCAGTGCTTTCGGTACCCAGACCTTCGGCACCGAGGCCCTCGGCTCCACTAGTGATTTCAGATCCATCCTCTCCTGCAGCCTTCTACTTATCAGCACCAAGGGGCTCCTCGGTTCAGACCATTACCACTGTATTGGCACCGACTGTTCAGTCGGCGCAGACCTTGACTGGGTCGGCTCCGAGATCTTCCTCGGAACCGAGGCCTTTATTGCTGACTTCAGTTTTGTCAGTTCCAGCTTCGGCACCAACAACCACTTTGGCACCGATCCCTGTGTCGATGCAGACAATGACATTGGCACCGATGACTTCTTTGGTGCAGATTACAGTAGTTCAATCTTTCTCAGCACCATTGTCCTCGGTGCAGTCAGATGAGATGGGCACAGAGTCTGCCTCTTTTGTGGACAGGCCTGTTTCTCCCTCAGTCTCTGTGAGGTCCACTAGAAGCCTTTCTGAACATGTTGTGTTGCATCTTGTGGACCAGGCATTCTTGGCCAGAGGTATTCCACCCCTCAGGAACTATCCTTCCTTGGGAGGTGATCACCCATCCCCAAAGACACCTTCTTATTCTCCTCCTTCATTGCCTTTGAAGTCTATGGATATAGTACAGTCTTCCCCTTCTGCGGTTCCCTTTATGGATCTCACTAAGGAACCGCAGTTGCCTTCATGGCAGGAAAGTTTTGCTATGACCCAGGATGTCAGCTGTGACACGCATAGCTTGCTGCTTCACAGCCATCCAGGGACTCCAGATCAGCAGGCAGAGCCACTTAGGGGAGGAGTGCCCCCTGTCCTAGACATACACTCCTCTCCGGGTGGACCAGCCTTCCAACTGATGGCTAAGGCTTTCACTGCTGCTGGCAATACCAGACTGTCTATACCTCTGCCCTCCTCTGGTACACTCATTTCACAAGTCACACCTAGCAGACACCGGGCACAAGGGCCTCAGGTCATACTCCCTCAGGAATCCCCCTTTCTGTTGACTTCCCCAACTTCTCCCGCTGAGGAGGTCCACCAGAAAAGTTCATGTAAGAGGAAGCACATGGACTCCACAGAGGAGTCCCTCACTGAAGACACAGATTTCGATGAAGGGGAAGGATCCCGTTGGGCTGCAACAAAAAATGATCTGGCAGAAGAAGAAAGCCAAACTTTCCATCCCCCAAACAGAGTCCCAGGCCCTGGACAGAATAGGGAAGCGCACCTTTGTTTCAGCGACCTTTGCTATCAGGTCCCTGAATTATATGGCACATTTTACCAGGCTTCAAAGGGATCTGGTTTCTGAGCTATTTGAAACCTTGGCTGGTGCAGTGTCTGATGAGGTCCGTGACAAAGTGGCCTTTCTGCTAGCCACCATTGAGTCTATATCTAACTCCTCTATGTGATTGATATCTCACACATCAGAAGGAGCAGCTAGAGCGGCAGGTTCAGCTGCGGTCTTGAGACGACACGCCTGGATGCGCTTGTGCAACTTCGCAGAACCTTTTAAGTCTTCGTTTCTTAATTCCCCCATTGAGCCCTCCTCATTGCTTGGGCCCAAAGTTAAAAGCACACTGGCCAGATGTGAACAGGACGGTAAGACCCTTTCTGCTGTAGGTGTCCATTATTCTTCCTCTCAATGTACTTTCTCCCGAAACCAAAAGAGTAGGAAGATATGGTTCAAGAAATCTCAGGGTCCTTTCCGTGACACACAGGCTGAGTTCTCCCCCAGAGGCAGAGGGGGAAACTTACAGGGAAGACACTCCATTCAGGGCAGAGGGGGACCACATAACCAGGGTTCCAGGGATTCTTACCCTGGTCAATCCTACCAGCACTCCTGAAGAGTGGCCCAACTCCTTTCCTCTGGGGGTGGTTGGGGGACATTTCTCCTTGTACCCTTCTGCCTGGCTAACCATCACCACTGATTCTTGGGTACAAAGGATTATAACCAGAGGTTATCATATCCCCTTCGATCTTTGTCCCATCCCTTCAAAAAAATCTTCCTGACATTCCACCCAGTCAAAGGGAAGAAGCAGCACTAAAGATAGAAAAGCTGCTAAGAAAAAAAGTCATCCAAATAGTCCCTCCAGACCAGATAGGATCCGGATTCTACTCAAGACTATTTTTGGTGCCAAAGAAAACTGGGGACTGGAGACCAATGTTGGATCTCAATGTACTGAACAAGTTTGTGAGAAATTCCAGATAGTCACAATACAGTCTATCCTCCCGCTTTTGGAAAAAGACGATTGGATGTACTCTATAGATCTTCAAGATGTGTACTACCACATAAAGGTGGACAGGCCATCAAGAAGTTTTCTGCGCTTCTGTGCGGGAGCCAGTCACCACCAGTTCAAAGTACTGCCCTTCGGACTCTCTACAGCCCACAGAGTGTTCACAAAGTGCATGGCAGTTGTCACAGCTCACTTGCGTCTTCAAGGATTCCATGTGTTTCCATACCTACACGACTGGCTCATTTCTGCCCCCACCAGGCATCTACTGGAACAAGCCCTGGCATACCCTCTCCTCGCTGCTCAAAGGCTATGCATAACCATAAACTGGCAGAAATTCAATCTCACCCCATCTCAGTCAACAGAATTCATAGGAGTTATCTTGGACACAAAAAAACTGCAGAGCTGCTATTCCAGAGCACCGAATTTTAAGGATAAGGCAACAACTAATTCCAATCCTTTCAAAGGAAAAATCCATGGCACTCAGTTCTACAGCTGTTGGATTCCATGGCAGCCGCCCTCACCATTGTTCCCCTGGCCAGGTTTCACATGAGGCTTCTACAGTGGCTACTGCTCACCCAGTGGTATCCCTTTCAGCATCCTCTTTCATCCATGATTCGAGTAACCCACAGGTGCAAACAGGATTTAAATTGGTGGATGACACACAATCTCTCACAATGGTCTCGCCCCTTCTCCCCCCAGCAACCCAAGGCCACAGTGACCACGGACACCTCCCTGATGGGGTGAGGGGGGCTATGTCAGGGACAGACAGCCCAAGGCACTTGGTCCCAACTGGAGGCCCATCTGCATATAAATGTTCTAGAGCTGAGGGTGGTGCTTCTGGCATTGCAAGCATTCCACCCCCTGCTGCCATCTGGAACAATTGCGATTCAATCAGGCAACATGGTGGTGATCTGGTACATCAACAAGCAAGGTGGAACCATATCTTACCCCCTTTGTCGAGAGGCCATGAGGATATGGCAATGGGCGATGGCTACCAACCGTTTTCTTCTAGCAATGCACATTCCTGGGAGTTTCACCATGATAGCAGACAGACTCAGCAGGTGCATTCTTCAACCTCACAAGTGGTCCCTGAATCTCTTGATAGCGGCGGAGATCTTCCACCACTGGGGCCGTCCCTGCTGTGACCTCTTTGCATCCCCGACCAACTACAAATGCAGCAACTACTTCGCCCTGATTCCCTCTCCGGGACAGTCACCCAGGGATGCTGTAGTCCACGATTGGCCCTCAGGTCTTCTCCACGCATTTCCGCCCTTTCCTCTTGTTTCCCAGTTTCTGAAGAAAGCCCTGTGGTTGAAGAGCAAGGTAATCCTCATAGCACCATATTGGCCTCAACAGATTTGGTTCCCATTCCTTTGGCCTCACCTACTAGATCGACCATGGATTCTCCATCCAATCCTGGAGTTGATCTCACACCCACAGAACCTGATTCATCCCAACCTGAACAGCCTGAAGCTAATGGCTTGGCTACTCCAATTCCCTTGATTGCCAGGCAGAATGATCTTTCTTTACCAGTACGTGATATTCTCATTGCTTCTCATAAGTCTTCCACTAGAATTACTTATCTGAGCAAGTGGAAAAGATTTGCCTGTTGGCTGAAAGATAAACAAGTAGACCCCTTTTCAGCACCAGTGTCGATAATACTAGATTATCTGGCTGACCTGTTTCAATCGGGTCTATCGGCCTCTACCATTAGAGTTCATTTGGTTGCAATTTCTAATTTTCATGAGGGTGTCCAAGATTCCTCTCTTATGTGCCATAAATTGTGCAAGACCTTCATAAAAGGTGTGAATCATCTGAAGCCACCTTTTAGAGAACTTATTCAACCATGGGATTTATCATTAGTTCTACAAGCTCTGACGATGGCACCTTTTGAACCAGCCTCTTCTTGCAACCTCAAGTATTTGTCATGGAAAACCTTGTTTTTGGTCGCTATTACTTCGGCCAGACGTATTTCTGAACTTCAAGCTTTATGTATCAAGAGTCCATACTTGATTTTTCATAGAGACAGTGTCTCTGAGAACTAATCCGTCATTTCTGCCTAAAGTGATCTCTGAAATATCCATTAATCAAGCCACTGAATTGCCAGTTTTCTTTCCCAATCATTCAAACAGAGGAGAGTATTGCCTACATACCCTAGATATACACAGGCAAATCCGTTTTTACTTAAACAGGACTAAACCCTTTCATAAATCTGACCAGTTATTTTTGGCCTTTTCTGGACCTAGATTAGAATCTGCTGTTGCTAAGGTCACATTAGCTAGATGGTTGAAGGACTGTGTGACCATTATTTATACACAACGTAATATCTCGTTGCCTACTACCATGAAAGCTCATTCAACAAGGTCGGTGCAACTTCTGCTGCCTTCTATGCCAGAGCTTCCTTACATGACATCTGTGCAGCTGCAACTTGGGCTACGCCTCATACCTTCATCAACCATTACAAATTGGATTTGGCCTCCAGGGGAAGAGCATCTTTCGGTTCTGTGGTGCTCAGGAATGTCCTTCCATGAGAGCCTCCCAGGAATAGAGGTAGCTGGGGACTCTGTCCCATGTGTAAGGAATGAACGAGGATTAACAATATCAGATAAAGAAGTTATGTCTTACCATAACATTCCATCTGTTTTGTTGATCCTTGTTCAGTCATTACGACCCTCCCTCCTTCCCCCTCCTGTGGTTTCTAGTGGATCTCACCATCCGGTTCTCGGAACCGATACCCATGCGTAATGACTGAACGAGGATCAACAATACAGATGGAACGTTATGGTAAGACATAACTTCTTTATATATTTATATATATATATATATATATATATATATATATATATATATATATATATATATATATATATATATATATATATATATATATATATATATACACACACACACACATGTGTGTGTGTGTTTGAGGGGTATGGGGATATGCATATCACATTCAAGGGTGTGCGGACTTGGCCCTCTGCAAAAACAAGTTTAGAGGAGAAGAGCAATGTTTGATATTCGTTCTTCACTTATATTTTCTGTCTTTAAAATTTTCTGTGTTTCTTGATTTAGCAGTGTGAGTCCTTACATTCCAATAGGAGCCATGAGCATACTAAACTCCTGCCTCAAAGCAATGGATTCAGTCATTTTCCAAATTAGATGATCTTCATTAAGGACTGGGAGTTTTCCATTTTCATTATAACAAGCTTAAAGAAATCCTTGATTTAAGCATGCTGAAAAACTGTTAACAAATTTCAAACCTGCCTTTTATTAGTAAGTTATTGAGGAAGCAGTATATGCACAGATTCACTGGAATTTGAACTGACTGTTTTACAACATTTTGACTACATTAATGTTGGAATGATCTCTGTATACATGTGTTGCCAATTTTAATTGTATATTACATTATACCCGTGAATGCATGATATAAGCATACCTTATAGTCTTGCATTTCAGGGTAACGTTTTTCATAGTTTCATAGTTTAGTACTAAGCTAACTGCCCTTGCGAGCCATTTTAAGCCTAGCCAATTATCCCTTGTGAGACTCAAACCCTACACCTTGTGTTTGTAAGGCAAACACCTTAGCCATTAAGCCACCCTTTTCTTACTGGTAACCATTTCGTGGTCCTAATTTATTATTTCAGTTTGGTCATGCTAATGCCTCTGAACATCATTGTTTGTTAGCTGTGTATTATCACTCACTCAATGCAACATTAAGAGTTCAGCAGCAAAATATCAAAACAAAGTGCTTATTGCAAGCAAAGGGTGGTGCATGGGTGACATGTTTTAATCACTCTGTGGGTCAGCCAGAGTGAATAAAGTATAAATATTTGGTCTCTGTATGCACAGAAGTCTTTCTTTTTTAACGTGCTTGCTGTTGTAAGTCAGGTGGAGTTCAAGCTTATGAACCACAGGTAAGCAAAAAAAAAAAACTTCTTTTTTTTTTCTTTCTTTTTTTATGCCTAACTCCTGTTCTCATGTGAATGGCTTAAGGAAGTCAGCTATGACAACCCAAGTGTTGCAACAAAAGGCCAACGCAGAAGATTTGCATGTTGCAACCCCCCCGTGAAAGACTTGTCTTTATTAAAACTCCTAAGCCTAAGTAATAGGCACAGCTTTAGGCTATATAAGGGAATATAGATTCAGAGATATTCCATAGTTTCATTTTTTATTTTATCATTTGTTGACTGGATTAGTCCCACTAGGTTGGTGTCTTCTTTTCACGGGAGACATGAGGTGTTATTTACACTAATAGAAAAAAAAAATTAGTCAAGGCATTGTGGAACTTTCCCTACTCTTTTCTATTATGAGTAGGACCCATTTTGGAGGAGCACTTCCTGTTTCCATTCCAGGTGCAAAGGCAGCCCAGAGAAACAGGGAGGAAGATGGAGAGAGAAGGAGATGATGGAGTGGTGGAAGAAATGAAAGAGAAAGAAAATATTGAGACCAGAGAATGCGTGCAGGATACTGAAGAAGTATTTCAAAGAAACCTGTTTGATGGACATGAGTCAGCAAATGATGAATGTATAATTACAATCCTCCAGTCAGGAAGGTTGCGGGATGATTTACATAAAGAAATGGTGGTGCAGAGTGAGCCAGAAAATGAAGGAGATGTTTCCTGGGGAGGACATTATGGAGAAAATACAAATGGAGGATGCACAGACAATCCTGATGAATAGTGCAGAGATGGGAAATAAAACATATGCAGAGAAAGTAAAAGAAGACAAAAGTGGAGTAGCAGAAAAGAAGGCAGAAGAAAATGAAAAACAGAAGTACATGGTAAGAATTCAAAGAGAAGAAGACAAAGAATGGACAGGTATGAAGTGTAGGACAATTTAATAGCTCATTTGGGTGTAAACACACATAAGATAACATTTATTCTTATTAACACAGACATTTTCTGACATTATATTTTAGGCTGTTTTTTCAATGAAAAATTTTCTGGAGAATATGACAAAAAGAAAGACTGTAACCCATGAAATCTTTATATAAAGAAGATTCATGTACAATTTCTAACAGAGGTAGAAAGGGAGACTTTGAAAGGACATTTGAAAAGTTTATGTAAAGAAGAACTGAACATTGCAAAAGTTTATGACAAAGGGGATTTATGGACTGGGGGCTGGGATTGTAATATTGTGTTAAAAATAGAAAAAGAAAAAATTATAGATATACCAAGCATGATAAATGTGGAGGGGAATAGTGGTGTTGTAAAATACTGGGAACAACCCAAAACATGTTTTTTTTTTTTTTTTTTTTTGTGTGGAAAAGAAGGGCATTTGACAAGTAACTGTGACAACAGAAAATGTCATATTTGTGGGGACATTTGACATGATGCAAAAGATGTGAACTGAAATGTTATAAATGTAACAACACTGGACAATTATGGACAGGTTGCAAAAATGAAATTAGGAGTAAGGAAAAAGAAAGTGAAGAAAAATGTACAGAGAAAACATTTTAGAAGTAATAGAAATAGAAGAAGAATTAGACGAGGAAAAAATAATAAAGATAACATAGAAGTAGGTTCTGAAATAAGTGATAAAGAAGAGTAAATAAAAGAGAAAAAAATAATTCTATTGGTAAAAAGGTAAAAGACAGAAAAAGAAAATTTAAAGGGATAAGTACAAAAGAAAAAAAAAGGAAATGGATGAAAAAGAAGATATATACGGATAAACACTTGTGCTTGGTAAAATGGTTAAGGTTTCTGACTCATAGACACAAGGTAAGAGTATTTGATTCTCACCACGTGGAAGGAAATGTGTTGGGTTTAAATTGCCTATTAAGAAAGCTAGCATATTAGTTAGCTATATACTTCTGAAACCATGAAGCCAAGGAAAAGGGAAAAGGAAAATTTTAGAATGCTTTCTGTAAATGTGAATAGTATTAAGAATATAGTAAGAAGAATATGAATTTTGGACTGGTGTAATGCATGTGATGTAGATGTAATTATATTAGAAGACACAAGATTTTTAACAAATGAAGAAAGATTACCAGTGGGATTCAGTAAAGCCTACATGGTAATTTTCCACCATGTGCTCATCATGGTGCGATGCGCACATGGGTGCAGAAACTTTTAAATTCAGTAAGCGCTGTGTAGTGGCATGCACCCCCACACAAAAAAGGTAAACACAGTAGCATGCCAGTTACTGCATAAGCACTGAATTGCATACTAATTAACCAAGGCAAAACGTTGGAGTAATTCAACATGATGGCAATTGTAAATGCTTACATCAGGTGGATGTGTCAGGTTAGACTTACAAAGTATTACATGTACGTCTGTCAAAGTTGAAAATGCAAGTAAGCAGAGTACAATGCACAGGTTCTGTTTTGTTATCATCCAACCTCCTCTTCATTTGTGTGCAAATTGTGTTTTCTCTGTTGTTTTTTTATTATTATTTTATTATTTTTGGCCATTGTTTGCACGATGCAGTGCTTAGCTCAATCATAAGCAATGAAGAAATGAATGGAAGCTTTGGCTGTGCATATTTTGTTTGCATGGCGTTGTATGATGAGCAAAAATGAGACCTTAAGTGTGACTAATACATAAGGGAATGTCATGTAACTGTTCCCATGGCAGCATTGCTAAAGTATAATAATTAGTACTGAGTTTGTGGAATACACCTGCTACTTAACTTGACTCTGTGGCAGCAGGTGTTAATACAGTTAATGCAGTGGTATGTTCTTTTTTGGGGCCAGGTGGTACTGGGTTCGAATGCTACTGAATCTAGCACTTATAAGTTGTTTCATATTACCATTGCTGCACCTTTGTGGGCGATGTGTACCATTGTGCAATAATGCATTAAAGAAAGAAATGGGGAGGATAGGACAGTGTTGAATTGGGGAGCAACCAGGGGGAAGAACAAATGGAAATAAATACAGGAATGTACAGAAGGGAGGTAGGAAAGAACCATAGCTATCCATTTCTTCAACAGTAAAAACTGATAATATATGCAGAAAATTAGCTGAATTTGGACTGTCACCTCCAGAGAGAGGCGTGACCACAATGCAATCATGTTGTATATCCAGTTTGACTGAATTAAGTGTGTCAAGAAGACATGCATGCAAAATGGAGAGCTATATATGGGACGACTTTTTGGTGCCATTTTTTTTTTTTGAGAGAGAGAGAGAGAGAGAGAGAGAGAGAGGAATGTTGGGAAAGAGACGTAGGTATGTGTGGGTCTGGTAAGAAGGGTAGGTGAGGAAGCAATTGTAGACAGATAAGGCAAACAAGACAAGACCATTATGAATACCAGTCTTGCCTATATTCAGCTTTTAAGCCTTACAAGTCCTCTCTGTAGTTGATACTTAAACATCTGTGGGATGTACTACATCCTAAATTCCTCAATCCAAACATCAAGGGTACCTGTCTTCCTCCTCTGGAGGTCATTGTAGTGTTGCCTACATTATTCACCAGTGTGGGAGATACCAGTGGCACTGGTCACAGCTGGGCTAAACTATTCCAAGCCTCTAACTTATACTGGGAACCAGAATAGTCCCCCTGCAGTAACCTGGCACTGTGATGTTTCACTAGGAGTCCAACAAAAATCTTGGATCCCTGGACACCTCATCTCTGAGCCTTAAATCTCACACCCTCTCCATGAATGCCTGCCATGTCTATCATGGATCAAGAGCCATGGAGAATGATGGTTTTCTGCCAATTCCAGTAATCATGTTTACTGGGAGTATACACACAGTTTGAAAATGTTGTGCACCACTTACCATTGTGCAAATACTGCATGATGGTAAGAGGTGCACAACATTGGCAAGCAATGCAATTCCAAGGTTATTTGATGTACAGGAAGTTGTGTATTTGTGTTTGACAAATGTAAAGGTCATGGCAGTCCAGACAGCAGAAATATACTTACAGGAATATAGTACACAGTATACCCACAGTCATACATTTGGTAATAAATGTGATAATACATACATACATACATACATACATACATACATACATAAATAAATAAATAAATAACTGACAATTATTAGTGTTTCAGCCCTTGAACATATACATAATATCATGCACATTATGTCAAGTGTTATAAGCGAGAGTGGCTATAATGGGAAGTGGAACAGCAGTATGGAATATACTGCATTTGAACCTAGGACCATGTGCATGGCAGTCCTACACTAACACCTGTTGCCACAAGAGAGGTGAAATATCAGCTGTTCATGTTTCAGTTCATTGCTATAAACTGCAGTGTCACAACAGTAAAACAAAGGATGCACATGCTATATTAGAACCCAGGACCATCTGTACTTCAGCCGTACACTTATACTTGCTGTCACAGGCAATAGCATTTATTGAATCTGTCTGGTTTATATTTTTAGCTATCTGCTTTTTGGGTGGGTCACTTATCGAATTTGCAGACTGCCTTGCTCCACGCAAATGAGATAAACATGGC
The DNA here is from genome assembly GCF_019279795.1 of Protopterus annectens. Lineage (NCBI taxonomy): Eukaryota > Metazoa > Chordata > Ceratodontiformes > Protopteridae > Protopterus > Protopterus annectens. The sequence continues at coordinate 1,049,881,479 of NC_056735.1, forward strand.
CAAGCCTGACATTTTTTTTCTTCGGTTCCTGTGTTTGCGCTAAGCGGCGCATCACATAAACAATGGCCATAAAGAAAAAAAAAAAAAGAAAAAAGTAAAAAAAAAAAAAGAAAGAAAAGGAAAAAATACTTGAAATGACGAAAAACAATCTATGACATACACAGTAGAAAATGTTAATACAAATGAGATATTTCTACTTAGGCCTGCATTTCAACTCTCACTCCAGTGCACCTTCAGAAAACAGGATGGCTACCTTATCCCTCTTTGTCACACAAACATCTTTGCAGCAAAGAAATGAAGTCATTCTTCACACAACCAACTGCAACAGAATATACACTGATATGAAACCATAAACTGTTATTTGCACATTTATTAAATTTATTATATTTGGACATAGTGATCACACAACTTGCTATGATTATTACTTACAAATATACAGCTCTGTCTTACCTTTCTGTGTTTCTTGGTTATTCATCAGTTATCTGACCAGTACTCTGACACATGCAGAGGTAAGCCCTTCTATATCATTGGCCTTAATATGTATGAGGATATTAACTGGAATAATATGATATGCAGTTTGCAACAACTGAAGGGCAGGTTGGATGGCACAAACAAGCATAGCATGATCTTTGGGGGGGAGCAAAGGTGAACTACTGTTACGGCACATAAAAAGTACACTGTTCTTTCGAGGTGGGAACAAAGCTGAGTAACTGTTATGGCACAGAGAAGCATAGACTGTTCTTTGGAGGTGAGCAAAGTGAGTTACCGTTATGGCCCAAGCAAGAATGGACTGTTCTTTTGGGGGGAGCAAAGGTAAGTTACTGCTATGACACAAACAAGAATGTGTTGTGCGTGTTACTCTCCTTGTTTTGCATCTTGCCTGTTGTTTGATCTCGTGAGGGTTGTGAAGTCAGAAACTGCATTGTGTATCATTACTTTCTAACTGATTTTCCAGTACAAATGTATAGTGTTAAACTGAGGGCATGTAGTGATCATCAGTATTTTGAGAGGTATGTAAATCTTTGATGTCTGAGGCCTACTACTTACTAATGGACACATATAAGTCAGATACATCTCTGCTGTCATGTCATTTCTCTACAAATCTCCCACCTTTTACTTGCTTACTGTACCAAGTGATGAAATACAAGGATATGCCATAATATTATTAAACAATACACTCCAGGTTCAGGACTTACCTTGTAAATGCAGCAGTTGCCACAGTGTCACTTCAGGGCTCAGGTTCAGGACTTTCCTTGTAAATGCAGCAGTTGCCACAGTGTTACTTCAGGGCTGACTCTGTCTGATGCAAGCAGTGCACAGTCAATACACAGGGAGGTAAAGGTTGTGTGAGTTGCCTGGCATCAATGCTAATATATGCATGTCAATAGGAGGAAGGTTTTAGGCCTCTAGGTGATGAGTGAGTGTGCTATGCATTGTCCCTTAGCCAATGCAAGGGCATACTGAGCATGCCTAGGTCTACATACACCCATAGGATCTGGTGGTTCCCCCTCTGACTCCTCATCTGCCTGTGACTGTGGTGAACATGGCATTGTTGATACTGCAACTGTTTCCTCAGGATCATGTTCTGTAGCATGGTGCATACTGTGAAGATTTATATATGCCTTCATGGTTTGTACTGCAGGGCTCCTCTAGATGTATCTAGGCACTAGAACTGTGACTTCAGCAGCCCAAACACATGCTCTATGACATGTCTGGTTTGAAAGTGTGCCTTATTATGGCATTCTTCCATGGGTGTGTGTGTGTGTGTGTGTGTGTGTGTGTGTGTGTGTATGTGTGTGTGCGTGCATTTCTGATGGGTGTCATCAGCCATGGTTCCAGTGCATAGCCTGCATCCCCAGTAAATGACCCTGTGGGATATCCCCCCTTGCAAACATTTGGTACAGTTGGGAGGGGTGCCAGATATGTGAGTCATGGTAACTGCCAGGGTTGCCAGCACATGTGTTCAAAATGATTCCCTTGATATTTCATGAGTTGGCAGTTGATAGAGTGTTAGCCCTTTCTGTTAATGTAGGCCCTACCCTGTTCCCCGGATGGGCCATAATTTCTACATGAGTGCAATCTATGGCACCCACTACTTCAGGGTAGTGTGTTACTCAGTAGAACTGTTGCATATTTCTGCCCCTCTCCTCAGAGCTGGAGCAAAATATATGTGCTCACTTGCCTGTTGGAGCATAGCATCCAGGAATTGGTGGAGTATTCAGGATGCTGATGCCTGTGACACCCCCAGCATGTTCCCTGTTGGTATTTGAAAGGTACCTGTAGCTAAGATTCTGAGGGCTACACACGGGTCTATATCAAATACTCAAAGAGGCATTGCAGTGAATGGCTCTTCATTGACACATACACAGCGAACGCACAAAACTGCGAATGCTGACATCAGCAATTTATTTCCATGGGAAAGAAATCGCTTAGCCATCCCTGTAAATTTGCCATTTTCCCCACTATAGTGCAATCTCGGAGTTGGTATATTTAGTTAAGGGGGTGTGGGGGGCATAACTTTGTTATGTTTGTAATGATGTGTTTATGTTTTGAGGCAAGCTGATGTCAGTGTTCACAGTTTTGTGTTTTTGCTGTGTGTGTGTCGATGAGGAGGTGTTTGCTGCAACGTCTCTTCAGTGATATGACATAGACCCCTACACGCATCTTAGTTTCCTCTCTGATGGGTTCCCCTCGGTTGGCTCTGGCTCTTAGTTGAGGGCGGCACAGGTCACAGAGTTCCTGTAGTGTGTCCCTGTGTACCCTGTAGTGCTTTACAATTTCAGCATCATGTAGGTTGTGATAAGTTAAACATGGCATGAAAACTCTTCTCCTTCTTCACCTAAACCTATTGGCAGCAGCAACAGCACTGGCTTCGGCCTGTAGCACAAACAAATGGACAGCAGCAGCCCCTAACATTCTGTCTTTGTAGACTTTCCATGTCTGTACTTCAAAAGTTTTGACATCTGCAGGAAAAAACTGCAAGAGGTCTACATGGATGCTTAATATCTTGTTGAATAGCTCCACCATGTTGGATTGTTTGATTAGCATGCAGTTCAGCTGTTTATGTTGTAATTAGCGTCTATGAAGCGCAGACAAAGACACATGCAATCCACTAGAAATCTACACCATTATAACAAGGCAAATGTGTAGCTAGCCACACTGATGATGAGGAGAGTTATTTATGTTTGGAGGACTGCAAAATGCTTTTTCTTCAGGATATTTCTGTACAGAGGAGCACTAAACTTCAGCAAGTGTGCTCCCATTTTGTCACCTATATACTGCATATGCTGGAATGTATTTAAGAATAATGTGAAGCAAAGGTTTTTACACTTTTTATCTATATGCTTTAGTAAGAAGTGTACTGATGGTATGGGCATAGTTGTCAAGACATTTCAGAGGTACACATGATTGACAATACATGAAAATGGAATGATGTGTGATAAATATGAACAAATGTTTCAGGGACAGGTCCTTTGATAGCACTTTTAACATTTCAAAGATGTTTTGCTAGCAAAATGGGTCATTCACCTGTTTTTTTTTGTGGGGAGCTGTGTGATAAATATGTAGAAATGGTTCAGGGACCAGTCCTTTGATAGCACTTCTAGAATTTCAAAGATGTTTTATTAGCAAAAATGGGTCATTTGCCCATTCTTTTGTGGGGGAGGGAGCAAACATGACTTACTGTTATGGCACAAACAGGAATGAACTGTTCTTTTGGGGGAGAAAATGTAATACTATTATGGCACAAACTAGGATATGTTGCTTATATGTTGTTAGTATTTCACATCTCTAGACTGTTTTACGTTTCTCCAGTGTGCAGATAACACACAACAGTTATTTATTTTGTCTCACTGGCCATTTATTGTCTTATTCCAATGTCTGCCTTTCTCCCCTTCTAATCACATACACTCATCAAGCTTTTGTATCAGCCTAAGCTTCCTTTTCTGTTTTATCTGGAAACAGTTATTTTGTAGTTACGTGATACTTATATGCATTATACTTCTGGTGTCTTTCAGGACACCTACAAGTATGTCACTCGGGCATGTCAGCAAGGAGACTCCCTTCACTGATGCCAAAAATCAAGTAATTATCGATGGCTTTTGGCAACATATTTATTTATTTATTTTATTTTACATTTGTTGACTGGGATAGTCTGACTGGATACATGTCCATTTTCAGCGGAGGTCCGGGGAGAAAAGCTCCAAACTTACAAACAGATAAAGACAAGCAAGTTACAGTATGTGCACAAACATATTGTATTAACATACAAGTTGCAGTCTCACATTTCAAGCCTATGAAGAATACAGTTTATATTCAGAAATATATACAAATATGTTACAGTTTCTCTTATCAAACCTATAGGTGCTGCTATATACAGAGTACCTGTAAAGATGTTACAGTTTCTCTTTTCAAACCTTTTAGTGTAAGAGGTAAATCGCTGTAAATAAAAATTGCAGGGATATGCAGTGGCGGATTTAGGCATGGGCGCAGGGGTGCGCGCCGGCCCCTTTTTCAACTTTGTGTTTAAACAACTAGATACCGAAGAGACTATATTACAACCGCCGTAGGTACCTGTACAATACGCATACGTCTAACTCATACTTCCTTACCTTGCAACGTACAGGAAAAGCCTACTGAAATATACACTGCATATCTCAGTTAAGAACTGACCGCTGTTGTCGCCCTTTTCCTCACGTTACGGCGACTATTAAAGAATGTAGTTTATTTTTTTACTTTTTTTTATTTTTCCCCGCCCGCATACTGACATCAGAACCCTAATGCATGCATGCAGCCGCCCACAACATGATGTCAGCAATGCCGAGGGTTTGTTTACATTCCTCGTGGTGCTTATAACCCAGAACGTCTTTTCTTGCAACTGTTGTGAAGGAGTTTATTTTGTCGTCGAACTTAGTTTTCCAAGGAAAAGTGTTTCAGTGATCATTATTCATTTCTTTACTTTGCAATCGCTGAATTTCATTTAAGCAACATATTTGTGGCACATTAGTATGTTTTCAGCAGAGATCACCTTTTTGCTTTGATATGATTTACTTTGCCACCAGCCCACCGCTTTTCAATAATTCAGAATAAAGCGTAAACTAATGGATGACAAAGAACAACAAATAGGAACAAGATTTTAAGCATATAGCCCACTGCTTAGACTGAAAATAGAAAAGCAATTCATGTTTAAATAAACTGAAGGGGATGTAGCTATAAATAATGGGTTGGGTTGGCAGCAGTCTGGCATTGCAACAGCAGTAAAGTAAGATGGATTTTTTTCTGACATTTAATTACATTTCCTCTACATTCTCAGGAGTACAGTCACCTGTATATAATCGATGGGTGCAAAGTCCGTTGTGAATATACAAATTGACATGTCTTCTGTGTTTGGGCCAGTGTGACGCAATTATTGTCAGCCAATCCATTTGCTAAAATGATTGTAAAATCAACATCGCTATGGCTCATTGCTTGTCTCTGAGGTGGTGAGTAAGGGGTTGTCGTCTATTTAACTGTAAGAAATTGGCCATAATTTATTTTATTTTCTGTCACAAGCATCATTATTCCATAGCATATGTTACTATCTTTAGTTGTCCGACAGGAGCAAGATGTGTGTGGAAGTAACAGATCATTAGTAGAGTTGGGCCGTTATTATATTTGCCATCTCAAAACGAATAGCTTTGGTTAGTCCTTAGCTGTAGCTTCTATTGTGTGGAGTTTGCATGCCCGTCCTCTGTCCGTGTGGGCTTATACATATGCTCTGGTTTCATCCAACACCTAAATAACATTATATAGGTGAAGGGGCTCCTCCCCGAATTCCCTGCTGATAAGTGTGTGCATGTATGCCTCTGTTCATATGTTTTGTGATAGCATTTATATGTCATGGGCAGTGTGAGTACATCTTTTCCAGTTTGAAGTATCACAGTAGCTTGTATTCAGCCTGGCACTCAAGGGCAGTGTAAGTGTGAAATGTATTCAGAATAAATACTGATACCACTGATTATCTGTGGACATGTACAATATTGTCTGGCATGGGCATAACTTTTCTGGGTATCAATGCTGGATTTCTTGTTTCCCTTCACCTTTATTTTTCTCCATTGGCTTTCTTTCAATAAGAAATTGAGAGACCAATTTTATTTCATTACTTTTTATAATAAGATATCGGAAAAGTACATAGTAAAATAAGCCGTAATTGCTGGGACTATTCATGTGTATACTAGGTTAACTAACACTGGGCCTTTATAACGCTAGCCATGCATCCCAGATGTATCCCACAAGTTTTGTACCTTAGAGATTATTTTAAGGGATATATGTAAACTAGGACATGATGTACAGGCTGCTTCTCTCTATTAGAGATGCTAATGCTAGACTAGGGGTGAATTTCTGATTTCAAATTCACTGGTCCAAGTTATGTTAGGGAAGACCTCTGCTTGACATGGATAAAAAGCATGTTCCAAAGAAGAAAAATTCCCTGAGACTCGTGTCCCCGCAACATGTCTTATTTATGTCACAAGCAAGATTTAAGTCTCTAAATCAAATAGATTTGATGCAGTTAGCTTTCCTAATATGCAAAAGGTCGACCAGAGCAGGATTCAGGGATGCCTTGTTTGACAGGCATAGATTGCCTCTCAACAGTCTATAGGATACAGAATATAGAGCTAGGGCTTTGAGGCAATTTGCATAGGACATGCTGTTAATGCCCTGTATTCTTTTTGTGAGAAACCTCTGTGGGTGTTGGGTGTTCCACTTGCTGCACATGCTTGGTCAGGTACATACCAAATGAGGAGTTGTACTCAATGATTAGTCTGATAAGGGCTGAATACAGAGGAACAATGACCTCCTTGGACCCAAATGCCATGCCCTTGCTTATAGCCTGACTGAATTATGTTATATATTTTCTGGTATTATTTTCTGTGTCTCATCTGTCCTGAAACTGCTTCCCCCCATTCCTGTGGTGGAGTTTATATAACTGGTCTAACAACTTTTATGTTGTCTGATTGCTTCAAGGCTTGCTGATTTAAAATATAGTTTCTGTTTGTAAATTCTTGCATACACTGTTGGAAACTCATGGTGTTCTGGCTGAAGTGTGATTCTCAAACAATCTGGAAATATATCGCTGATTGAGAAGTATATTTCTTGGCATTTTAACCTTTCAGAGTTCTGCATTGTCTTAATTTTGCCTGACTGATTGCCCAACTGAATTATTTTATATATATTTCTGGCATTGTTTTCTGTTTCTCATCTGTCTTGAAACTGTTTTTCCATCCCTCCCACCCTATTCCTGTGGTGTTATTATAGTTGGTGACTTTGCAGTTGCCCACCCCTACTGTAAATTTGATCTGGGACACCCCTCCCAGTCTAGTGTTCACTCTACTTAATACAGAGAGAACACTTGAGAAGGCCAACCCACTTAGATTCTTATCCTTGAAATATCTTCTGCTCCTATTTCCTCTCTCCTTGCACTTTGCTAACAAAAACATGCACTTTATCAATCTCCTTTTACTGTATTTGTCTTTCTTCCTACTTTATTTTGCTTTTGCCTCATTTTAAAAGTACTCACTTGTATTTATTCTGCTGCATTTATTACTGCTTGGTAGTGGCCTGATCAAATTGTAACTGTTATTCTAAGCCTTTTGGTTTAAGCACTTGGGCTTCAGACCAGTTGTTTTACATTAAGAAGGTTTGTGGTCTGCACTGTTGTGGCAGGACAGGTAGCTTACATCCTTCTAAGTTGGGAGTTGCTGATTGAAGCCTTACTGTTTGTTATTCTAAAAGTGTATTAGTTCTGGTTTAAGCACTTGGGTTTCGGGCCAGTTATTTTACATTAAGAAGGTGTAGTCTGCACTCCTGTAGGAGGAGAGGGTAGATTCTGCCCTTCTGAGCTGGGAGTTTCTTGTTAAAGCGTATTGTGCCTGCTTATTTTAACTGTTTCTTTCTGAAATTGGTATGCCTTGTTTGCTGTAGCATAGACTAGATTCAGACTTGCTGAATCTAGCTTTGTTTGTATAACTTGAGCACTAATCCAGGCCATCGTTTTTTTGGAGAAGGTTCCCCTGCACCCTAGTTCATAGGTTCATAGGTTCATAGGTTCATACTAGGCTATCTGCCCTAGGGCATTTATAAGCCTAGCCAGAGTGTGTGTGGCTTTCACCACCCCTTAGGATGAGAATACTATACCCATTAGTTTGCTGTGCCTCTGTCCAGCAGTGACACAGAGATGATTCCCAGGGTAAACCTACGATCTCCCATCCACTCATCAAGATTTCTCTTGAACAGAGTCAGTGAGGGGCTCTGCCTCACATGGACTGGGATTCTGTTCCATAGTTTAAGGAGTCTCTGGGTGATGAATCTGTCCCTCCAGCATGTCCTATTTATATCCGTGTTGAGGTTTAAGTCTCTTGCTCTCGTGGCTCTGGTGGATTTGGATTTTTTGAAGTGGAGCATGTCCATTAATTCCGGGTTGGACATGGCCTTGTATGTCAGGCACAGATCACCTCTGAGCAGACGGTATGCGACTGAATAGAGCTGGAGTTTCTTCAGTCAGGCAGCATATGACATATGTTTGAGCCCCTTTATCCTTTTGGTGAGAAATTATTTGGGGTCTTTCCAATTGCTGCAGGTGTCGGGTAAGGTACATTCCGAATGGGGCATTGTACTCAATCATTGGTCTGATAAGTGAAGAGTACAGGGGTACAATGACCTCTCCTGATCTGGATGTGAATCCCTTCATGATCAGGTGGGCAATGTAGAAGGTCTTCCTAACCACTTTGGCAATGTGAGTGTCAAAAGAGAGGTTACTGTCAACTTGGGTCCCCAGGTCCCTGATAATTTCTTCTGTGTTTAACGGATTACCACCTATGTGGTAATTAGGGGTTACCTTATTTTTGCCAAAGGGTATGACTATACATTTTTTGGCATTTAGCTTAAGGCCATGGCTCTGGCACCAGTAATCCATTTCTATGAGACCTCTCTGGAGGATGTCTGTGTCTGATGGAGTGTCAATTATGGCGCCCAGTTTGCAGTCATCTGCAACTTTTGTCAGCCACAATCCCCCTATGTTTGCCTGCACTTCAGAAAAATAAATGCCGAACAAGAGGGGGCCCAGGACTGAGCCCTGTGGGACACCGCTCGTGACCGGCTTAGAGTCTGACATGGCACCAGCAACTCTAACCCTGTGGGTTCTGTCCTTGAGCCAGTTTGCAACCCATCTTGTGACATATGGGTTTACATCTAAGCTGGTGAGCTTTTCTATGATGCCAGAGTGGGGTATTGTGTCGAACGCTTTTGCTAGGTCAAGGTAGGCTGTGTGAACTGCCTTACCCTCATCAATGGCCTTAGTGACTGTTTCGAAAGTCGACCAAGTTCAAGAGGCAGGATCTGCCCTTGACAAAGCCAAATTGGGTAGGATCCAGTGTCTGTAGGTCCCCAATGTCTTTATTTATGAGTTCCATTATGATCCTCTCCATAGCTTTGCAGACAAGGCTCATCAAGCTTATGGGGCGGTAATTTCCAGGGTCCGTAGAAGCACCGCCTTTGTGGAGTGGGACCACAGATGCCGTACGCCATTCTTTGGGTACGTATCCTGTAGTAAGGCTAAGATTAAACAGCAGCCTTATGTGTGGGTTTAGTTCCTCATTAAGTTCGTGTAGCACACAGCCGGGGACACCGTCTGGTCCCATTGATGCTGTGTTTTTTGCTTTAGAGAGAGCAGCTCTCACCTGGGCATCTGAGATGTTTGGGAGGCTAGACTCTGGTGGGATAGATATTTCTCCTTTTGGAGGGGAGGGAGGGGAGAAATTTGCACTGAACCTGTCTGCCAGTATGTTGGCAATGTCTATGGGTTCAATGATTTTTGTATCATTTTGGACTAAATTCTGAGCATATCTGGGAGTTTCCACCCAGGTTTCTAACATAGCTAAAGAAGGCCTTATGATTGTCTTTTGTGTCTTTAGCGATTTTTCTCTCAAAGTTGGCCTTGGATGATTTTATGAGTGATCGTAGTTTTTGCTAGTATTGATCAGAGATGCCTTCCCTTTTAGGGATTTTGCTCTGTCATGTAGTAGCTTTCTCCTCTTGTTGTAGAGTTTGTTTATGGCTGGGGTCCACCAGACCGGGCGCCTGCCTTTGGTGGAAAGGGTCTTGATTTTATTAGGGATTGCTTGATCCATACATTCCTGGAGGTACTCGTAGAAGGCATTTGTAAGGGTTTCAGCAGCGTGGGTTGTGGGTTCCACTGGCTCGGTGGCCTTGAAGGATACCACTCCAGTCTTAAGAAGTGTGAAGTTTGCTTTTGAGAAGTTCTTCACTGTGGTCTTTTGCTGGGGTTGGGGCGGGATGTGGATCTCCAGTGAGATTAATTTATGGTCTGATCTCACCAATGAGGGATATACTTCCGTGTGGAGCATTTTGTCCCCATGTTTGTGATGATCAGGTCTAGTATATTTTCTCCTCTTGTGGGAATGGTGACTAGTTGTTCCATAACATTTGAGTTTATGAACTCCAGGAACCTTTGGGCTAGGTTGTTGGGGCTTGAGTAATGTTCCCAGTCTATGTTTGGGTAGTTGAAGTCACCCAATATGATGGTGTTTGGAGAGACATTCATACTCTCCAGTGTCTTCAGGAAGGCTGTGTGGGTTTCCTGAGTTTGAGAGGGTGGTCTGTAGCATGCTACAAACTGTAGGGCAGTTTTACCTATGGTTAATTGCACCTGGATGGTCTCCGATGCTTCGTGCGTTGCCACTAACCTGGAGGTGTGGGTATCCTTTATGAATATGGATACTCCCCCTCCTTTTGTGGTTCGGTCCGGATTTTGGGGCCGGAACGCATGATATGAGGTATAACCTGATAGTGCTGGGTTGCTCTCAGGAGCCGTGAACCAGGTTTCAGTCACAGCACAGACATCGATGTTCTCCATACTGAGGAGGGCTTCGAGGGCGTGCATCTTGAGGTTTAGACTTCTGGCATTGAGCAGTATTACCCTTAGTTTTTTTCCATTTTTGTTTTCTAGGGTGGTAGGTTTATCATTTGAGCCTTGCCTAAAAAAGGCACTATGGGGGTGGCAAGAGCCTTTGCCAATATCCGGAAGCCCAGGGGTGACAGGTGCAAGCCATCCCGGACAGGAGTGTGCAGTTATGTCTGATCAAAGACTGCTGGAACGGAGCTCAGTTTTTAGCTTTTTATTGGTTAATTGGTTTAAATCAGTTTGCTCAAATGCTACTGTTATATTAAAAAAATACACTTTATGCATCACTGCTTAGCTATGGTTAAACTATTCTCGGCGCCATAAAGTCTGCTGTTCAAATTTTCCCTTAGAACTAACCAGTTTTTTTAGTTTTAGCACTCAAATCTGTTTCTTTCAGCTCAGCACTTGCTCAGAATTCATTGTAAGCACTAAATAAGCTACAAATTACTACAGCACTCAACTTTCCTCACTTGTCTAGAGAAACAGTTTTTAGTACTTAATAAATAAGCACCTATCCAGGCATGTCTAAGGGTCAGCTCCCAGTGTTTTCTCCTGTCTATCTGATGAATCTGGGCATCTTGAGGCAACCCAGCAATTGCCTCATGTACACAGACAACCATCTTCTCCTACCACCCAACACTACAACCTGTGAGAGATGCACTTATATAGCCAAACTGGAAGCAAAGCTGTCTTCACCCAAGACTGGACCAGACAGTCAAATGGAGAAGGTAAACACTTGCACCACACCACGCTCATCACATAGTCCCTCAAAACCTACACCACCAAAGCACATACATAGAAACACAAAACACACACCTACATTCATGGAGGCTCCCAATAAAAATCTCCTCAAGCAACAGAGACCTCCAAAGCAGAAATACAAGCAACCTCCACCCCCCAACACAACCCAAATGACAGATAGCCCACAAACTCAGTGTGCTACTCAACCACAGTCCATAAGGCATAACAATGTATCCAACACACTAGTCATAGGTGACTCTATAGTCAGGCACACTGATGTTCCACTCACAAGGCTAAATAAGGAGAAAGTTATTGTCAGCTGCCTGTCGGGTGCCAAGATCCACTACATAATGCACACACTCAGTTCACTCCACAACAAGTTCAAATATGACTCTGTCATTGTCCATGTTGGTGTGAATGACCTGAGACATACCTCCATGGACTACATCAAAAGAGACATGGAGGAGCACTCTGATGTTGTAACCCAGGCAGGTATGACCCTAGCCCTGAGTAACATCCTGCCATCACCCAGAATTATACCACAGTACAAGGACAAAAGCATTGACTTCAACAATTGGCTAAGCTTCTGGTGTCATTCTAAGGGGATCCAGTATCTGTCTGCCTGGGATGATATGATTGACAGACCACGATGCTTTGCCAGAGATGGCTTGCACCTGTCGCCCTTCGGATTCCGGATACTGGCTAAGGCTCTTGCCACTCCTATAGTGCCTTTTTTAGGCAAGGTTCAAATGACAAATTCACCACCGTAACAGGTACAAGCAAGCAAAATCTGAGGGTAATGCTACTCAATGCTAGAAGTCTAAACCTCAAAATGCACTCACTCGAGGCACTCCTTAAAATGGAGAACATAGACATCTGTGCAGTGACAGAGACCTGGTTCAAGGCTCCATAGAGCACCCCTGCATTACCAGGCTATAATTCATACCACACCTTTCGGCCACCTAACCTGGACTGAAACACTAAAGGCGGAGGAGTGTCCATATTCATTAAGGATAGCCACACCTCCAGGCTAGTTGCTCAGCATAATGCATCCAAGATTATCCAAGTGCAACTAACTTTGGGCAAGACCGCAATCCAAATTGTAGCTTGCTACAGATCCCCCGCCATGCCCCAGGATTCCCACTCCTCATTTTTTGATACACTGGAAAATATTAGGGTGCAATCCAACACCCTAATAATGGGCAGTTTCAGCTACCCCACCATTAATTGGGAAAACTACTGCATAAACTCCTTTGCTCAACGTTTTCTGGAATTCATAAATTACAATGCCTTGGATCAGCTTATCCACACCCCCACCAGGGGCAGTAATATCCTAGACCTGGTCATTAACATGGGCGACCAATGTTCCACATCAGTGGCCAATTCCTCATTGGTATAAATTCAAGGAACCATTGGCCAAGGGTGTTTGGGCTTGAGTAGTTTTCCCAGTCAATGTTTGGGTAGTTGAAGTCACCCAATAACATAGTGTTTGGAGAGACCTTCATATTCTCCAGTGTTCTCAGGAATGCCAAGTGGGGTTCCTGTAATAGGGAGGGTGTTCTGTAGCAGGCTACAAATTGAAAGGCAGTTTTGTCCGCTGTTAGTTGCACATGGATGGTTTCCGATGCTTCGTGCAGTGCCACTAACCTGGAGGTGTAGGTGTCTTTGAATATAGGTACTCCCCCTCCTTTTGTGCTTTGGTCCTAGTTTTGGGGCCGAAACGCATGGTATGAGTTATAACCTGGTAGTGCTGGGGTGCTCTCAGGAGCCTTGAACCAGGTTTCTGTTACTGCACAGACATCGATTTTCTCCATACTGAGGAGAGCCTCGTGCAGAGGTTTAGACTTCTGGCACTGAATAAAAAGAAACTGGAACAGCGAACTTCTGGCACTGAGTAGCGTTACCCTTACTTTTTTTATCCTTGGGTTGTCTATGGAGGTGGGTTTGTCCTTTGAGCCTTGCCTAAAAAAAGGCACTATGGGGCTGGCAAGAGCCTTGGCCAGTATACAAAAGCCTAAGGGTGACAGGTGCAAGCTGTCCCTTCACTTCATATTCAAGAAAAGCATGCTAAGTACTTTATAGCCTTTTCTAATATTAAGTCTCTCCCTGATTTTGGGGAGTGTAAGTGTGTAAGTTTAGCATAGCAATGTCTGTAGAATGTATGCACATGACAGGGATGCGGCAGTGTAGTTAAGCACCGTACTGTTCTATGGTTGAATTGGATATGTAATAGCTGTGGTGAAGGGGAAAGCTGAACTATTGCCTGGGTGAATTTGAGTTTTAGTGGCTTGGGCAGGTTAGACTTGCCCTAACCCGTGAAGAGGTAGGGGTGACTACTGTCAGTTTCCACTCCCTTGTGGGAACCAGAGAACTCTGCAGTGCTGCCTGTATGTAGGTAAGTTGGTCTTAAGTGAGATGGTTCACCACTGACTCATGCACTGTGGTGGTGCCTAGTGTTCCACTTTCCTGCTTCCACCCCGGTAGTTGACTGACCAGACTGCGCCCCCCCTTTGCAAATTCCTGGATCCGCCACTGATATGGAAGCAGATGAGGCTTCAGTCAGGGTTAGAGCAAGGACATAACCAGTGAGTTTTAAAATAGTGGGTTAGATTTTTTGAACTGATTAAGGGAGGAGTTCAGAGTAAGGTCAGATGGGAGCAAATTCCAGGTTTTGCCTACTGCATTTGCAAACAAAGATTCTCCAGATAGGTTGTTAGCTTTAACAGATTGAACCAAAAGTTTTGTAGTGGAACAAAGTGGCCTAGCATTTTTCTAGGGATGGATAAGGTTGTTAAGGGAGGGCATTTTTTCTGGATGGTTAATAACCTTGAATGCAACAGTAAGTTGATTATATTGAATTAGCCTGGGGAGTTCTAGCCATCCTAAGAGGTTTAGGTTTTGACAATGGTGTGTCCTGTAGGGAGTTCCTGTGGCAAACCTGGCAATTGGATTGTAGCAGCTAGAGAGTTTGCTGAGATCAGTTTTGGTCAAGTTAGTGAGTATTGGCAAGGTATAGAGTAGAGGTGAAAGCAGATGAGTACGGGCAATGGCAGTCCTAGCTAGAGGTGTGAGAAAACGTTTGTTTTTGTATAGGGAGCCAAGTTTTTATTAACAGTTTTAATGGCTTGGTTTACGTGCATATCATATTTGAGGTTGTTGTCTATTATAACACCCAGGAGTTTGGTAAACATATCTGGTGAGATTATGGTCCCATTGTTAGATGTTATAGTAAAAGAAGGTTGAGAGGATTTGTGAGTAGGGGAGAAGAGCAATAGCTTTGTTTTATTAGGGTTTAATATCAGCTGTTGATTAGTGATCCAGTTTTCCACTGTATTAAAGGTTTTCTGGATTAAACTAAGGAGATCTGTAGGGGTATAGGCTGAGCAAATTAGGATGGAGTCATCGGCATATTGTATACAGGTTGCATTTGGGATTACAGTATGGAGGTCATTGATAAAGAGGGAGAAAAGAAAGGGACCTAATATGGAGCCTTAAGGGCCACCAAGGGTAACAAGGAGAAGGGTGGAGAGTTTGCACTGCCAAAGGACAGCCTGTTGTCTTCCACTAAGATAAGAGTGAAACCATTGTATGGCATGGTTGTTTAGGGATATTTTATTTAGGGTAAGTAAGAGTAGCTGGTGGTTAACCATGTGGAAGGCCTTGGAAAGATCGAGAAACAGGGCAATAGTTTGTTGTTGTTATGGTTGGAATTTATGACATTAGAAAAGGAGAGGAAGGCTGAAGTGGTACTGTGCTGTGGTCTAAATCCATGTTGGGAGTTGGCGAGAAAATTATGTTGAATAAGGTAGTGTGAGAGTTGTTTATGGATACACTTTTCCATAATTTTAGCCAGAGGGGAAAGGATAGCTATTGGTCTATAGTTTGACAGCTCAATGGTGCTTTTCTCCTGGAAAGGGGATGGGGAGATATGACATGGAGCTGAGGATATGGCAGCAGATTGTACAAGACCTCAATGCCATGGGTGGCCACAACACAACATATGAACAGGTGCACTACAGGGAAATTGATATGATAACATCTGTACAGAGGTGAGCAGCTGCAGTAGGCTGTGACCAAATGGTTACTGGGGGGGGCATGCTAGGGAACAACCACTAACCCCCAATGAAGAGTTCCTGGCAAATATTAGCGATCCAGATAGCTCCCAGGAGAGTGCAGTACAGCATGTCCTGGATGTGGGTGCAACAACTTCCGAGACAGCAAGCACGTCCCAGGAGGAGCTTCCAGGTAGGCCTTGTTATCTGAACAGTTGAATGCTGTTGTATAGTAAAATAATTAAAATGAATAAGTTAATTCTGTGTCACATGTTTCTTTTAGGGGAGATTTAAGATTGCTTCAGTTATAACCTTAGGTTGGAGCCTCATTCTTGTTGAAAGTAGAGTTAAAGCAGATATAAAGGGGTAAAAGTATTATCCCCTGTGTTACTGTTAATTGTGATGATGTTGCCCTTACCTCTTGCTTAACTTCTTCCAGGACCGTCTGAACTACTGCACAGTATGTCTCCTGCAGATGGTAAGCCAGATATTTTTATGTCAGTACTATTCATCAATTGAAAGAAGTAATACAGCGTGCGATTTTGATCTCAGGCCTGCCTATTGTGTGTATTGCTGTACTGCCTGTAATAGTGGCAGCACTGTTATTTTGTTAACATATAGTGAACTGTAGTACTGCAGGTATTAATGTATTCCTGGGTTTCTTCCTTTTATCACAGATGAACATGACAGTGGAAGGGTGGGCCCTGTGCCACCTGATGTCAGTGTATCAGCAGAGTCTGATGATGATGATAGCCAAACTGAGGCACAGTAAGGGGGTGCAGAGATTGAATCTGATACAGAGTTTGGCATGCAGCCATCCCCCACATTTCCATCAGACACAGCCAGTAGGCCTACACCTATCCAGTCCACTGAGCCCACAGATATTGCACAGGTGGAGGGTGAGGGCATTGATCGGGGAGGTGTGGCTACTGTGGCTTCAGTGCCTGTTGAGTCTGGTCATAGCCAAAGTGTGTGCAAAGTGCCATACAGGAGGATTGATAAGGGAGCTTGGAGGGGGCCCGCTGTCCCTCCTCCACCTGGTGCAGGTGTCACTTCCTGTGTCACTTAATGTATGTTTAGGGCTAACATGGAGGCACAGAAGTGTTCTCATAGGTGCTCCAAACAAATGCTCAGGGTTGTGGATGTGTCACAGTCTGACATACATGACTACCTCCACCGTGTTTCCGATTCACTGGATTGGATGAATGACATATTGGAACAGGGGGTGTCTGTGATGGACTGAGGGATGTCTGTCATGAAACAAGCAGTGTCTGTGATGGAACGTCTGCTAGGAGGGGAACGGCATCTTCATGGGCGTAGGTCAGCCACCTCATCTGCTATCAGCCAATGTTCCCATGCACGATCATGCTCCTATAGTGGCAGTACTTCCACCACTCCATCAGCGAATGTGTTGTCCACACTCAGATGTGGCAGGCCATGGGGTCATGGTCCTGGGCATCCCAGTGAGGGGAGCTCATCCAGCAGACATTGGTCATGTTCAAGTAGCAGCACTGCACCTGTCTATGGGTGTGGATGTGCCAGTGCAACTCCTGGCAGATCCAGTTCTCATGAACAGGGACAACAATGATAAACTGCCACCCCTACAATGCATGGTTCACACCTGTCTGACAGACCCAAGGCACTGAGGTAGCACAGAGCTTGGCTGTGTTCATGCAGACATTCCCACACCAATTTTAACTGGAGGACCCCTACAGACACACACACAACAGTTATTAATTTTTGTCTCACTGGCCATTTGTTGTTTTATCCTAATGTCTGCCTTCCTCTCCTTCTTACTCACATACACTTATCAACCTTTTGTATCAGCCTAGGCTTCTTGCCTCTCATCCTGCCACACACACACACACACACACACACACACACACACACACACACACACACACACAAAACACCCTGTGTAAGTGATAACTGTGCCATATCACTTGTTTTCTATGTTTGGAATGAGGGATACAAAAGCCGTGTTTGCAGTTGCCAGGATCCACCACATAACACACACACTCAAGTCCCTCAACCACAGGTGCAAATATGACTCTGTCAATGTACATGTGGGTGTGAATGACCTGAGACATACCTCCCTGGACTACATGAAAAGAGACATGGAGGAGCTCTCAGATTATGTAGTCCAGGCTGGTATGACCCTAGCCCTGAGCAGCCTCCTACCATCACCCAGAATGATACCATAGTACAACCTGAAAATGATTGATTTCAACAATTGGCTAAGTTTCTGGTGTCATTCTAAGGGGACCCTGTATCTGTCTGCTTGGGATGACATGATTGACAGACTTTGATGCTTTGCCAGAGATGGCCTGCATCTGTCACCCCTGGGCTTCCGGATACTGGCCAAGGCTCTTGCTACCCCTATGGTGCCTTTTTAGGCGGTGTTCCAAAGACCAAATTACCACTGTAACAGCTACAAACAAATACAATATGAGGGTCATGCTGCTTAGTGTTAGAAGTCTAAATCTCAAAATGCACTCGGTCGAAGCACTCCTTAAAATGGAGAACATCAACATTTGTGCTGTAACAGACACCTGGTTCAAGGCAGCAGAAAGCACCCCTGCACTACCAGGCTATAACTCATTCCACACCTTTTGGCCCCAGAACTTGGACCGAAGCTCCAAAGGCAGTGGTGTTTCCATATTCATAAAGGATGCACACACCTCCAGACTGGTGGCCCAACATAATGCATCAGAGATACTTCAGGTGCAGCTAACAATGGGTAAGACAGTGATTCAGGTCATCGCCTGCTATAGGTCCCCAACCATGTCCCAAGACTCACACTCCACATTCCTAAGCAGCCTGAAGAATATTAGGGTTCAACCTAACGCTCTCATACTGGGCGACTTCAACTACCCCTCCATTAACTGGGAAAACTGCTCATGTACCAATACAATTGCCCAATGTTTCCTGGAATTAATTAATTCCAATGCCCTGGACCAGCTCATTCTTGCCCCCACTAGAGGTAGCAACATCGTTGACCTGGTCATTACTAGTGTGGGTGACTGTTGCTCTACACCAATAGTCAACTCCTCCCTGGTTAGATCCGACCACAAACTAATCACCTTGGAAATCCACATCCCCCCACCCCCCACAAAGGTAACCACCATAAGAAACTTCTCCAAAGTTAACTTTGGGCTCCTGAAAACAGAGATGGCTAACTTCACGGCACCCATGTAAATGGAGAATAGTTGCATGACTGCCGAATCATACACCAATGCATTATACGAACACATACACAAATGCATGGATTTCGCCATACCCAATGGAATCAAGATGCTCTCCTCCAAAAAAAGGAAGCCAATCTGGTGGCCCCTGCCATAAACAAACTCTACAACAGAAGGAGAAAACTGATGCGGAATAAGTTGAAATCCCAAGACTGGAAACACTCCCTTATCAGCCTCAACAAAAAGTTGAGATCCCTCATCAAATCCTCTAAAGCTATCTATGAAAATAGAATTGCAGCAGATAGTAAAGACAACCACAAGGCCTTCTATAGTTATGTAAAGAATCTCCATGGCAATACCCAGATTTGCTCTGAGCTACCGCACAATGGTACCTCCTATAATGAGCCCACAGGTATTGCCAATATACTGGTTTACAGATTCAGTGCCAACTTTACCCCTCTCTCCCCCACCAAAGGACCAATCACAATACCAGTAGATTGCCAGGCACCCAGTATTACTGCTGCACAGGTTAAAACAGCACTGTCCAAGGCCAAGAATACAGCTTCTGTGGGGCCTGACAGTATCCCTGGCTGTGTTCTACATGAGCTACAGAGTGAACTAGAACCTCACCTGTGTGCCCTGTTCAATCACAGCCTCACCACAGGCTTTGTCCCTACTGAATGACGCACTACTACACTCATCCCTCTCCACAAAGAGGGAGTGACTACAGACCCTGGCAACTATCACCTCATTAGCCTGATGAGTCTGATATGTAAAGCTATGGAACACATCATCATGGACATAATAAACAAGGATATAGGGAATCTTCAAACTCTGGATCCCACACAGTTTGGTTTTGTGAAGGGTAGATCATGCCTGCTCAACCTGGTCGACTTCTTTGAGTCAGTCATCAGAGCTGTGGATGAAGGCACGGTGGTTCATACAGCCTGCTTTGATCTGGCCAAGGCCTTTGATACCATTTCCCACTTAGGAATCATAGAAAAACTCACTAAGCTAGGCATCAACCCCTATATCACTAGGTGGGTTGCAAACTGGCTCACAGATAGAACCAACAGTGTGAAAGTAGCTGACTCCAAGTCAGACTGCCGACCTGTCATGAGTGGAGTCCCACAGGGTTTGGTCCTGTGTCCTCTCCTGTTTGGTATCTACTTCTCTGAAGTCCAGGCGAACACAAAGGGACTCTGGTTGACAAGGTTTGCAGAAGATTGCAAGTTGGAAGCTATTAGCAACTCCCTAAGTTATGTTGACATCCTGCAGAAAGGCCTCACTGAGACCAATGACTGGTGTCAGAACCATGGCCTTAAGCTCAATGCCAAAAAATGTGTCATCATCCCCTTTGGGAAAAACCTGGTTCCCATGAATTACCACATCAATGGTAGTCCACTGAATATAGAAGGAGTTATAAGAGATTTGGGAACACCGGTTGACAGCAACCTCTCTTTTGACCATCACATTGCCACTGTAGTCAGAAAGTCCTTCTATGCAGCACATTTCATTACTAAGCATTTTGCATCCAGGAAGAAAGAGGTCATTATCTCCCTCTACTCTTCCCTCATTAGGTCAATCATTGAGAACAATGCCCCATTTGGCATGTACCTCACTAGACACCTGCAACAACCGGAAAGGCCACAAAAGTACCTCTCAAAGAGGATCCTAGGCCTTAAACACTTGTCCTATACGGACAGACTCAAAAAACATGTCCTGCACGACAGACTCAAAAGACTCCAGCTGTTCTCTGTCTCATATCACCTACTTAGATGCAATGTCTGCTTGACTTACAAATCCATGTCTGACCCAGCTCTGTTAGAAATGCTACATCTAAAGAAATCCCAATCCCTCCATACCACATGCTCCAGAGACCTCATTACCACAATCAACAGAACAAGCTGGAGGGACAGGTTCATAACCCAGAGGCTGTCCATGCTATGGAGTAGACTTCCCATACATGTCAAACAGAGCACCTCACTGGCCCTCTTCAAGAGAAATCTTGCTGAATGGATTGAAAATAGAGAATTCACCCTGGGGATCACTCCAGTAGTTCTACTTGACAGAGGCACTGGGAACTACGGTCGGGTGGCACGATGCCAGGGTAATCCTATGGGCTAGGCTTGTAAAGGCTCCAGGGCCATTAGTCTAGTACACTTCTATGAACCTATAAAAAAGATGGTACTAATTCACGAACTTTTAGTGACTGTAATTTGTGGACCTTTGATGGTTGTAACAATTTAGTATTAAATATATCAGGTGTCACTTTGCCAGATCTGGAAATTTCTGTATTGAATTGTGGTTTGACATTTACTCCAACAGTGCTGCCTAGACACTATATTTTCAAAGCTGAATTGTTTAGGTTTGTTCATAAGTTGCATTTGTCTTACTATTTTTCACGCACTGAATGCTCTGAAAATGTATTCAATGAATCTTTTAATTCTGAGGAAAATAGTGCTGAATTTTTTTCTTGTGACTCCTTTATTGAGAAGAGTGTGTCAGTGTGGCTAATGCTTATTGCTTGACAGACACTTTGAATGTTCCATGTCAAAATTATTTTATTCCTCCTTATCTGCATGAATGGATAAAACGTTTTTCTGCTATGGTGAATTATGCCATAAAGGGTGACTTTAAAAAGTTCTTAAAGGAAAAGGGGAAAGTCGATTATAATTTAATTAAAACAGAATGGTTGGCCCTTCAGAATTTAAGTGAGAGGGATGAAATTGTGATAAAACCTTCTGATATGGGCAATAAAATTGTGATGCATCATTCTCAATATGAAAAGATGTGCTATGATAATTTAAAGGATTTAAATATCTATGAAGTAGCTAGTATTGTAGATTATGAAAATGCCCTTAAGAATTTTGATGATTTATTATAAAAGGACACAGGCTGGGCTATTGGTCCAGTAGAGATTTGGAAAAAAAAGTTTTCAACTAAAGGGTGTACTATAGTCACCTTTTACTGCTTGCCCAAGGTTCACAAGAATATATATACCCGACCAGGCTGACCGATTGTTTCAGCTATGAACTATTTTTTGCATAGTATGGGTTTGGTTTTGCATAAATATTTGGTGCCAGTAGCAGTTAAATTAGAGTTATATATTAGAGATAGTTTTGTTTTTTAGAAAAAGTGAACAATTTACAGTGGACAAGAAATAGCTTCTGGTTGGTTATGAATGTGAAGAGCCTCTACACAAATATTCCACACCAATGGGGTTTGTAAGCATTACGAGTGTTTTTAGAGGATAGTCCCTTTTCAAATTAGTTGATGGATTTGGTACATTTTTCTTTGTTAAATATTTTTTTTGAGTTTGATAAGAAAATTATCATCAAATTAAGGGGGCATCCATGGGGCACCATTTGCCTCCATATATGCAAACCTCTTTATGGGTTTGCTTGAGTGCAAGTTTTTGTATCATTTAAATTTTTTTAGGACTTATGTTGTGAAATATTTCAGATATATAGATGATTTGATTTTTTTATGTGAAGGAGGTCATGATATGGTTGATTCCTTTTTAAATGACTTACGACATAATGTTTTTAATTTACAGTTTGATGCAGTTCAGTCTGGGGAAAAAGTATTTTTTTATTTGATTTTGGAAGACTCTGTGAAGAATGGTATTAAAACCAGGGACATAGGAAATTTGGAGATGATTTACATTTTTTGGATGGTAAAAGCTGCCATCCACCACATTTAATGAAGGCTTTGCCTTATGGGGAACTGTTCCATATTAGTAGATTGTGTAATGTCCCTGAAGAGCTAGAATGGGAGGTACATGTAACTTGTGAACTGTTTAGGCAGGCAGGTTATGATTTGTCTTTTGTGAATGATGCCTGGTGCAGATTGGCATCTGGTAGGCAACAAGTAATAAAGACAAGAAAAATAATGGAGGGCTTGGCAAATAAAGATAAAAGTGATACTTTTGGTAATAAGATTTATTTTGTAAACATGTACACTGTGCTTATGGAAAGAATGGTAGATATTATCAGGTTTTATTGGGGATTTTTGAAGAATTTTCAAGACCTGAATCTCTTATGCAAGGAGTAGGAATATTAAAGATATGGTTGTTCACAATAGTTATGCTACCCCTGGAGTTAAGAGGGTGAAGGGGTTTAAGAATTTTGGGACCTTTCAATGTGGAAGTTGTTCTGTCTGTAAACATATAATTAATTGTTTTGATAAGATTAATAATGTTAAGTTTACAGTCGATGACACCTTTTGTTGTACTACAGAATGTGTTATATATGTCCTGAGATGCTCTTGTGGTTTATTTTATATAGGGAAGACGAAAAGGTCGTTTAGGGTTAGACTACAGGAGCACCTCAGGGATATTAAAAATAATAGAATTGAAAGTCCAATAGCCCTTCACTATATGTCTCATCATGGTGGAAATAATAATTGTTTAAAAGGAACTATTTTAGAAAAAGTTAAATATAATAATGTCGAACAATTAAAGAATAAGCTGCTTTATAAGGAAACTGTATTTATTCAGAAGTATGACACTCTGATGCCCAAGTGGTTAACTTCTGAATGTAATTGGAAGGTGCTTATTTAATACTAATTATCTTTTGATTGCTCATTAGGAATTAGTATTTATAGATGGTGTTTTGAAATGTTTTTGTACTCTTGAAAGGCTTTGAGCCGAGGCACTAGAGAGAGTTTTATTGATTAACTACTTTGGTTTTACTGGTCAGTGTTGTTTTCAGCTTTAGGGAAGTATTTCCCAAACAGGTGAGGACCCAGCACAGATCCTCATGGTATTCCACTGGTGAGTGGGCTAGTGGTGGAGGTGAAGTCCCCAACTATGAGTGTGTGTGTTCTGTCATTGAACCAGTTGGCTATCCTTGTAGCATGGTATAACCTGATTCCCAGATGGGAAATGTTCACTATGAGACATGAACAGTGTCCAAAGGCCTTGGAAAACTCAACATAGGCAGTATGTCCTGTTATCCCTCATCCAGGACTTTGGGGTCAGTACCAAGAAGTCCACAAAGGTCAGTAAGCAAGATCTACCTTTGCCAAACCCAAAATGGGTAGGGTCAAGTATGCTGAAGGTCACCTCTGTCTTTGTGGATATGGTCCATGCTGATTCCTGCAGTAGCTGTGCAGATAAGGCTTTTTAGGCATATGGGTTAGTAGTTGTAGTTCTGCATGTTACCAGATTGATGTGCATTTCATAGCACACAACATTTGATAGCACATTTTGTAGTGTGGTTGATATATGTGTGAAAAAAGTACTGAGACCCCAGATTTGTGCGTGTGGGGGGTGCCAACACATGCATGTATTTTAAATATATGACATGCAGTTAGATATGGCCCTCACTTTGTAATGTTTCTTCATGTACTTTCATGTGATACAAAGGAAGTGGAGAGTAAACAGCAGAAACACAGCATAATATATACATTTCCATAGTGAGAGTAGCAGCAGGTTTGGGTAATGGTTATCAAAGTGTATAAACATGCTAGATATACCTGTTTGCGGATTCCTAAGCAGTGCACAACAGTGGCAAGCAATGCAATTTCAAAGTTATTCGATGTACGGGCAGTTGTGTAAGTGTGTTAGTCAAATGTGAAGGCCATTCCAGTCCAGAGAGCATAAATATAGTTACAATAACATAGTACACAGTATACCCACAGTTATACATTTGATAATAAATGTGATAATACATAAATAAATAAAGAAATAACTGACACAGTATTAGTGCCTCAGCCCTCATGCATATAATTAATACCAGCTACACTATGTCAAGTGTTATAAGTGAGAGTGACTTTAATGGGAAGTGTAACAACAGTAAAAGTGTAAGGAATATGCTGTATTTGAACCCAGGACCATGTGTATAGCAGTCTTACATTTACAGCTGTTGCCACAACAAGGTTAAGAAATACTTCTCTGTGTCACAGTTCATTGCTATAAACTGCAGTGTCACAGCAGTAAAACAAAGGTTGCACACCCTGTGCTAGAACCCAGGACTATCTGTACTCCAGCCCTACACTTACACCTGCTGCCACATGATTAGTTACATGATATTTCCTATTACTTTTCATTCTTAAGGTCTCACTGTTAACAGCAGTCAGCTAAGCTGTTCTTAGCGGGTTTGTGCAATGTCCATTAGTATTAATTGAATGCATCCAGTTTCTATTTTTGGCTGTCTGGATCCTGTCTGCTCCCTGGGCTCCAATTTGCACACTATTGTGCTTCACACAAACCAAATAAACACAGCCACACCTGACATTCATTTTCCTCCATTCCCATGTTTGTGCTGAGTGGCACAGCATGCAAACACTGGAAAAGAAGAAAAAAGAGAGAGAGAGAGAGAGAGAGAGAAGGATTCAAACCCAGTATCACTGCATTAACACATACTGCCACAGAGTCCGATAAGTAGCAGGTGTGTTTCATAGAATCAGTCATAACTGTCAGACTGCTAAGCAGTTCTCAAACAGGTGAATTTTGCATGCATATACACTTTGCTAATTGTTGAGCAATGGAAAACTACATATTATTAAATATCACTGCTGTTTATTGTCCATTTCTCATGTAAGAAATGACATTACACGTGGAAAAATTAAAAATGAAAACCCTCATACAGTATGTCACACATTTACAATACAGCCATGTGTTGCCCCCCACCCCAGGCACTATAACCCTGCTTTCTCAGTACTTTTTCCACACATATATCACCTACAGTACAGAAAGTAATATCAAATGTGTCATATGCAATGCACATCAATCTGGTAACATGCAAAACTACACCAATTGACCCATAAACCTAACAAGCCTTGTCTACATGGCTGGGGAAGGGATCAACATGGGCCTTATCCACAGGGACATAGTTGACCTTCAACCCACTTCAGTCAACTCATGTTGTGTTTGTCAAGGATAAATCTTGTCTATTGAACCTTGTGGACTTCTTTGATACTGACTACTCCAAAGACCTGGATGACAGATAACAGGACATGCCACTTATGCTCAGTTATCAGTTATCCAAGGCCTTTGTCAATATCCCCATTCATGTCTCATAGTGAAAATGTGCCATCTGGGAATTAAGCCATACAGTACTAACTGGATAGCCAACTGGCTCACCAAGAGAACACACAGTCTCAAAGTTAGGACTGCGTTCCCCCCACTAGCTGCTTATCAATGAAATACCCCAAGGACCTGTGTTTGGCCATCAACTGTGTGGAAACTATTTCCCTGAAGCACAGCCAACAGTAGGTGGCCTGTGGTTTGCAACATTTGGAGATGACTGTTAATTGTACACACTCATACAGATTCCCCTAATGATGGTAATATATTGCAGAAGGGGCTAACAGAGACAAATGATTGGTACTAAACTCACAGACTGAACCTTACAGCATACAATGCCTCATTGTCCCCTTTGACAATGAAGTACCCCTGCTAATTATGATATACATAGCACCTCCTAAGCTCAAACACAGTGTTGTGAGACTTGGGAGTACATGTTGATATCAGTCTACACTTTCAGCACTATATGCCCATAGTGGTGACACACACAATCTGCATTGCACACATCATACATATGGACATCGCATCCAAGACCAGGGTAGTCATACCTCTGTTGTACTCTACCATTATCACACCAGTAATGGAGTATGATGCTCAGATCTCTTTGTACCCCACCAGACACTTCAGCCATTGGGGAGAACACAGTGTTGTGCCTAGGAGAGTCCCAGGCCTCCAAACATGACATACATGGAAAGACTGGCATATCTGTCACTGTACTTGTATCATGCAGGCTGCTGAGAGGTGACCTATGACTGCCCTGCAGAGAGGTCTCTGACCCTGCCCTTCTGTAAATGATGGACAGCTGCAATACAAATGGGACAACTATAATTGCCCAGGGTTCTCAACATAGCCTGTGACATAAACATAACATGTCAGGGAGATATATCACACAATGATTCATACTCCTCTGTAATAGGCTCCCACTGATTGTGAATCAGTACTCCTCAATGACCCTGTTCAAGCACAACCTTGACCACTGGTTGAGTGATTGTAAAATCACCTTTGGGCTGGTACCTATGTCCCTCATGGACAGGGCCAGTTGGTGCTGCTTACAAACATGCTCTGCTAAAATGACCGTCCAACTATGCTCAATAATGGTACTTGTGTTTTTACACAGCTAGGCTCCTAAAAACCCCAGTGCTATTAGGCTAGTAACCTGATAAGAACCTATGAAAGTATGTGCCTCTGCAGGCCTCACAACATTTTGTCAACCACATGGTCTGCTGATGTCACCTACTATAAGTTCACCTGCCCTCGTGTATAAAACAGACTTGTGCCAATGGTGCTTGCATAATGTACTGTGCTCTGTAGTCTGTGTACTTAGGTAGGGATTCTGTTCTCATTGCATTTGACTGTGTGTGTGTGTGTGTGTGTGTGTGTGTGTGTGTGTGTGTGTGTGTGTGTGTGTGTGTGTGTGTGTGTCTAGACAGCAGAGTAGACATGTGTATCCTACAGTTACTTCTCCAATTACATGGATTGCCAGTATTTTGATAAATGCTCATGGCTACACATCCATTTCATATAGGTCTCCCATCCTCTTGTCTCCCACATGGCCTGCTGCTGTTATCTACTATAAGTTCACCTGCACATTTGTATAAATCCGACTTGAGCTGTGGTGCTTGTTGTATCCTACAGTTACTTCTCCAATTACATAAATTACTAGTATTTTATTTTGATACTTGCTCAAGGCTACACATCCATTTCATACCGGCTTGAGCTGTGGCACTTGTGTTAAGTTCTGTAGCCTGTGTACTTAGATAGGGGTTCTGTTCTCACTGCAGTCAACTGGGTATGTCTGTGTGTCTAGAAAGCAGAGCAGAAATGTGTATCCTACAGTTACTTCTCCAATTTCATAGATTGCCAGTATTTTGATATTTGCTCATGGCTGCTCATCCATTTCATACAGGCTTCCCAACCTCTTGTCTCCCACGTGACCTGCTGATGTCATCTATTATCAGTTCACCTGCACTTGTGTGTAAATGATATTTGTGCTGTGGCGCTTGTGGTGAAGTACTGTGTTCTGTAGTCTGAGGACTTAGGTAGGGATTCTCTTCTCACTGCAGTCAACTGTGTGTGTGTGTGTGTGTGTGTGTGTGTGTGTGTGTGTGTGTGTGTGTGTGTATGTGTGTGTGTGTGTGTGCACCTAGACAGCAGATGTATTTATCCTACAATTACTTCTCCAATTACATACATTGCCAGTATATTGATACCTGCTCATGGCTACACATCCATTTCATATAGGCCTCCCCACCTCTTCTCTTCCACAACACCTGCTGATATCATCTACTATAAGTTCATATGCACTCTTATATAAATCAGAATTGTGCCATGGTGCTTGTGTAACGTATTGTGTTCTGTATTCCATGTACTTAGGCAGGAGTTCTATTGTCACTGCAGTCAACTGTGTGAGCTGTTGTTTGATATTACAGACAGCATTTTATGCCTGCATGTGGGACACTGTTATATTTTCCTCAACAAGCACTGCTGATGTCATCAGATATAAACTGTTGTCTGACACACTCCAAGTCAGACTTGAGCTGTGGAGCTTGCATAAAGTACTGCGTTCTGTAGTCTGTGTACTTAGGTAGGCTCATTGCAGTCAACTGTGTGTGTGTGAGCTGTTGCTTGATATTACATAGAGCATTTTACACTAGCATGTGGGACACGGTCATTTTCTCAACAGAAAATGCTGATGTCATCAGCTATATCACATTTTGGATATGCAGTACTCCCACCAGGGCATGGTCAGAGACTGGCCTGGGGGGCAGACAGAAGTCACTTCATCCTATGCAATAAAATTTACAGTGACATGGCTTTCAATCTATCTACATACATCATGGCATGGTATGTCAGCCCTGTGTTATTTTACTGAGAAAGCCCAGTGGTCTTACCAGCTGCTGCATGTCTCTGGTGAGGTACATTTAAAAAACAGCATTATACTCTATTAGTGCTGTAATGAGGTTTGACTACAGTGCTGTTGAGTGCTGTAATACAGTCCTAAGATATCAATATGATGGTGTGCTTATGCTGTGCACAACATAGGCTTTCAACAGCAGTGTGGACAGTTGATTGTCAGAGTTCAGATTGCTATCTAAATGTGTTCCTAGTGCTTGCATCACTGGGTTTCTGCATAGCAGGACTGTTGTCAATGCTGTGATTAACATGGAAATCCACTTTTCAGATGGACAAGTTTCAAACACACATTTCTGCATTTATTTGTAGATCATGTGCCTTTTTCACTATTCATTCGTGTGTTAGCTCCTCCTGTACTATGTTATCACCATTGGTGGACTCGATTCTATATAATATGTAAGAATCAGCAAAGTTGGTAAGGAAAGGCTATATACTTTAGCCTGAACTGTCAAGAAATACAATTCAAGCAGTGAAGGGCAAAGCACAGATCCCTGGGGTTTGCCAGTGGTGACAATTTTACTGGTACAGGTCGATTCACCAACTTTCACATGATTTGTTCTGTCAGTGAGCCAATCATTTACTATCAACTGACGTAAGGTTTAATCCTTAGCTAAGTGTTTTTCTGAATGATACCTGCATGTGTGATTGTTTCAAAACCCTAGGCCAGATCACAATAGGCTGTATGCACTATCTTACCTTCATTCAGGCCTATCACACAGAATCAATGTGGTGTGACAACATTACAGATCACATATGGTATGATGCAGCACATACACCTTCTTGATATGGTTGAATACACAGTTCAACACACCATCCACATGCCGTATGTTCCCATACAAGTGTGCACATCCACATGCATCCACCTGAGCTGGGGGGCCAGCACCTGATGCGTACATGTATAGAGACATTCTGACTCTCCTTGATTGTGAGGTAGACCAACATATCATCAAGGACCTCCTCTACATTTACACTAGTAATATTTCAGGTGTGCAACAGACCTATGTGAGTTGTTACTGCTACATCAGGTCCGTTATATCTGATAGAGGTCCTCAAAGAGGTCATTGAGGGTATGCATGATGACAGCAGTATCATTGTATGGAACTTAGACAGCTCAAGGCATTTGACAAAAATCCACACTGAGGTATTCAGTCAACACTGTTATATGTGTTCATAAACAGCTGTATCATCAAATGGGTAGAGCAGTATATGGAATATGTGGCATCTCACTATATTGAAATGTGTGATGTGACATATATCTCAGGTTCAGTGAACAGGTTGGTACATCAGGGGTGTCTGATATGCCCCTCCCTGTCCATTAGTTTAGTGATGGGCATCACAGATGACATACACATGTTGTATCCAAACAGCTGCCTGAAGACTACAGCTTGTGTGCAATCATTGACTCCAACTGTGATATTAGTATAATACAGACAGTATCAACAAATACCAGAGATTACTGCCACAGCCATGACACCACCTGCATTGATGAGACACATGGAGGGATTTGTTGCATCAAGAAACAGACACACCAACCAAGTATAATGTGGACATCAAACCCTATAATCAGACGATATATGTATGTGATCTGTGTCTTGGGGTAGAGGATAAATGGTACAGCCACCAGCATGTGGTCACAGTGCTGACTACTCCCTTTAATGTAACACACCTTCTGGGAATGGAAGGACATGCACATCAGAGGCCATAATAACTTCATGGTTCCCAGACTTCATCACACCAATAACTGTGTACAATGCACCCTTCTTCATGTACCTCCCTCCACATCTTCCAGTGATGTGCAACTAATGTGTACCACCTTTGTCACAGTGCGCTGTCACACAGCTTATTAGCCATGCCTAGGTATTCTTTCTGGAGAATATATGTGACTGTCTAATGGTGCAGCACAATAGGTTCATAGGTGTTTACTAGACTAATGACCACAAGACACTTTTTAAACCTAGTCATGCATCCCAAATCTCAGACAAGTTCTTGATACCCTTGATAAGTGTAAGCAGGGGCTTGGGAGATGAAACATTTACAAGCAGGCCCTAGGAGATGAATCATTTACAGGTTGCCTGTGTCCATTACACACATAGGTGCCAAACCAGGGATGAATTTCCTGTTCCCAAGCCAATTGTCCAAGTTGCACTTGAATTGGATTAGGGAGGACCTCTGCTTCACATGGATGGAGAGCCTGTTCCAGAGACAGGGTCGTTTCAGGGATACATACCTGTCTCTCCAGAAGGTGCTAGTTATATCACAGGCAAGGTTTAAGTCTTTAGAATGGGTAATTCTGGTGCTGTTTATTTTATGGGTATGCAGGAGGTCCATCAAAGTGGGGTCTGACAATGCCCTTTATGCCAAGCATGGATCTCCCCTCAAAAGCCTGTAGGAGGCAGAATACAGTGATAGGGCATTAAGATGGTCTGCACAGGACATTTTACTTACACCCTGTATTCTTTTAGTGAGGAAATTTTGTGGACATTCCAATTGTTGGATATGCCTGGTTAGGTACATACCAAAGGGGACATTGTACTCGATGGTGCTGATGAATGCAGAATACAGTGGAACAATGACTTCCTTTGACCTAGATGCCATACCTTTGTTTATAATTTGCCAACATAGAATTATTTCCTCACTACTGTAGACACATGATCGTCAAAAGCTAGGTACGTGTGCCCATAACTACTAGGTCAACTCTAAGGGGTGTGTTGTCAATATGATAGTTACCAGGGGTGGATAATTTCCTGATAGATACTATTATGCATTTC
Organism: Protopterus annectens; assembly: GCF_019279795.1. Taxonomy (NCBI): domain Eukaryota; kingdom Metazoa; phylum Chordata; order Ceratodontiformes; family Protopteridae; genus Protopterus; species Protopterus annectens. The sequence goes on from NC_056735.1 coordinate 1,049,913,128, forward strand.
TTGTCATTTATTTTTAGTCCATCACTCTGACACCAGTTGTTTGTCTGTCAGCCCTTCCTGGGAGAACATTTATGTCAGTGTGGCATTCAGTGATAGCTTCTAATTTGCAATCATCTGCAAATGTAGTCAGCCAGACATCATTGACATTGGCCCTGACTTCAGAGAAGTAAGTGCCAAAAAGGAGCAGTCCATGGACAGATCCCTGAGAGATTCCACTTGTGACTGACCTCTTTGTAGAGGTGGACTCCCCAATTCTAACTTCATGGGTCCTGTCTGTGAGGCAGTTGGCAATCCACTGGCTGATATACAGGTTTTTGCCTAACCTCTTGAGTTTGTCAACAATGTTTGAGTGGGATATTGTGTCAAATGTCTTGGCCAGGTGAAGGTAGGCAGTGTGAACCATTTTGCCCTCATCCATTGCTTTGGTGACCTTCTCAAAGAAGTCCATCAGGTTGAGTAGGCATGTCTTGCCTTTGATGAAACCAAAGTGGGCTGGGTCCTGTGTCTGGAGGTTTACTATATCACTATTGATCATTTCTATGATAATTCTTTCCATGGCTTTGCGTATAAGACTAGTGAGATTTATGGGCCTGTAGTTTTTAGGTCTGTAGATGGGCCACCTTTGTGCAGAAGGATGACTGTTGCTGTTCCCCATTCATGATGCATGAAGCCTGTTTGGAGGCTACAGTTAAATAGGAATTCCATGTTTCATGATATTTAGATGGCATCCTGAGATATTGTCTGGGTCTATTGATGCAGTGTTCTTGGCCTCAGAGAGTTGTTACACCAGATGCATGCGTGCTACCTGTTCAGCTTATGATAGATGTCCTTAAAGAGGTCATCAAGGGCATGCATGATGACAACAGTATCATCATGTGGAACTTGAAAAGGTCAAGGCATTACCACAGCTAGCAACACTGTTGCAAGCCATGAAACATAGTTTAGTTGCACTGCGCCTAATTAATACAAAGGTGTTTGACAACATTAATGGCATGTATATCATTCATAACAGTGTGAATTCTGCCATACATATATGCTATGCACACAAGGTAATTAGCCTGTATTAACCATACTATCACATAAGGGTATAGCAGTGTCCCTCCTAACACCTCCTGCAGGCATTACAGTACCAGGACAGTGTGTGTGGTTAGCCTCATACAGTATGGATGTATCCTAATAGTTGTCAAGTGTGTGTGTGCAGGTTCATACAGAGGCACAGGGAACTAATCTAAGGGGGTGGCGATAGCCAACACATTCTGGCTAGGCTTATAAATGCCCTTGGGCAGATAGCCTAGTACTTACCTATGAACCTATTACTCCACATCACATATGTTATCTCAGAGACATGGGATTATTGGTGGTATTATTCTGATATTGTCCATGATTGTGGCTGGTTCTTGTAATGTTTGTCATGATCCTTTACCTGTGGCCACCTTGCTGGAGACCTCTGCTGAGGGTACACTCATATTCAGGTTTATCATTTTACACACTTCCCAATATGCACCTTACCATAATTGTATGTCAGAGCCCTGATAGATGTCCTCTTCATTATTCAGGTAAGGATGGTTATCTTGCACAGACATCCTCCCCATTGTTATGCCACATTGTATGACAGTCAAAAACAACACATTTTCACTGTACAGTCCATACTTTACCATATTGATATGTACTTGCTGCTACAACCATATTCAACTGACATGCCCTCCTCAGCTGTACATGTGGGAGTTTCACTTGTATGCTTTCCCTGTGTTCATTCCTACAATTCATGTCCCTATTCAATACACACACTTCACCTTGATGATCATTTTACTTGGCAGTCCCATGCCCTGTTACAGATCATTAGCAGAGCTTCAGTACAGAATGCCAGGAATGGGATATCACAATACTCTGCACTGTATGTACACTGTCCTGTACTGTGTTTGGACCATATACTTTACATTCATATCTCTCAACTGTTCAAATATTCCCAGGCTGTCCAAATGTTTTCCTTAACAAATATGTGGCTTTCTGCTATATCACTGGGATGTTCTATGGACTGATGTGACTCAATATTACATTCATTTGAGTGCATACCTTTCAACTCTCCTGATCTGTGCAGAATACCCAGTTTTTGTCTCATATTTGTCATCTTTTCCTCATAAACTTTTTTATTCCTGGAAAATCATTGGTATGTCATTGCAGAGTGCAGTCAGAAACTGATGACTGACATTTGAGTTTCAAACTTCATGCTCTTCAGAAAGTTCATGCTAATGTACAACCTGTATATTCTATCTTGTCAGTGTAATATTGAAAATCTGTCCCTATTTCTGTCCCTTTAGCACCGCATTATTATGGCTTTGTCCATATTTCTCACTCTAAGAAGCTGTGAGTGTTACATTCTAACATATTTCTATGTGACATATATGCCAAATATGTCCCTATTACTGGTTATTTGTTCTCCGATTAAGTTGACCTGTGTGCAGATGTGTTACACTAACAGAATGACAGCTATTTGTAAAATCCCTGGTGATTACTGTGGCGTTGTGCACAAATCCAAGCATGGTAGGTGTTCTTCTTTACATGGAATTGCTATACTCATTCACTGACAAAGTAACACTATGTGTAAAGCCCCGATGATTGTTGTAGACTTCCATGCAAATCTGTGCACTGTAGATGCTCTTCTTTACATGGAATTGCCATCCATATTCTATTATAAGGGTTCACAGCCAGCAACACTGTTGCGAGCTATGAAATGTAGCTTAATCACACTGTACCACATTAATATGCATTGTGCACTGCTGCATGCCATGCACCCTCACACAAACCCATGTACTCTGTGTAGGCTCTGCATGAAGCCTACATGGAGTTTATTGACTCACGCAGAACAAACAGATAAACTGTGGGAAGGAAAGATAATCTGGAATTTGGGAAATGAGAGATGCTCTGAAATAGCCATATTATGTAGAATACAGTAAAGATATTAGATGTAACATGAACAAAATGGGAAGATTAACCATTGTAGATTTAAAATGGAAAGAACAAGTATATAGAATTATAACTTTATCTACATATATTAATTGTAAAGAAAGGGAAAGCTTAGTTCATCAGATTTTAGACTGTAGTGATAAATATGAATATTATAATAACAGAAGACTTTAACTGTGATTTAAGAGGCAAGCATAAAAAGAAAGAAAATCATATAAGAAAAATGTTAGGAGTTATAATATGTGGTAAGTTAAAAACATTGGGACAGAAATTCATGGACTTACAAAATTTGGATGTCTAAAACTGAAATAAATTATTTTATAATATCAGAAGGTTTAGTTATAGGAGAAGAGGAGGTAGTTGAAACAGGATTGTCTGATCATCTTGCAGTACGGCTAGAGATAAAGGAAAACAATGAATACATAAAATAAGCAAATGAATAAAAAAGATAAATGAGAAAGCATGGAATGATGAAAGAAAGAGATTAGTAATACAGTTATGGAAACATGATAGTACTTTGAGAATATTTTATAAAAATAGTTTGAATGGCAGATGATATTTAAGGAAAAATATGAAGAATGTTATTTACACTGGCAATACGATGTGAGAAAAGTAGAGAAAGAAAAATATAAAAGAACATACAATGAAGCATTGGAAGATTTACAACATAATGATAGTACTTTGACAAAGAAAAAGGATTATATGAAAGAAATCAAAAGAATACAAGAATGTCTACATAAGCAAATATATTTTTATAAGGAAAATTTGAAAAAATATCAAATTACTTAAGCAGATTAGTAAAGGAAGATGGTAGGGTAATGAGGGAAATAAAAAAAATGTAAAAAGAGAGATAGAAAAAACTCAGGAAAAGATTATGAATACTGCATAACAATATGTGTAATAAATGCTTAAAGAAAAAAGAAGGTAGTAAAAAGCATGGAAAGTAAAAAAGTTAACAGAAAAAGAGAATAAAGAGTTGAAAATGAAGATTTATTTAAATATGCTAGATAAAGTATTAGGATAAGTAAATATAGATTCAGCCACAGGCCAAGAAGGAATAGGATATGAAATGTATAAAAAATTAAGGGATTGGCAGCATTTTTTTTAAAGATTTGGAATGAATGATTAAATGAGGTTTTATGTATAAAGAATTATGTAGTGGAATACTTAATTCATATGGAAAAGGAAGATAGAAGACAATTAAAAAACAGAGACCAATAGTATTGAATAACAATGATTATGCAATCTTTATTAAAATAATACAAAAAAAATTTGAAACTAAAATGGAAAATATTATGGAAAATAGCATATACAGTATAAAGGGGAAGGGCTGTCAAGAATTATTAATGATAGAGAAATTGTGGATGATATTATGAACAGAAAAGAAGAAGCAAAACTTGTGATGTGACCTTAATAAGACATTTGACACTATTGGACATGAAATCTTATGGGTAATAATGAAAGAATATAATATAAGTGAGAAATTAAGGGAATTACTTATGGCAGTGTATGGTAGTAATAAAGTAAAAATACTTGTAAATGGCTGGTTAAGCCAAGAGGTAAATATGAAGAGTGATGTAAGACAGGGATGTCCAATGAGTTATGTACTCTTTGCATTAGTTATGAATGTGATAGTATGTGAAATATATTACAAAATGAAGGAGGCACAGTATACAACACCTGAAGGGTTAAGAATTCCAGTTTTGTTAACATATGCAGATGACATTATAATAATTGCAAAAAAATGTGGATAAAAGAAGTAATAATTTGCACAAATCAATGTCTAGAGATGATCAAGAGAAAAGTTTAGGTGCTGTAATAAAGATCGCAGGTACGTATTTTACAGTGAAAGAAATTTCTGTGTTAGTTTTAAAATTTGGGACTAAAGATGTAAATAGAACTCAATGAGAAAAAAAAAACAATAGAAAAAAATAAAACAAACCTGTCTTTTAGTCGAACATATGAATTATCATTCAGATAAAAGGCTTTTTTGATAAATTCAGTACTAGTGGGAAAATAGCATATTAAACAAGTGTATTTAACTTGCCAGCAGTATTTGAAAAGGATTTCTTGCTGGTAATTTTTCATTCAAACGGAGTTCTAGATTAAACTCAGTGAAAAGAGGAGTTTTTTATGTAAATAAAATAAGGAGATTTAGGATTAATTAACCCAGTGGTATATGCTGCTTCATTAAATTTGTACAAAGTGTTAAAGTGGATAAATAAAAAAGATGAGAGATTAGTAGTAAAACTGCATAAAAATAAGTATGATGCATTTTTGGGTATGATAAAAAACAGTAAAAGAGAAAGAGTGTATAAATGACAATATAAAATGTTACCAAGAAAAATATTTTTATTGAAAATAAAAATTGATGATATAGAAAAAGAAAAGTATGGTATAAGAATGAAATGTTAAAACATTGCTACATAAAACCATGGGAAAATCTAACAGATAAAAACAAATTAAACCTATAAAAATAAAAATCAAATGGTATAATTTGAAAGTAGAATGTCAAGATATTTTGTGGAGACTGGTAATAGATAAATTGCCAGTAAAAGGAATATGCCATATAAGAAGAAAAGTGATAGAATGTTTACATTGTCATTAAGAATAAGCTACAGAACATGTGTTTTAAAAATGTAAAAGAGTAAAAAAAGTTATGGGGAAAACTATGTAAAGAAGATTTGTTAAAGCTATATAAAGGAAGTGGATAAAATAAACATGGATATGATTCAATATGAATATTATAAGAATAGAAGTAAATAATATGTTAAAAGAATAGATAAAAAGTTATTTTATGTTATATGGATTGTATAGAATGAAAGAATAAATTAATTATGTTTAATGGCTAATGGATTTTAATAACAAGATTAAAATCAGATGGTGGTTATGGAAGAAAGTGTGGGGATCTAACACGGATGAAAATTAGTATGATTGTGTCAACAGATTTGTGTGTGTGTGTGTGTGTGTGTGTGTGTGTGTGTGTGTGTGTGTGTGTGTGTGTGTGTATATATATATATATATATATATATATATATATATATATATATATATATATATATATATATACACACACTTGTATTTGTAAATATATAAATATTTTGTAAACAAAAATTATTTTTGTGTATAAATAAAGGACCGTTACTCTTTTTTGCAGTCAGTCAGCTGGAGGGCTGAGACCGGAAGACAGAATCATGGAAGAACTGGAGGACAGTAACCTCTTTTTTGACCACCACATTGCCGCTGTGGTCAGAAAGTCCTGCTATATGGCACATCTCATTACTAAGGGTTTTGCATCCAGGAAGAAAGTGGTCATTGTCTCCCTCTCCTCTTCCTCATTCCCTCATTAGGCCAATCATTGAATACAATGCCCCATTTGGCATGTACCTTACTAAACACCTGCAACAACTGAAGAGGCTGCAAAGGTACCTCACAAAGAGGATCCTA